>NC_084887.1:10401993-10735993 GCF_958979055.1 Alnus glutinosa
ATATATATATATAATGCTATGAGATTTTTTAAGTTGTTTGGTAAGTAGTAAATAGAGAAACTTATTATGCAATCACACATTTATGGAAGGATTCATGTCAAAATTCAATTCCACCTTAAACACTTGGTGGCAGGCTAAAATTGGTGTCTCCATTAAAGACTATAAAATAAAAAATTTCAACTCCTTTCAATTCCACACAACATCTTCAACAGATAGGATGATATAAATAAATAAATGTAAATATATCTAGTACACATCTCATTTTCAAATTTATCATTGAATTTATGGAACCCACATTGAATCCCACAAATTTAATAGTGAATTTAAAACTTGATTGTATAGAAATGAATGAAAAATATGTAAGATGTATATGTATATATATATATATATATTATGGAATGTAAGACGTATATTTGTATCATTTCTTTAAAAAAAAAAAAAAAAAAAAAACCTCAATGGTCCCATTTACCACCTAATAAACTCATTGATGAAAAATATGAACACAATAAAAACCTAAGATTCTAGAAACAACCAAAACTGACCTGTTTTTGGTGTTTTACACAAAATTGAATTTTCTTATTAATTCCTAGCATTTACTCGAAAAAAAAAAAACCGAAGAAGGAATTAAGACAGACATAAAACCCTAGCCCCTTTGTAGCCGCCTCCTCTCTCTTTTCCCTTCATTTTCATTCAACTTTCATGTTTTCAAGACAAAATTTCGATTCTCTCTCTCTACCAATCTACACGGCTCCAAGGATCTCAAGATTGAAGTTTTCCCACCCCTAAATCCACTCACACGTAGGTATTTAATTTTCTTCTTCTCTTTGAATCTTTTGTGCAATCAGTGAAATTGTGTAGTCATGTGTACAATCTAACCTTACAGAGGAGTGAAGATGATGAATATGGTATTACCGTACCAATGTTGTATGCCAATGGCCAGAGGTTCACTCTGTCCTGTTGCTACATTTGAGTATTGTACCAAGAAGACCAACCTCTGCTTTTCTTCTCCATTGCTTCTTGGGCGAAAGATGCCTTCTATTACTGGATCATCATCGTCATTACTGACCCATGTTTCTGAGTCACATCCATTGATGGCAGTTCCAAAAAAACGCACTTCTATATCAAAAAAACGAATTCGTAAAAATATTTGGAAAATGGAGGGGTATTGGGTAGCATGGAAAGCTTTTTCTTTAGCGAAATCTCTTTCTACAGGGAATTCAAAAAGTTTCTTGTACAACAAGAAATAAATAAAGATGCCTTTAGTGTGTGAGTGGGTTTTGTCTGATGTTGTTAAGGTATTATGTACATATTGTTTAGAACTAAATTGTGGTATTACTCCTACCCAAAACTAGTATTGTCTTTCTGATTCCATTGAATTATTGTTTGAGTAATCATCTTCTCTGATTGGCACCCATCATCATTGTATGGCTATTCTCCTAAGCATTCCTTTGTGCTGTGTTGGTTATGAAAGATGAAGATAGTTTAACAACAGGGGAGGGGCTTAAAAAATACCAGTAATAAATAGCTTCTTCATCTTCTCTGATTGGGCACCCATCATCATTGTATGGCTATTCTCCTAAGCATTCCTTTGTGCTGTGTTGGTTATGAAAGATGAAGATAGTTTAACAACAGGGGAGGGGCTTAAAAAATACCAGTAATAAAAAGCTTCTTCATCTTCTCTGATTGGCACCCATCATCATTGTATGGCTATTCTCCTAAGCATTCCTTTGTGCTGTGTTGGTTATGAAAGATGAAGATAGTTTAACAACAGGGAGGGGCTTTAAAATACCAGTAATAAACAGTTTCTTTGTTTTTATAGGGATGGTTTGAGTTGCTTGTGAAGACTTTGACAGATCTGTAGACTTCTGTAAATTGTTACCTGGAAAATATTGTTGCAGTGGTAAACTTTAGATAAAAATCTGAATGACATGGAAATGGTTCACTTAGAATTGGATTCTTATAAAGAAAACCAAGAATAATAGCTTAGTAAAGCAAAATAAATAATAGTTATATAAATTCTAGTTATTAAATCACCACTTCCATTTTTTCTACTGGGAAAATGTTAAAGAGTAATATCCACTTCACAATAGGAGATCTACTCCCTCGTTATATCAATGAGACTCTAGCACCTATTGAACATTGCATCAATTAAGTCTTTCTTTTGTGGAAGAATCATTGGTAACAGAAATCATAGTTGGTCAAGAAACTGTATGATGTTCTTTTGAATTTACACCCAGAAAAATAATAATAATAATAATAATAATAATAAACAATTGTTAGAAACAACAGATTGATCCTTGACAGATTATACTACAAAATTTCTTAATCATGTTATGGATAATAATAGGATATCAAATAGGGCTGTTTAGAGCCTCATGTTGTAATACCATTTAAATGACCTCCATCAATTCTTCAACTTTGATTGCATTTAACCGTTGAATGTTTCTGTTTTGCCCAATCGAATCACCTTGACAGTGTCACGTGCATCCTCATTGACTAAGTTAGACTAATCACTTTGACTTAGGTTACGTTTGGTAAATAGAATGAGTATTCTATTAGAAAAAATTAGTAAGTTTTATTGAAATTGAAGAATGTGGAATGAAATAGCTTTGGAGTAGCCTAAACTTGAGACTCGATCACATTGCAAAAATTGATTAAGAAATCAATCGCCCTAGCCATTGAAAAGGGTGTAAAACTCAAGTGAAGGGTAATTTATTCATAAAACAAAATCCTTGGCAGAAAAGAACTCAACAAAATGGGCAGTAGCCAATCCTCAAGTTTTTCTCAACCAGTTTGAAAAGCAGAACCTGTTTATGATACATATAAGAAAGTGCCATCTCTAGATTTTTAAAGGGGATTTCAAATGCGGTTCGCATGGGTAAAGTAGTATAGACACCAAAGCCAAGTAGAGATTACAGAACCATTTTATTGGGTTATACTTCCATTATTTCTTTTCTAATATACCTGTGGTATATATATTAATCTACGATAATATGCGAAGATTATCTATAAATTCAGTAGATTTAAATCCTATTAATACTTGAGATGATCTATGCCTATGGAGAAATGATTGTTATACAACTTTTGATATAACGCTTGTACAATTCCAACAACTTTCTTTCAAACCATTGGATCTGTTTTCTACATGTAGGTTCTAAATATCCAATGGTTGATCTTAAAAAAAGTTGTTAGAATTATATGAAAGTTAGAAACGTATCATATCTCATGTATATAACACCCAATGTTTGCTTGCTAAGAAAGTGCTAGAAAATAAAAAAGTTAAATAAACAAAACCTTAGGCTCTGTTTGTTTCTATGTAAAATATTTTCTGCAAAGTGTTTTCGCTCTTTTCTGGTGTTTGGTGCAATTGAAAATAATAGTCACACTGAAACTATTTTATATTTGACCAAAAAGCTTCTTTAGTTTCGGAAAATGATTTTCATTTTTAAATTCCGTAAATCATTTTTTGAGTTTGATTTTCTCATTCTCAAACCGTCAGACCATCGTTAGACTATCACCAAGTCAGAACCAATCCATCTTAGACCATCATTGAGCCACCGCTGGACCACCAGCGAACTATCCTCATACCACAATTGAGCCACCTAGGACCACCATTGAGCCACCATGAACCATCACCGAGCCACCTTGGACCATAACTAAGCCACTCCCGGAGCACCACCGAGCCACCCTTGAATCACCTTTTGACTATCGCTAGACCACTCCCAAGCCATCCCTGGCCACCACTGACCAAGTCGAACCATCACTGAACCCCTCCGAACCACGATTGAACCGTCGCTAGACCACCTCGAGCCACTACCGGATCACTACCAAGCCAGCACTGGGTCATCTTCGGACAACCACCGAGCCATTCCTAGACGACGATCAAGCCACTTCCGGACCACCACTGAGCCACCACTGAGCCACCCCCGACCATCATCGATCTACCCCAAACTACCACCGAGACACGCCTAAACAACCCCAAACCACTACTGAGCCACCATCGAACCATTATCGGGCCACCCACAAGCAATTATTTTATATTAATATTTTCATGTTGTACGTGAATAAAAATTGATTTTTATAAGTTAATGAGATTGAATGAAAATATAAAAAATTAAAAAAAAAAAGAAAAAAAAGAAAAAAAAAAAAAGAGAGAGTATATTTTACCCTATTATAATCTTTACAACAACAAAGAAAAATTGACACAATAGTACATAAACATTTAAATGCTCAAATAAATTCCCAACCTCAACACACAGCAAGAATATTCTTCGTGCAGAAATAATCTAAAGTAAATATCTTAACATAAACCAATAACCTTATATCCCTATTCTCTAGATAAATATTAGACCAAATATAAGAGAAATAGAAATAAAGGGCATAAATGGAATAACAAAAGTGATGACATAATGTAGAAAACACCAAAAAGCACCAAAACCTCAAGAGAAAACGGGATAAAATCGAGAGAATCAAAGAAATCTCAAGAAAACCAATGGGTGCGGCGAGATGTGTAGGAGAGAAAGCTATAAATCCCTAAGGTCGCGTGTTCGAACGATGAACTTAGTCGTCCGGACGGTAGTCTATCAGACTGACAGCCCCGTGCGTGTCCCGATACTAAGCCACAGCCGTCTGGACGCTTGCTGTCTGAACGCTCCACAAAAAAAAAAGCTGAACTAGAGGAAAAATAGCAGACAATCGAATTTTTCTATAATGTTAACTTCAAAACACGCATGTATTTAAAATTGATAACATATTCAAATAGCAAATAAAAAATATGCAAACATATAATTGAGAGTCAAGAAATTAATGAGCCAAAAATTCTCTACAGGTGAAAATTTAAATATTTTACTCAACTCATGCTATGCGTGTCGTGTGTGAAAGATTTCTCACTAAGGCAGTGTTCACTGATAATGTTTAAAACAACTGAATTTTCTTAATAAGAGAAAATGTATTGTCTGATTAGTCAAAAGTCAAACCTTATCTTACTAGGGCCTAGCCACCCTCATCTGATACACTCCCCCAAGTAGCATTTTTTTTTTCTTTTACTTAGTCCGTTAATGATCGTCTCTTTTCGCAATGAATTGATCATTGACTCTTTCTATAGGGACAAATGTAAGAAATTATTTATCAACACATTCAACAGTGGATCTTTTTTATATCCATATATTATGAGAATTTATTTGCTTTTTAATATTTGTACTGCAACCTAGAAATAATGTCAAAATTTTTAGATTCTAGGTTCAACTAGCGAGTTGGTTATTTGGCCATCTTTGCAAAAAAAAAAAAAAAAAAAAAAAAATCTCTCACAAGAATTTTCAAAAGATAAAAACCAGAGAAAAAAAAATTGTATCTTAAGGAAGCTTTAGATAGTGTACAAATTCATCGCATGAGAAGAATAAACTAAATGACTTTTAGATGCAGTAGAGGAACTCAGAAGATATCATATTACAAATCTCAATTATATCTAAAGCATATTTTGTTAATGCACAATGACTGAGATATCAGATAGAAACACATAAGATATTTGAAAAGTTAAACAAAAGAAGAAGACAAAAAAAAAAATACCTTTTGTACTGCATCTCACTTTTATTTTTTTATTTTTATTTTATTTTATATATATATATATATATATATGGGAATACCTTCTATTCGAATGGATTGTAAACCCTCATTTTACAACAACCAATTATAAGTAGACAAGTTATAAAAAATCACAAAATAAAATAGATATGAAAATACCCAATCGTTTGAAACAAATTTCTCGCGAGGATTTCAAGAATGAAGATTCCTAGACAGTAGACGTCTAGAATGAAGATTGCCTCCAATGATGATTTCACGAAAGAAGATTTCAAGAATGAAGATTGCCTTGGGTGCCTTATACGAAAAGAATGCTTGCGCTGCGTTTGCCGGGATGATCAATGCGCTCAATCCGTAGTCTGAGAGTAATGGGTCGTAGTCAGGCCTGAGAAAAATATTTGCTGGACTTGAGATTTCCATGGGGTATATTAGAGGAATAGAGTTGTGTGTGAAGATAACCCATCCCTTGGGCAATTCCTTGAACAATCTTTTGACGGGTAGGCCAATCGAGCTCAGCATATGACGGTCCACAATCACCTAAACAAGTATATTGCAACATTAATATTGAGATTCCTATCGTACGATCTGAATTGGGAAGATCAAGAAGTATGCAAGCAACGAGAAATTGGGTATATTTTGATATTTGTTTGTTCTGGTTGATTTGTAATTTGTTTGGGTGGGTCGTTTTGGGTGTTTCTTTATAGTTGTTTTTGTTTTGTTTCCTTGTCTGCATAAAGTTTGTAAATTTGTCTCAGTGGGGTGCGTTGCTCTTAGGCAACCGTGTCCAGGTTTAGCCTGGTTTGTGTGTTTTCGGTGGGCTGCTCTTTTGTCCACTAGTTTTAGTTTTTGGTATAAAATCCGGTATTTTATTGTCTAAAACACACTAAACAAAAAACAATAAAAACGCTTTTCAGAGAAGAAGATAAAATCTAGGGTTAAATACATTTTTGGTACCTGTGGTTTGAAAACTTAATTTTTTTAGTATCTCAGTTTCAATTTATTTCACAGATGGTATTTAGGTTTGGGAAAAATACAGATTTGCTACCTCCGTCTATTTTTCCGTCTTAAATTTAACAGACTGTCCTGTGTCTACTCTAAGGTGTTGACGTGTGGCACAATCTAAAAAAAATTAAAAAACAGAAAATAAAAATGTTGAAAAATTAATAAAAAATAATAAAATAATAAAACTTAAAAAAAATAAAAATATTAAAAACTTTTTTTTAAAAAAAAAAAATTGAAAAAAAAAAGAAGGATGGCTAAGCCACCCCCTTGGTCTGGGGGTGGCCGAAGCACCCCCCAATGGCCAAAGAAAAAAAAAAAAGAAAGAAAGTGAGGGGGTGGTTGGGCCACCCCCAAGGGCCAAAACCCACTAAAAGGAAGAAAAAAAAAAATTTGTAAGGGTTTTAGCCCTTGTCGGCCACCCCTATGGCCTATGGGGGTGGCTGAACCATCCCTAAAGGCCAAAACTCTCACTTCCTTTTTTTTTTTTTTTTTTTTCTTTGGCCATTAAGCCACCCCACTTTTTTATTTTCAATTTTATTTTTAATTTTTTTAAATATTTATATTTTTTTTAAGTTTTATATTTTTAAACATTTTTATTTTCTGTTTTTTAATTTTTTTTTAGATTGTGCCACGTGTCAACACCTTAAAGTAGATACGTGGCAGTCCGTTAAATTTTGGACAGAAAAATAAACGGAGGTACTAAATTCGTCTTTTTCCAAAATTTAGGTACCATCTATGAAACAAATTGAAACTGAGGTACCAAAAATAAAATTTTCAAACTACAGGTACCAAAAATGTATTTAACCCTAAAATCTAATTCTAGCATGTAAGGTAAAAACAAACTTGTTATCAGAAAAATGTTTAAAAATACCAAGACAGAAAAGCAGCCGTTTGGCTTGCTTTTTCTATTATCCTCGTAAGTACTTGCAGAAAAATTCTCTAAAGAGAGCTAGAGAATAATGATGATAGGGTTCCAAGCAAAAGATGCAAAGCATAAGCAATATGACAATGAATATAAGATGCTATGCATAGATCTTGACATGCTCTAGGATAAGAACCAAGATTCTAGGCATGCCATGTATTCTCCAACTAGGTTAGTCCATACTCTCCCTTAATGGGTGAATGGTCTCATCCTTTCTTACCCATACCTTCTTACCCTTCAGAACAGGGTTTTGGGCCTTGTCCATTACTTGTTGCTAAAAGAAAATCTGAATCTCAAACCTTCAGTTCCTCTACCATTCCTTTCTTATCTACCAAAAAGAACAAAGATGGAGTCAAATTGCTCATGTAGCTTTCACCCTTTCAGACTTATCGGCCCTGCCATTGCTCAAAAGCTCCGTTTTCTGAATAGCTTTACTAGAATGAGAGGCTGGTTTGGATCGGAAACACAACCTCTACACTCTTATAACTCGTTTCCAACCCATGTTTTCTGAGAAGGGTCTTGGTGGGAAAGAAGGCACGTACCTGCTATTTATATATATAATGTCATCCTAGTGGGCATTGTATTAGATCTCAGATTTCGTGCACTGGGGTGGATATAACCAAAAATCGATTTATTTATGCACAAATATAAAAGCTTAATCACAGTCCCAAAATTTTCATACAATTCACCGATTGTGTTGAACCAAGGAACCCTATTATCAGAGCAATAGACTCTGGTTTGTTATCGAAATGAAGTTTGAATCGTAAACCGGGTTACGACTCTGCTGATGTGGCTCTGTCCACGTTAGCTTTGCTTTTTTTAATAAGAAAAAAAAAAAATTGAAACGAAAAGAATATTTTTCACCAAATTTATTCCCCCCTTTCCCTTACCCAAAATTTAAATGAAACAAAAGGAAAACATTCTCCAAAACACTTCCCCCCATCCGTCCATACCGTCCCTCAAGCAATCGAGACTACCACGACCACAACTTCGACGAAAGGCACTTAGGCATCAAGTTGTTCGGTTAGTGTTTCATTATTCTTGCAACTATAATTTTTTTTTTTTTTTTTTTTTTTTTTTGGTGCTCTAGCACGTTGGTTTGTAACTTCGATTTTCCGTGATTCTTTCTTCCGTTTCTGTATGGCTAGTTTAGAGAGGCTCATTTGGAATTGGGTTTGATGTTGAAATGGGTATTCGTCAAAGCAAAGCTGGAATGATGTTGTTAATAGCTGTTTGTTTTGGGATGATGTTCTTAATAGATGGAAGTTTTGCTTGGCTAGGACCGAGTAGAGGGGAGGGGAACAATTTTTGTGGGTGCTATTCTTGTTGGGGATTTTGGTTGTGGAATGGCCGAATTGGGGGTGATGGTTATTGATAAATTTTTATTTTTTATTTTTTGAAATTTCTGGGTTTGTTATGGCCGAATATTAATGTTAACAGAGTAATATTTTAGTGATTTTTTGTTATTATCTATTCCGTTTGCTAGAAAATTTTGTTGGGATTGTAGTGTTTTATGAGGTTTTTGGGTGTTTATTGGATGAGTTTGAGAAATTTGTGGTTTGGAAAACCGATTAGAAATGATTATTTTTATTATTATTTTTTTTTTTTATGGATTTGATTGTAGACTAGTTGCCAATTTGAAGCGCTAATTAGACTCGTAATGAAATTCTACAAGTGATGTTGTCCAAATGGTTTCCATTATTTTTGGTAAGCTATTCTTTATACCATTTGTGAATGAACTTTACATTTTTTCTTCTTCTTCTTGTTTTCTTGTTTTTATTTATTGTTATTTGAACTGTACTATTATTCATCAGCAATTCAATTCAGGATGTACACTTGATACTTTCAATTCAATGAAGGAAGACAAATTATGACAAGGGCCACACAGTTGGCGTCCTAACTAGTTGTATTTTGTAATAGAGTGGTTTATGGTTATATTTAGTTGGAGTAGGTTTTGTAAGGAACAATTATGTGAATTTGTGGTATTTTGATGATCTATATTTTGCTATTGAAATATGACGGTATTTTGTTGGGAAAAAAAAAGGTTTATTAAATTGCATCATTTTCATGGATACATATGGGTGACTCAAATTTGAGTCTAAATACATTCGAAAATTCTCCTTTCACCCATTTGATTCTTTGTCTCTGTTTCAAACCTTTTTTTTTTTTTTTTTTTTTTTTTTTTTTTTAAATTTTTTTTCGCTTCTATCGTTGGAGTCTCCTGCAGGAGGTATCCTACGCAGGAGTCTCAGCGCAGGAGACTCCTGTGCTCCTCTTGCATTGTAGCGCAAGACTCCAGCACAGGAGACCTCCTGCACTCTGCGCTAGAGCACAAGACTCCTACGCAATCTCATGCCTTCTAATTATTGTTGTTCACCTACTTTATTCTCACACAATTGTTCACTCTAATCAAAAGGGAAGTGGAAAATCAATAAAACAAATGAATCATAACACCATAATTATCAAGGAAACATATTCCAACAACCTGCCACAATTGAATGGTGGGATCACCAAAATTAAACTTTGATCCCAGTTTCTTCATACTAACAAAATTACATTTTGATCTCATCAATAAAGACAAAACACCTAAAATCAACACACGTACATTACAACATGTCAACAACAAGTACAGTACATCATTTACAGGCCAATCGCATGGAATTGATGACACATTAGACGGTAGATACTTAATACTTAATAGCTCATCACTATTAAATGTAGGCAAGCACCGCATATGGTTAAGTATGTTATACACTTGATCTAATATGAGCTGCACATGCACATGCACTGCAATCATCGGATCTATTGGGATTATGGCATTAGCTACATCTATCATCCAAGCAAGTTTTTGAATTGAGTCGTTACTTATATCACAAGCTAAATATTGCAAAAGATATAGTAGCACTTCTTGGTTCAAAGGGAGGAGAACCATTGACAATAGCCACCATAGATCAACATGAAAATAACAAAAAATAATGATCATATCACATCTATTCACCTTCTAAATAGCACATTATCATCTAGCTGGTCCTATATCGTGTAAAACATTGAACAATAACAATGAGCAGTAAAATAACTACAAATTCTCCAAGATCAACAAGGCTAGATTATTTAAACTAACATGTTCAGGGTACTTACAATCAAAATCGACCTCTTCTAGGCTACTAGAGCTAGTTGAATTTGGTTGATTTTCTCCTTGCATGTTGAATGGTGAAGAACGTGTTCTTTGTGTTCTTGACTCAACCTCCAGATCTTTTCTCTAATGACCAAATATGACTGTAAGTATGGACGCACAACTTGAAGCAATAAATTAGTAAATAATACTTCACTATAGTCCTCTATTTATAGACTTGGATTAACACTTATGATAGGGTTAGGAGATAAATCAAAGCTGTAGCATAGATAGGATAGGAGTCATAGGAGGAGTTGAATTCCTCCTCCTAGCATCTAGGGTGCACTGCCAAGGGGAGTGAAACACTCCCTTTGGCAATGCACCAACCGGCCATGGGGAGTGTTTATCTTCCCATGCATATAGGGTTAGGGTTGAAAAATAAAATTGACTTCTAAAAGTAAAAGGCAAGTGTGTGCACAAAGTGTCAACAAAAATAACAATGCGGAAAATAAATGACACAAAGATTTTTGTTAACGAAGTGGAAACTCAAGATGAGAAAAACCACTCCGGGGTAGTCAAACCTAGGATATCCACTATTCAGAAGACAAAGCTAGATACAAAGCAATGACACTCACATACCCCTGATGCAGTGGTCGTACCTTGCTCTCTAACGTGTAACCCAACACAAACGCTTCCCAACCAGGTCTCCTACCTGAAGGGGTCTTCAATGGAATCCTTTACCTTAGGGCCGTCCCCTAAGATAGACTTCAGTTGTAGCACAGCAACAGCACACTTGAAATGGCTTGAGAGACAGATCAGCTCCAATAATCTTACAAATAACTCTCTAAGCTCTGAAGGAATTCAATACCGAATTCTTGCAGTTCTCAATGCCCAGGGGCCTCTATATATAGGCTGAGGGTTCAAATGGGCGACTGCAGTAATATGTACGGACACCGTCCAGACGGTGAACCTGAGCCGTCCGGACATACAACTGTGCGACCAGAACTTCTGAGATTTTCGCTGAAAATCTTTCCTGTTTGAGAGCCGTGTCCAGATGGTGAGACACTGTCGTCCCAACGGTCGCATGTCCACTGTAAGTAATTTCCATATAAGGATTTAGCGCGTCTGGACCAAGGGGGATGGCCGGGCGTCTGGACGGTTGAATTTGAATTGAAATTCTTGCCTTAAGGAGAAGCGCGTCCGGACGGGAATCCACGTTGTCCGGACGGTTGCATCAATCTTCCCATAAATGAACTTGGAAAGAATTTGATGCTTATTCGAATACTAAGAGGCGTCTGGACGGGCTGCTGAGACGTCCGGATGGATGCAAACTAGAACAGAAGCTTCTCGATACAGTGAAGGGTCTGGACGAAAATAACACGTCGTCCGGACGAATGATGCTAGGTCTGTCTGGGCGTCCGGACGGTATGGTACGTCGTTCGGACGGATGGAACAGTGGACAAATGGGCGTCGGGACGGGATGGCACTATCGTACGGTCGGCTGACAGGGAACCGATTCTTCTGACTTGTAACCAGTGCAGAATCTCTGAAACACTTTTGAATAGCAGAATCCCTTGTAAAACAACATCTTTACATACAAGTGATTTTGTCAAAACAGAATGAAGCCAATTACAACCTAACAAATTCCCCCTTTGGCCATTCTGAGACAAAAATCACTTGACCGGTTTGGAAATACATTCCCGTTCCAAAAATAAAATTACTCCCCCTTTTTGTCACAAAGGGACAAAGGGTAAAACAGAGTAACAAAAGAAACAACACACCCCATTAAAAATTATTCCCCCTAACGGTCTTAGAAGGATCAGAGTAAACAGAGTAATATAAGTCAAAGAGTTTAGCAAAACATAGACAAGAAGAAAAATTTCTGACAAGAGAGAAAGCATCAAGGTTAGATTCTTCACAAGTATAGTAGCTCACGCATGTATATCCGTCTGAAAAATTAGTCAAGGAGCAAGTCAGAATTATGTAAACATGGAGTTGATAGATAAGTATAGCATATACAAAGATTACCCTGCCAACATAATAATGAAAAAAGCTAGCTCAACTCATGCAATGCGGGTGTGTGTGTGAAGACTCTTTTCCCACAAGGTTTGATTTCTATAAATATGTCAAGAAGCAACCAGATTTTCTAGATGAAAGAGAAAATCAATGTAAGATTAGTCAAAAGTCAAATCTTATAACTAACTAGGGCCTAGCCACCCTCATCTGACACACTCCCCCTGAGATGCAGCACCTAATTGTTTTACTTGTACCATGAAGGACAAAGTAGATGTTTTACTTGTACGTAGAGGGCAAGGCATAAAGCGAATTCAGCACATAAGCAGTGAATAATTAAAGCACAGAATTGATATGATATACTGCTCGATTCTTTTGATGCTGTAATCTAAAGGAAATGCCAGAGTTTTTAGGTGCTAGGTTCAACTAGCCTGTGGTCAATTTGACTATCTTATCAAAAATCTCTTCTCATATTCAAAATTTCCAGGAGCAAAAAGTCAAAGAAGGAAAGATATGCACCTTTGGGGAGTCTAGGATAGTGTACGAAGTCATCACATGAGATAAGCAACTATCAAACATAACAATGAGCAGGAAAAAATTTGCATATGTTAAACTTATGTTCTCAGCCACATGTAAGCATAATACATCAAAGCTCAAAGAACTAGTGAACCAGAAGGGATACATGAGATAGCTGACATACCTTGCGAATGACTACCCGGTTACAAACACCTTTTTTTTTTCTTTTTTTCTTTTTTTTACAACATCATGCTATCAGGGGACAAGACAAGGAGCTCATCCTAGCATGGAACATCATGTCTAGGACATGGCACAAACACCAATGGCTTTCCGGAGGGACTCAAACTTGCTACCATCTAGAGGTTTGGTAAGAATGTCAGCAAATTGGTTTTCAGTTGGGATGAACGAGAGAGAAACTACCTCGGATTCCACAAGATCACGTAAGAAGTGATGTCTGATGTCGATGTGCTTGGTACGAGAGTGCTGAACGGGATTCTTGGAGATATTGATAGCGCTAGTATTATCACAGTTGATAACCATAGTATCTTGAGAGAATCCGTAGTCGTCTAGCAGTGTCTTCATCCACAGTAATTGGGTAAAACAGCTACCTACAGCAATATACTCAACCTCAGTAGTGGAGAGAGATATAGAAGCTTGTTTCTTGCTCATCCATGCTACAAGATTGTTCCCCACATAGAAACATCCTCCCGAGGTGCTCTTTCTATCATCAGCATTTCCAGCCCAATCTGCATCAGAGTATCCTGCAACAATAAGATTTGTTTCTCTAGAATACCAAATGCCATAAAGAAGGGTATCATTTACATACCTGATGATACGCTTGACTACAGTGAGGTGAGATTCCTTAGGATTTGCTTGAAAACGAGCACAAACTCCCACACTAAAGGCAATGTCTGGTCGGCTGGCTGTAAGATACAGGAGACTCCCTATCATACTTCTGTACAGGGATGGATCAACGAATTTTCCTGCAAGATCACTACTGATCTTGATGCTGGTGCTCATGGGAGTTCGGGCACGACTCTTTCCATCCAAACCAAACCTTTTGACCAGATCCTTAGCATACTTGGACTGAGAGATGAAGATGCCTTTAGTAGTTTGCTTGACTTGAAGGCCAAGAAAATAGTTTAGCTCACCAATCATGCTCATCTCAAATTCCTGCTTCATTTCTTCAGAAAACTCATGGGCAAGAGAATCTAAGGTAGCTCCAAAAATGATGTCATCAACATAGATCTGAGCAATGAGTTTGTGAGTACCTTGATTTTTGATGAACAAGGTCCGGTCAGCTTGTCTCCTTGTAAATCCCTTAGCCAAGAGATAAGTGGTGAGACGCTCGTACCATGCCCGGGGAGCCTGCTTAAGCCCGTATAAAGCTTTCTTCAGCTTGTACACATGATGGGGATGATGAGGGTCTTGAAAACCCTTCGGCTGTTCTACATAAACTTCTTCTTGAAGAACACCATTCAGAAAGGCACTCTTTACATCCATCTGGTATAGCTTGAACCCAAGATGACAAGCAATGGAGAGAAGAATTCTGATGGATTCTAACCTGGCAACTGGAGCAAAGGTTTCATCAAAGTCTACTCCCTTTATCTGAGTGTATCGCTGAGCAACAAGGCGAGCTTTATTCCGAACCACAGTGCCATGCTCATCTGTTTTATTCTTGAAAATCCACTTAGTACCAATGATATTATGTTCTGCAGGACAGGGAACCATGATCCAAACATCATTTCTAGTGAATTGATGGAGCTCATCATGCATGGCAGACACCTAGCCTTCATCTTGTAGGGTTTCATCAACTTTCTTGGGTTCTGACTGAGCAAGGTAGCAGCTGTAGGAGACTTGATTGGCTACTTCACTGTTAGACTGAATGACTCTGCTTCTTAGCCTACGCCCTTCATCTATGGTTCCAAGGAGCTGCTGTGGAGGATGATTGTGCTTCACCCATGACTGCTTGGGAGGATTTGCAGAGGCATCTTCATCTTCAGAAGTATTGGACATTGTATCTGAAGTCATGAGAGGGGAAAGAGGCTCATTCGGAGACATACTTGGAGATGCCTTGTCATTATCAATTGTTTCATCAGTAACTTCCACTGGAGCGAACTGATTTTCTTCCCTGCTACTTGGCCTATCAACTTCTTCATCATTAATGACGGCATTTATGGATTCCATCACAGTCTTTGTTTTTTTATTGAAAACTCTGTAAGCACGAGTGGTAGAGGAATATCCCAAAAATATGCCTTCATCGCACTTCAGATCAAATTTCCCAAGATTCTCCCTGTCACAAAGGATAAAGCATGTACTTCCAAAGGTTTTGAAATACTTTACCGTGGGCTTTTTACCTCGCCAGATTTCATAGGGAGTCTTGCTTGTTTCAGGCCTTAGATAGACTCTGTTGATAATATGACATGCAGTGTTTGCAGCTTCTCCCTAGAAGTGTTGAGCAAGATTCTTAGAGTGGATCATCACAAGAGCCATCTCCTGAATTACCCTGTTCTTTCTTTCAACAACTCCATTCTGCTGAGGAGTGATAGGAGAAGAAAATTCCTGCTTGATTCCATATGAGAGACAGAACTCTTCGAACTTGGAATTTTCGAATTCTCTTCCATGATCACTGCAGATTTTCATGATCTGACAGTTTTGCTCAACCTGAATCTTCTTGAATAAATGCTGAGCTGCATCAAAAGCATAAGATTTTTCCCGAATAGGAATAGCCCATGTATATCGAGAGAAATCATCCACAATTACCAGAATATACCTTTTCCCACCTAGACTAGCAGTTCTAGTGGGACCCATGAGATCCATGTGCAGTAATTCTAAAGTTTTGGAAGTTTGAATTCCTGAGATCTTCTTATGAGCTGCTCGAGTCTGTTTCCCTAGTTGACAAGAACCACAGATTCCTTTTCCAGTCTTCTCCATTTCGGGCAGGCCTTTAACAATGTCTTTGCTAGCAATTTTCATCATATCAGTGAAATTCAGATGCCCTAACCTTTGGTGCCACAGCTCAATGTCATCAATGGTTGCCTTGTTGCAGAAAATCTGAGGATCAGTAGTAAGGCCAGGAAGACCATAGCAATTGTCAGCAGTTCTTTTTCCCCCCATAAGCCATTTGCCACTGCTGTCAAATATGTTACATTCCTTCTTGGAGAATTGCACCACCAAATCATTGTCCCAGAATTGGCTGATGTTGAGGAGATTTGCCTTGAGCCCTTCTACATGTAGAGCTTCTTGAGATGTTCCGAAGCCTGGAATGTCGATGATTCCTTTTCCAATGACTTTGGATTGGCTTCCATCTCCATAGGTGATCCGTCCACCTTTGCCCATCTGAACTTCTTTTAGTAAGGTCTTGTCACCTGTCATGTGTTTAGAACAACCACTATCCAAATACCACAAACAAGTATCAACAATTTTCAGAGCTGTATGAGAAACTAAACACAGATTATCTTCCTTTTTGACCCAGACTTGTTTGGAAGCTTTCTTATGATTATTGACCAGGACATATCTTTGCTCATTAGGGGTAAGGTAGGCTAACTTCTCACTAATGAGCTTAACTTGATCACTTAACATTTCAACTTGTTCTTCAAAACCTGGTTCATCTTTTCTAGGGACAAGAGTTTTTGTTCCAGGGTTTTTGAGACCTAATCTTGAAACAATTTGGGCGAATATGACCAGTAATACCACAGTAGTGACATGTAGGTATAGACTGATTTACCCCTTTAACCCCACAAATAGATTGAGAATGATTATCAGACATGATAGGCTCAATGAACATGGTTCTATGAACAGACATATCATGAGAAATAGAAGCAACTTTATCTATACTCAAATTAGACATGATAGAAGTCAAACAAAATAACACTCAAGAAATTAATTTTCTCAGAGTGTATCAAGCTCTGATACCAATTGAAAAATAAAATTGACTTCTAAAAGTAAAAGGCAAGTGTGTGCACAAAGTGTCAACAAAAATAACAATGCGGAAAATAAATGACACAAGGATTTTTGTTAATGAAGTGGAAACTCAAGATGAGAAAAATCACTCCGAGGCAACCAAACCCAAGATATCCACTATTCAGAAGACAAAGCTAGATACAAAGCAGTAACACTCACATACCCCTGATGTAGTGGTCGTATCTTGCTTTCTAACGTGTAACCCAACATGAATGCTTCCCAACCAGGTCTCCTACCTGAAGGGGTCTTCAATGGAATCCTTTACCTTAGGGCCGTCCCCTAAGATAGACTTCAGTTGTAGCGCAGCAACAGCACACTTGCAATGGCTTGAGAGACAGATAAGCTCCAATAATCTTACAAATAACTCTCTAAGCTTTGAAGGAATTCAATACCGAATTCTTGCAGTTCTCAATGCCCAAGGGCCTCTATTTATAGGCTGAGGGTTCAAATGGGCAACTGAAGTAATATGTACGGACGCCGTCCAGACGGTGAACCTGAGCTGTCCGGACGGACAACTGTGTGACCAGAATTTCTGAGATTTTCGCTGAAAATCTTTCCTGTTTGAGAGCCGCATCCGGACGGTGAGACACTGTCGTCCAGACGGTCGCATGTCAGCTGCAAGTAATTTCCATATAAGGCTTTAGTGTTTCCTGACCAAGGGGGATGGTCGTCCAGACGGTTGATCTTCAACACGTAATTTCCATATCTGTGTTGCGCGTGTCCGGACCATGATAGGCAGGCGTCCGGACGGTTGAAGTTGAATACGCAATTTCCATATCAGGTGCACACGCGTCCGGACGGTTGAAGTTGAATACGCAATTTCCATATCAGGTGCACACGCGTCCGGACGGTTGAATTTGAATTGCGATTCTTGCCTTAAGGAGAAGCGCGTCCGGACGGGAATCGATGTCGTCCGGACGGTTGCATCAATATTCCCATAAATGAACTTGGAAAGAATCTGAAGCTTATTCGAATACTGAAAGGCGACCGGACGGGCTGTTAAGACCTCCGGTCGGATGCAAACTAGAACAGAAGCTTCTCGATACAGTGAAGGGTCCGGATAGAAATAACACGTCATCCGAACGAATGATGCTAGGTCTGTCTGGGCATCTGGACGGTATGGCACGTCGTTCGGACGGATGGAACAGTGGACAGATGGGTGTCCGGATGAGATGGTACGATCGTCCGGACGGCTGACAGGGAACCGATTCTTCTGACTTGTAACCAGTGCAGAATCTCTGAAACACTTCTATATAGCGGAATCCTTTGTAAAACAGCATCTTTACATACAAGGGATTTTGCCCAAACAGAATGAAGCCAATTACAACCTAACAAGGGTTTTAACCCTAGCCCATTACTACAAACTTTTCTAGCATGGGCTTGGGTTTTATCCCTAAGGCCCAATGTTCCTTTATCTCTATTTAAACCTTTTGGAATTAATTCCAAGAACCTGTAGCTTTTTAACTGCTTAAGCCCATAACTCTATAACTGCTTAAGCCTTTAGGAAATTAATTCCTAAGCCCAATCATCTCTATGTAATTAGCCACTTAGGAATCATATTTATTTGGCCCATGTTTTATCAAGTAAAACAATCCAAAATACATAACCGAGGCTCATATCACATGGTCAATTTACATAAGCTCAAAGAGGGACCTAAAAGAAAAAAATACAATCAGCTTTAAATAGGTCTATGACAATATCACACAACCCTATTTAATCACAATGGTTCCACTAAAAAAAAATGTGACTGCACTGTAATATGTATTTTCAAATTAATGAATCAATCGCCGTGACATACTTATTTATTACATGTTATCTCTCTATGGAATCATTCAGTAGTTGAACCAAAGTCAATACTGATGTAGGACAGAATTTACTAATATTTTTGGTGAAAACAGAAATAGAAAAGATGTCCAAAATGATACTGAAGTAGCACCGTTTGATTAGAAGCTTACCTGTTCGCAGACAATGGAAGTACAAAAGGAAAGACTTGATCGTCAAGCCAAGACTTTATTTTCTTTCTTTACTGTGACTAGATTTGCTAGTAGCTTTATTTCTTTCCTTTTAGGATTAGGACTTTATTTTCTTTCCTTACTAGGATTAGATTTGTTTTATTTACTTCTTTTCCTTATTAGGATTAGATTTACTTTTACTACTAGAATAAGGTTTAACTATTGTTACTAGAATAAGGTTTACTATTACTATTAGGATTTGGATTACTTTCTCTACAAGTATTTCTCTTCTATAAATAGGCTTGCTTATTATGTAAAACTCACTCAATTGAATTGTTGTAAAATCAAAGAATTCTCTCTCAAATACTCTGCGGAGTTTTATCTTTCTTTTAGCATGCGGGCTTGCTTTATCTTTTTGGGGTAGAAGACGAAGACGTTTCTCCTTGCAGAATAAAAAAATGCTGCTATTTGATTAGTTACCTTATGTTAGTTTTTGTGTTGACTGCATTCTGTTGGACAAAATCACTTCTATGTAATGTTGCTGCTTTCACAGGGATGTTGTTTTATTTAAAGTCTATACTTCAATTATGAGCTTCAAGAAGACTTTATGCAGAATTCAAATCAGTCAGTTCAGTTCCCTTGCATCTGTCCGGATGACATGGTATTCCGTCCGGACGACGAGAACTTTCCATCCGGACGCCCATCAGTGTCTAGAAGCTTCGAACAGTTCAAGTTTGCATCTATCCGAACGAAATGGCAAATTGTCTGGACACTCTTAAGAGTTTAAGAAGATCCCAGTGTTCCAGTGAATCCATCCGGACAACGTGGCTATACCGTTCGGACGCCATTCAATGTTTGACAAACATTAGGGTTTCTGCTTCAAGACACAGTTATGGGAAGACGACTGCAACCGTCCGGACAATGTGTGATCCCGTCCGGACGATGTGCTCCATAAGGCAAGTCGTGCATACAAATTTCAACCGTCTGAACATCAGTCTTCATGGTTCAGACGATCGGGCATCATATACGAAAATTGCGTGCACCAGTTCAATTGTCCGGACATCAGCCTTCAGGGTCCGGACGCTCAAAGCCTTATTATTGTAATTACGTGCAGCCGATGTGCAACCGTCCGGACGCTAGGGCAACACCATCCGGACGCGGCCTTGTAATGAAAGCTTTCAGTGCTATTTTGGAAAGGCAGTTGCAGTTAACAGTCCAAACGTTCGGTCAAGCCGTCTGGACACCCTCGAGTATTTTGATCATAACTTTTTGGTCAAATATCAGATTGGGACGAAATTGGCATCATTGGAAAGCTAACAAAAAGTGATGCAATTTGATGGTATAGACAGCCAATATAATCGTTCTGATAGCCCCCGTCCGGACGGAAACATCAAGCTTCCGGACGGCCCTACCAAAATTCAAGAATTTTTCAGAATTGCTTTTCAGACACGGAAACAGTTGCCCGTCCGGACACGCGTGCCAGAGACTCCGATTCTGACCTAAATTAAGGCTTCTAAAGCCTATAAATAAGAGGCTCTAGGCATGCACTTTACACAGAATTCGGGGGTGAATTCCTTATAGCTTAGAGAGGGTGTTTAGGGAGATATTGAAGATCTGCTAGCTCTCTAGCTTTTGCCAGTGTATGATTTGATCAGCTGTGAAGTCTATCTTAGGGGTTGGCCCTAAGGTAAAGGATTCCATTGAAGACCACTTCAGGTAAGAGACCTGGTTGGGAGGCGTTCATGTTAGGCTACACGTTATAGTGCAAGGTACAACCACTGCATCAGGGGTATGTGAGTGCTACTGCTTTATAACTAGCTTTGTCTTCTGAATAGTGGATATCCTGGGTTTGGCTACCCCAGAGTAGTTTTTCTCTTAATTGAGTTTCCAGTTCGTTAACAAAATATTTGTCTCAATTAATTTCCGCATTTAATATTTTTTTGCACACTGTTTACAGGCACTTATTAAAATTAGAAGTCTATTTAATTTTCAATTGGTATCAGAGCAGGTACACTCTGTTAAGGATTTATTTCATGAGTGTGATCCTCATCTCTTGTGACTTCTACTTTTTTACTACACCTTTTATCATGGATTTCTCTTAGTTATCTGAAGAAAATTTATATTGAGCTCTCCAAAGTTTTTGCTAAATTGGATAAAATTGTTTGTCCAAAAGAGCTCAAAAAGGTGAAGCAAGAAAAAGAGTCTTTGATTATTCAGTTATCTGAATCACATGCTTTGATTGACTCTTTGAAATCTGAGAATACCATGCTATTTGATATTATTGATACACTTGAGAATAAATTAAAGGAATCTGAAAATCTCTTGAAAAAATTCTCAAGTGACAATTTGAAAAGCATGCTGTGTATTCATTCAGATATTTCAAACAAGTCTGGTTTGACTGCTGATTTAAGTACTTCTACTTCACATACTTCAAATTCTGAATTAGATTTTGTTGATAATAAGCCTGTGATAGTAGATGCAACTTGTTCTGAAAATTCTTGCTTAAATAACTGTGTGATGCCAAAGTCCAAAGAATCAGGAACACGAGGAAAGTTTGTTCCTACTTGTCATAATTGTGGAAAAATTGGTCATATTAGACCAAATTGTTAATTGTTGAAATCTCACAGGCCTTGGATTAAGCAGGATGCTCTGAGGAAAGGTGAAGTTGAAGATTCTTCCTCATTAAAATATGTCCCTCCGCATAGGAGGCATATAAAAGGTAAAGGGAATGTTATTTATAAAGAATGCTAACTATAATTCTGCAGAGAATGTCAAAAAGCATTCGAACAAAATAAGCTTGCCCACTTGTCATCATTGCGGCATCATCGGTCACATCCGACCCAAATGTCCACAGCTCCAGGCTTAAAAGTCAAAGGTTCAGAAGGAGCTGCCAACAAGAGCTACATCAGGCACTCTACCTCCTACGACACTTCAGGCTCCATGGCATCAATAGCAGTTTGTTCCTGCCTATCAGAGTGGCAAATCAAAGAAGAACAAATCAAGGTGCTACAAGAGGAAGTCACAGAAGCCCACTATCAACCATGGCTATGAAGGATTGCTAAGTCTAATACAAGGTATGCTAAGGAGTATGTCCAACATGGACATGACCCGCAAACCATCTCCACCGGTCAAGAATGATGAGACCATTCACCCCTTAAGAGGGAGTGGACTCACCTAGTAAAGGTGAAGTCTCACCATGCCTAGGATTTTGGTTCCTAAATCCTAGTGCATGTCAGGTATGTCTGCATTGCATTGTTTATCATGCCATATCTTATTCATGCCTTACATTATGTTTGAGGAATCATTTATTCTATCCCCATATTTTTCTCTTGTTATCTTGAGAAACTTTTGCAGATATTTTTTTGGGGATGACAGTTAAAAGCACGTCGGGCGGCTGCTTTTCTGTCTTGATATTTCTAAACCTCTCTCCATGAGGACAAGTTTGGCTTTTCCTTACATGCTGAGAATAGATGTCATTTCCTTTTCCATAAGCATGTCTTTGTTGTTTTTTTGTCTCATTTTTCAACAAAAAAAAAAAAAAAAAAAAAAATTGGGGAAAAGATGAGGAATTTTTATTTTTTCTTTTGATAGCTTTTTAGATATTGTGTGTGTTTTTGCCTAATATCTCAGTTCATTGTGCATTGATTAAATATGCTTATATATCTCGTTTATGCATGATATCTGCTAAGTTTTCCTGTTGCATCTTAATGATAGATAGTTACTTTCCTCATGCGATGAAAATGTGCACTATCCAAGACTCCCATGAGGTACATCTTTTCCTCTCCGACTTTTTGCTTCTGGAAATTCTAAATAAGAGAGATGTTTTTGATAAGATGGTCAAATTGACCAACATGCTATTTGAACCTAGAACCTAAAAATTCTTGCACTCTCTAGGTTGCAACGTAAAAAAGAATTAAGCAGTTACTCTTATGAATTTTGTGCTATGTACGTATATTCACTGCTTATGTACTGAATTAGCAATGTACCTTGTCCTTCATGGTATAAGTAAAACAATTGAGTGCTGCATCTTAGGGGGAGTGTATCAGATGAGGGTGGCTAGGCCCTAGTAATTAATATGATTTGACTTTTGACTAATCTTTCATTGATTTTCTCTCTTGTTTAGAAAATCTAATTGCTTTTTGTCATATCAGTTAAATTCATACCTTTTGTGAAAAGTCTTCACACACACACGCATTGCATGAGTTGAGTAATCTATTCAAAATTTCTATCTTCTAGGAAATTTGTGCTTATTGAATACTTAACTCTCATTTATATCTTTACATATTTTTGCAATGCTATTTGACTGTTTTATCAGTTGATTATACATGTGTGTTTTGAAGCTAACTTTAGGGAAAAATATTTTTCTGCAAATTTTTCTCCAGTTTCAGATTTTCAGTGTGGAGCGTCCGGACGGACCTATTCTTACGTCCGGACGAGCGCAGGCTGTCCTAGCAGTAGCCGTTCGGATGGTTAAGTGACATGTCCGGACTGGATCTCTACAGGTTTAAGACTTGCATCTCTTTCTCTGCCATACACACATCTTTGCATTTTTATTGATTTATCATGTCATGTTGTGTGTTTTTCTCGTGGATTTCTCTCGAAATTTTGGCATTCTTTGCATATCTCTTCTCATCCCATGATTTTCATTGTGTCTTCTGTTATTCTTTTAAGCTTCTATACTTTTAGAATATTGGAATATTTGTTGGGATATTTTCTTGAGATAGTGTGCATGGAAATCCTTTTGTCTGTGTGCTGGGCTGATCTTGATATATTTATGCCTTATGAATATCTGCATTACTTATATTTTTCTTTAGCATCCATTTGACAGCCTTCTTAAATACCACATTATTTTTGGAACTAACAGGATCTAATGGTATTTTTGGAGATATTTCTAGTTGGTTTTGGTTCAAGAATATGACATCCAGCAACTCCCAGCACAATGTTGGACAGATAGCTCCTTTAGAAAATTGACTGTTGTTGAAGTCGGATGTTCAAAATTCTAAAGGTCTCAGCATTAAGATGAGCTTTTTCCCTAGCTCATGCAGAGCCATCTGTAGCATTCCCTCAGATCTATATCAGTTAGAGGTTCAGTGATGAATCTCCTCATTTATCTTGCAAACCAGTTGCTTAGAGGATGTCAATCTATGGATAACCAATTCCGGCTTTGGAAAATCAAGAGATTAAAGGTTTTTCGATCCATGGTTCCCGGCTTCCAGATCTAGAAGCCGAAGTAGTACAAATCCAGCTTTTTATACGGATTTCTCTTCGTTACTTGATTTCAGTGGATCAGCAGGATTTGACACTTGGAGGATTTTTGTTCCTACCTTTTGGGCCACTTGCAGACTCTTCTCTATTTTCCTATTGTCTTGGATTTTAGAACGTTTTTGTCTGTGGATTTTGTATACTCTGTTTACCCTTTGTCCCTTTATGACAAAATGGTGAGTATATGTTAAGTTTTGGACCGGGAATGTATTTTTTAACCGGTCTAGTGATTTTTGTCCCAGAATGGCCAAAGGGGGAGTTTGTTAGTTTTTGTGTTGGCTACATTCTGTTGGACAAAATCACTTCTATGTAATGTTGCATAGGGATGCTGTTTTATTTAGAGTCTACACTTCAGTTATGAGCTTCAAGAAGACTCTGTGTAGAATTCAAATCAGTCACTTCAGTTCCCTTGCATCCATACGGATGACGTGGTATTCCGTCCGGACGATGAGAACTTTTTGTCCGGACGCCCATCAGTGTCAAGACGCTTCGAATAGTTCAAGTTTGCATCTATCCGGACGTAATAGCAAATTGTCTGGACACTCTTAAGAGTTTGAGAAGATCCCAGTGTTCCAGTGAATCTATCTGGATGACGTGGCTATACCGTTCGGACGCCATTCAGTGTTTGACAAACATTAGGGTTTCTGCTTCAAGACACAGTTATGGGAAGACGGCTGCAACAGTCCGGACGATGTGTGATCCCGTCCGGACGATGTCCTCCATAAGGCAAGTCGTACATACAAAGTTCAACCGTCCAGACATCAGTCTTCATGGTTCGGACGATCAAGCATCATATATGGAAATTGCGTGCACCAGTTCAATTGTCCGGACATCAGCCTTCAGCGTTCGGACGCTCAAAGCCTTATTATGGTAATTACATACAGCTGAAGTGCAACCGTCCCGACACTAGGGCAACACCATCCGGACGCGGCCTTATAATGGAAGCTTTCAGTGCTATTTTGGAAAGGCAGTTGCAGTTAACAGTCCGAACGCTCGGTCAAGCCGTCCGGACACCCTCGAGTATTTTGATCATAACTTTTTGGTCAAATATCGGATTGGGACGAAATTGGCGTCGTTGGAAAGCTAACAAAAAATGATACAATTTGATGGGCTGGACAGCCGATATAATCGTCCTGATGGCCCCCGTCCGGACGGAAACATCAAGCTTCCAAATGGCCCTGTCAAAATTCAAGAATTTTTCAGAATTGCTTTTCAGACACGGAAACAGTTGACCGTCCGGACACCCAAGGCTACCATCCGGACGCGCGTGCCAGAGAATCTGATTCTGACCTAAATTAGGGCATCTAAAGCCTATAAATAAGAGGCTCTAGGCATGCACTTTACACAGAATTCGGTGGTGAATTCCTTATAGCTTAGAGAGGGTGTTTAAGGAGATATTGAAGATCTGCTAGCTCTCTAACTTTTGCCAGTGTGTGATTTGATCAGCTGTGAAATCTATCTTAGGGGTTGGCCTTAACGTAAAGGATTCCACTGAAGACCCCTTCTGGTAGGAGACCTGGTTGGGAGGCGTTTGTGTTAGGCTACACATTATAGTGCATACGACCACTGCATCAGGGGTATGTGGGTGCTATTGCTTTGTAACTAGCTTTGTCTTCTGAATAGTGGATATCCTGGGTTTGGCTGCCCAAGAGTGGTTTTTCTCTTAATTGAGTTTCCAATTCGTCAACAAAATATTTGTCTCCTTTAGTTTCCGCATTTAATATTTTGTTGCACACTGTTCACACACACTTGTTAAAATTATAAGTCTATTTAATTTTCAACTTAGTCTTCCGCTACGTCAAATACACTGTTACTTAGTTCACTACCTCTTTTCTTTGATACTCTTGATTTAATTACATGATATATCATTTTTGTACCTTGTGAGTTTTTCATCTCACCTTGCACAAATTAAAGTTTCAATAAATACCACTAAAACACTCAGGCCCGAGCTTTAGGATAGCCATAAATGTACATCAAGGGGAATATTCCTTATTTCTTTGTTCTATGACAAAGGATTTGGATTTCTTCTTGAAGAATGTGTTTCCACAATGCTACATGCGATCACCCAACACACAGAAGTGTTGACTAGTGATTTGATCTCATTTTTGTACGTCAAAGTGACCTACACTTCACATCTAAGTTCGCAATCTTCTCACGATTTAGAGTAACTATTATAAGTTGTCGTGCATATATATTATTCTTACTCACAGTGTTGTAAGAATGATGGCTCACGTAGTCCGTTCAGTGTATGACACTACCTTGCACTTACACCAACATATTAACCCAAAGCCCTTACTGCTTCTCCTAATCAAGATAGATTGTTAAGGTTGACATGCTATAATCTAGATGGATTTTCAAGTTCTATTTACAACTACGAACAATCTTTTATAAATTACAAGGACCTATGACTATGATCTTTTGTGTGATAATTTCATTACACACACCTTAGTCAAATACTATGTAACTTAGGGACCTTACTTGTATATCATATGATATATTCAAACATATATGTACATGTAAAGCAATAATATATATGTCCAACGTTCAATATTATACAATTTATAGAAAAAAAAAAAAACTTAATGCAATTGGAGTTTTGGACACCAGTTCTAACAAAACATTGGGGTAAAAATTCATTTCCTACTCAAGCTATTTTTGGCACTTTGTGCTCCAAGGAAAATATGGAATTCCGACATATAAACCAATGAATACGAAAGGAGACTATAATACAGAGACCTCATGGAGACCCCCCAATGCTTAAGCCACTGTCGATGCTGAAGTGATGAAATCCTGCATAACGGAAAAAAAAAAAAAAAATAAAATAAAATTGTAAAATCAGTAATCAAGTAACTGGTCATATTCGTGTCCATTGATAATTTTTTGTATACCTGAGTAATATACTATCTTGAGTAAAAATTATACGACCGTGTTGACAATTAGTTACCGAAGGCAATGGAATTTCACTTGTGTTCGCTTGATCCGGCATTACTTTAGAGGTCTACAATCAAAAAATGGTTGTGTAGCTGTGTTTTCATGAAAACACAAGAAATATCTATGTTTTTAAGAAGAAAGAACAAAAAATGTGTGAATCTGTTTTTTTGTCTATTCTGTTTCGTATTGTTGTCACTCGGTGGCTTTTTTTTTTTTGGCTTGTGCCTTCTTTTTTTGCTTGTGACTTCTTGGCATCTTTTTCTACTATGGGCTCCTTACTTTCACTACACAAAAAAAAAAAAAAAAAAAAAAAAAAAGGGTTTTTGAGCCGTTTTTGTTTGAGTCGTTTTAACAAAACAGCTCTAATTAGAGCCGTTTTAACAAAAACGGTTCGAAATGGAGCTGTTTTGATCAAAACGATCGATCACACATGATCGTACCACGATCAATCACATAGATCATACCACGTTCCATCACATAGATCATACGATGATCGATCACATAGATCGTACCACGATCGATCACATAAATCGTACCACAATCGATCACATATATCGTACCACGATCGATCACATATATCGTACCACGATCGATCACATATATCGTACCACAATCGATCACATGATCGTACCACAATCGATCACATGATTGTACCACAATCAATTACATAGATCGTACCACGATCGATCACATTGATCGTACCACATTCGATCACATAGATCGTACCACGATCGATCACATTGATCGTACCACATTCCATCACATAGATCGTACCACAATCGATCACATAGATCGTATCACGTTGGATCACATTGATCGTATCACGATCGATCACATTGATCATACCACGTTCCATCACATAGATCATACCATGATCGATCACATAGATTGTACCACGTTCCATCACATTGATCGTACCGCGATCGATCACACTTAGATCCTACCACGATGAATCACATAGATTGTACCACGATTGATCACAAGATCGTACCACGATCGATCCCTTAGATCGTACCACAATCTATCGTAGTACGATCTAAGGATCGATCGTGGTACGATCTAAGGGATCGATTGTGGTACGATCATGTGATCGATCGTGGTACAATCTATGCGATTAATCGTGGTAATACTAATTGTGTCAATGTCCCCCCTTAAACTACCTAAAAATGTCAATGTTCCCCCTAATGACAAAAATACCCTTCATAAAATTATTAAAATTAAAATATATATATATATATATATATATATAAGATAACAAAAAATTATAGAAAAAAAATAAATAAATAAAAACTGGTTTTAATTTTCTTTCGTTTGTTTATTTAATTTTTTTTTTTTATATAATTTTCTTTTTTTAAAAAAAAAAAAAAAAATTGTTTTTAATTTTTTTTTCCTTTTTTCTTTAATTTTTTTTAATTTGTTTAAAAAAAAAAATTATTTTTTTAGATTATTTTTGTTGGAGCCCTTTTGGGCAAAAACGACTCCAACTAGGAGTCATTTTCTTCCAAAACAACTCCAAGTCATTTTGAGGGGGTGCGCAGAACACGAAAATTTTCGTGTCCCGTGCGCCCCCTCATCTTTTTGTTCAAAAATTTTCAAACTTTTTTTTATTTATTTTTCTCTTATAAAAGGTACTCACTGGCCACTGCCCCACACAACTCCTTTCTCT
The DNA here is from genome assembly GCF_958979055.1 of Alnus glutinosa. NCBI lineage: Eukaryota > Viridiplantae > Streptophyta > Magnoliopsida > Fagales > Betulaceae > Alnus > Alnus glutinosa. The sequence continues at coordinate 10,430,910 of NC_084887.1, forward strand.
CTTCTTTCTTTCTCTTCTTTCTTCTTTCTTGTTTCTCCTCTTCTCGCCTGCTAGAGAGATGAAAAAGAAAGAGAGGGAGCGTCCAACTGAGAGACACACGCAATCACAGAGAGAGAGAGAGAGAGAGAGAGAGAGAGAGAGAGAGGCTTTCTTTCATTTTCTCTCTAATGGCGCCCAAGAAACGAAGTGGCAAGCAGCAAGACCAAGCGAAGCCCGAGTTGCTGCCAACGAGGGTGACTAGGAGCTCGGCCAAGCGAGCGGCCAACTTGGGCTTGGCTGAGTTAGAGCCTGAGTTGCTGAAGAAGAAGACAAAGAAGGCTGCAAAGAAGTAAGAAGAGCATGAGGAAAAAAACTCAGTCTAGATTGATCAGCTGGAGCCTGAATTGCTGAAGATGAAGGTGAAGAAGGCTGAGAAGAAGGAAGAAGGGCAAGAGGAAATAAACTCAGAGTCGAACAGGAAGACCATCGTGATTGAGCACTGGTGAGTGAGCTTTTTACTTTTAAGTGAAAGAAATTTAGTGTTAGTTATTTTGCTTCGAAATAGAAGCCAAAAATCAAGGAAAAGTGAAATGTTGAGGTTTATTTAGTTTTTCTTGTCCTTTTACCTTATTGTTATTATTTTTTAATAACTTTATTGGGGTTTTTGTTATAATCAGCTTTGTTCTTGGGTTGTTGGTTTATTTTGGGTTGCATATTGGAAAATAGAGAGAGTATTTTATGCTTACATTAATTCTTTCTGTTTGGCTATCGAGAGAATGGCAGAAAGATAGTAGAAAATGATGTTTTGAGTGTTGTAATTACTGTTTGGGGTTCAAAAATAAGAAAGCAAGAAAAATATCAACTCGAGGTTAAATTTTTTTTGTAACTGGCATTTAGGTTTTGAATGGTTCCCCTGTTTTTCCATTTGGTGTTTTGTATGACCGTCAGTGTTCTGGGTTTTCAGAAGGTCGATGTTTGAATCAAAATAGTTTTGAGTTAAAAATCATGTTGTTGCATAATGTATTCATTTTCTTTGATGATTATGGGGAATACTTTCCCAAGATGTTGTCCCTGATTTCTGCTATATGTCCCTGATAATAGCTAGGGGTGGGCAAATTATCCGATTACCGACTACCGAAAATTCATCGACCGCTACCGAACCGACTTTGACCGCTTACCGCCTACCGAAAAAAAAAAAAATCGAAAATCGAAATTAAATTTATTTTCGAATACATTGTCGGTCGGTAATCGAAAAAAGAAAAAAATTTCGTCGGTTACCAACCGACCGACAGGCGACAGTGCATATAGAACTAATTTTTTTTTTTGCTGCTGTTCAGGTTCAGCCTGTTCTCTTTTAGTCTAAAAGACTAAAACCCACTTGCTGCTGTTCTTAGTATTCTATATGTTTTAAGGCTAGGCAGTAGGCACATGTTTCCCACTTTCCCAAGCACTTTCTGAGCATTTGTCCCATCTTCTCTTACACATCATCCAAGCCAATAAAAAAAATCGTTTTCTACATTTTTATTTTGTAATTTCAGCAGGTTTTGCCTCTTTCAAGGTGCTGCGGTGCACGTTCCCATGTTTTTTTTGTTTTGTTTTTTACCATTCTCCACCATTAGATTTTTGCCTTTTCCAAGGTACTCATCCTTGAAGTTAATTCTCCCCACTCCATTTGACCTTCACGGTTAAGCTCAGACCCACAGCGCCGTCTCCCCCCCCCCCCCCCCTCCCCCCCAAACCCAGAACCAGAAATCCTTGCCCGTTCGCCCCTCCACCAGTTCAGCTGTCCACCCCTCCGTTTAAACGTCTTTCAGTCTCAGATTCCATGCTTTTTAATTTATTTGCCTCGATTAACTTTCCCCCTTTCCCCCAGCAACCAAACAGACCGGAAGTACTGCGTTTGGGGGGTTCATAAAGCTCATTCACCTGCCAGGCTGCCATGGCCCGTTCGCTTCTGTTCCATTTTTAGCTTCTCTACCAAACTCTCCCTGACTCCCTCTGGTTGCTTCTTTGCAAACCAGGTACAGCAATTAGCATAGATGATAGATCTATGTCGTTTATACTTTTCTCTGTTTTTCGATTTACAAAACTCTTTGTTATCGTTTTCTGACTGATTTAGATCCTTGTAGTTATTGTTATTACACATTTCACATAATTTTATTTTATTTTATTTTCATGTTTTGAGTTTTACTTGGCCTTTTCGACTCTTTCTGGATGTTTGCCTGTGTTTATGCCTTTATGGGCATATCTGTATGTGTTCGTATTACCAATTCATCCGACCGACTATTACCGACTTTCCGATTTTCTCGATTTATCCGACAATTTCGAAATCAAAGTTTAACGAAAAGATGTCGGGTAATTATCCGACTTTACCGACAAGGGCGGGTCGGTAATCGGAAATGCTATTTCCGACACCGACTTACCCGATACCCACCCCTAATAATAGCCCATTGCTTAAAAGATAAAGCCGATTTCCGGTGATTTGGCTGTAGCCATTTAGTCCAGCTCATTGGTGTTGTTCCTGGCTAGGGGGATTCTTGATCGGATGTATATAGTGTACTAAAAAGGGGTTTTGATATATATATATATATATATATATATATATATATATATATATATATATATATTTTAATTTCTTTTTATTTAGAGTCGTTTTAGACTCTAAAACGACTCCAAAATTTTATTTTATTTTTTTGTAAAATTTTTATTAGAGTCATTTTAGGGACCCTAAAACAGCTCTAAAAAAACTAATTTTTTTTTTTTTTAAAAAAAAAAATTAGAGCCGTTTTATTGTCCTTAAAACGGCTCCAATTAGTTAGAATTGTTTTGGTCCAAAATGGCTCAAACCGATTTGAGACTTTTTTGACAGAACGACTCTAACTAATTTGAGCCGTTTTAAAAAGTGGCTTAAACCGGTTTGAGTTGTTTTAATAAAAACGGCTCAAATTATAGTCGTTTTAGTTCAAAATGGCTCAAACCGAGACTTTAATATGCGATATGTTGAGCCATTTTGAAATGCCTCAAAACATTTTGAGCCGTTTTAAGGCCTTAAAACGGCTCTAAAGAAAGGGCTCAAAACACCTCTTTTTTGTAGTGTTTGAACCTTAAAAGGACTAAGTAGCTTATCACTTTGTACTGCAAAACCATTATCACTTTCACTGAGTTCATTACCGCTAGAAGATGGCTGGGAAAGCTGACTAGGTTCAACCTTTAATGCATGATATTTCTCCTTTAAAATATCAACATTTTTCATCACATCCACATAATGAGCCACGTTTTCTGATGTGAACGATGCTAATTCATGAATTTTTTTTGCACATGGTGTTATATCTTTGGGCATTAGGGTTATTACCAACATTATCATAACTACTCTTAAGTAAAGTGTATTTTCACTTTATATTCTTTCTCCATCTGCCAAGAAAATATTTTGATGACAACGTAGTAACTTTCCTTGTAAGTAGCACAAAAATGAAATGCCTGCACAAGATTCCTCTTAATTCAAACAATGCACAACTGCACTACACTTCAATTTCTTCTTGATTGAAGTCAACACAAAATGTTACATCTTTAATGTACTTTTCACTAATGACATCAAATTCAGTCACTTGATAGGTAGATATTGCACATTCTTTTTTAAGATGAGAGTTATTACAAAACATGATTCTTGTAAACTCCTCTTGCACTTCTTTGAACTTTGCATTGGTGAAGATATCTTGAAACTTCTCTCTAAAGAAAACTTGCTTACACATTTTATCATGTTATTAAAAGATTTGAAATATGCACGTGTCTCATTCTCAACCATTTTTTCACAAAGCATTTTCAAATTGGTCAACAAATTCCTTTAATGTGGTCACTGAGTGCACATAACCATCATAAAATGCGTTCATACTTTCACTCCATTGCGTAGTTGTCATTCCCGTCCAAAACCTATCTTTTATATATGCCGGCACCCAAAAAGTCCGCTCACTATATAACCCATGTAGCCATGCATTATCCTGAAGTTGAAAACACTCAAGTAGACTTTGCCAATTGTCATAGAATTCATCACAAGTTTGAGAATCATACAAACAAGTTTGTAGGGCACTCTTAATGTCACTGCATTCAGCATGAGCTCCAAACTTTTCTGGGAGCTTTCCCATAATGTGTCATAGACAAAATTTATGTCGAGTGTTTGGAAAATCTTTTGCAATTGCACTTTTCATAGCCCTGTCCTGATCTATTATAATTGCACTTGGAGCTTGGCCATTCATGCACCCAACCATGTAACGACCAAGTAAATAAATAGGGAATTAAGCATTAATAAATTATATTTATTAATATCTACTAACTAAGATGGTACTAATAATTAGATTCCAAGTGATAATATTTATATTAACGAAACAAAAATGAGTTTAAGATAAAATAAAGAGATTAGAATAATAAAATACTACCAATGGGTACTAAGAAATAAACTACTAACAATAAGCCCTAGTGCATTAAATAATTGTTTGTTAGGATAAGTTGTGGTTAATGTAAATAAAAGGGGTTGAATAACCATTAACAAAGATATAATTAAGTAAAGTGGGGTAATGTTGTAATTTAGAAAAGATGGTGCTTTAAAATGAAAATGTAATCTTATCCATGCCACATGGCATGCTAGGATTGGCTAAGGAGAATATCTTATCCCTTAGCTTTAATTAAAAATGAAAAAGAAAAGCAAAAAAATAAATATATTGGAGCACTCAACCGGTCAAAAACCGATCAAGACCCCCCCTTCTCCATTTCTCTCGAATGTTCTCCCCCTCTCCCTTTCATTTTCTTTATCTTCCTCCTCTCTTCTTCACACAAACACACACGTACGTTGAGGGAGAGAGAACTACCAAAAGAGAGAGAAAGAGAGAGAGAGAGAGAGAGAGAGAGAGAGAGAGAGAGAGTGTGTGTGTGTGTGTGTGTGTGTGTGTGTGTGTGAGAGAGAGAGAGAGAGAGAGAGAGAGAGAGAAAGTCGGTGAAGAAAAGAAGAAGAAGAGAAGAGGAAGAAGGGTTCCGACCTAGAGGGATTTTTGAGGTAGTATCCCTAACTTTTCTTTGTATTTTAGTTTTACCCATTGATTATTAAGCACAAAATCATATTAATTGTTTAGGATTTGCATTGGGTATGAGTTTTGTTGAGATTCTAGGAGGTGGAACCAAATGGGTTCTCTTTAGGTTGGAAATTCCAGATTATCTCCTGTTTAAGTTATCTCTTGTTTAGTTGGGTTCTTGGTTTGGTGCTTTTCTTGTGATGGTCAATTATGTGTAGTGTTGGTAGAGAAGACTTTACTTTGATTTGTATTGTTATTCATGGGTATTTTTCCTAACATGGCTGAAGGATGATTAGAGTTATAATTTGGGAGTTTTGGTTTGGATGATTTCCATTGATTCTTGTATTAGGAGTGTTCGTGTTGTGACTTGTTGATTTCCGTTGTTGGCCGAATGGATCTTTGGTGTTTGATTTTGAATGCTTTTGATGGGCTAATTTGAAGAAAGATGGGCTGAATTTGAGAAATTTTGAAGAAGCTTTGAAGTGGTTTTAAGTTAGTAAAATCCTCTTATGAACGTTGATACTCAATTAGGAGAATGGAGAATTATTGATGAAATGTGGTTGAGTTGATGATTATAGTTAATCCTTGTGTTGTTTTGTTGGAGGATTGATCCTTAGGTATGATTGTGGCTATTGGTAATTGTTTGTGAAGAAGAGTGGGTTAAGTATGATAATCTTGAATAGGATAAAGTATTAAATGTGAAGTTTAAAATGAGAATGTCGTAGAATTGTAAGTAGCCTAAAATAACCTTAAAACAACAAATATAAATTAGTAACATTATAGAAATATATAAATAGACTTTGAATCCATTTAGAGAACGAGGAATGCTACGTGTGAGCACGCGGGTGACTTCACGTGTCCTAGAGTATAGGATTCGACGGTTTAGCTTAGTCTAACATTACAATTGTTTGCAAGCACGTGAAATGAGTTGGAGACTCCAACTTGTTCTCCAAAGTAGAGTTCAAGGTAAATAGAATATGGAAGAGCACATGAGTCGTGAGTCCTAGTGGTCCACCAAAGGTGAGTATTTTACTCACTGAAAACTTATTTTGGTTTAAGCAAATAAAATGTTATGTTTCGTTAAATCTCGAGCCAATGTTATTTTAATGATTGTATATGCTTATGATGTTTCCAATATGATCAAATGTGTTCAGATATGTTTAGATGATGATTACTTGATTTGAGATAAGATTTGAGAATGATTATGTGTTTTGAAGTATGATATTGGAAATGATGATTTGAAACTATTTTCAGGAGTCTGAAGATATGATTATGAAGTAATGTTTTGAAGAACTTGTATTGAGTTGAGATTTCATGATATGTTGAAAAGAATGTGGAAAGAACATGATGATGTTTGAATAAGATATGAATTGCACGTGTGATAACATGGACTCTAAGCTCTGATAGTGTTGATACACTAGCATAAAGAAATCATGTATGATGGAACAAACCTAGCGGGTTGACGCCCTATGGGTGGAACAAGAGTAAGACTAGAGTTGATGCTCTTGCTTAGGTAGTAAGCCTTGCGGGATGAAGCCTTACGAGTAAAGTCTGTGTATAACCATAGAGTCGATGCTCTTGGTTAAGAAGTGAACCCTGGGGGTTGATGCCTTACGGGTAGAGTTAGTGTAGAACTATAGAGTTGTTCATCCTGGCACCAGTGTCACGATCCCTGCAGGTTGATGCTTTACGGGTGGAACATGTGTAAGACTAGAGTTGATGTTCTAAGCAACAGAAACAGTAAGTCTAGAGTTGATGCTCCTGGTACCAGTGTAACGATTCCTGCGGGTTGATGCCTTACGAGTGGAACATGCGTAAGACTAGATTTGATGCTCTTAGCTATAGAAGCAGTAAGTCCAGAGTTGATGCTCCTGGCACCTGTGAATTGATGCTCCTAGATTCTGAAACATGAAACAGAACAAAAGCATGCATTGCATGACGTGTGATATGATTTGTAAATAATGTTTTCATGACTAGACATATTAATATACCTATGTGTCTTAATGAGAAAGAGCATATGTATATCTCTACTCGGCTAGTTTGCATATAATTGGAGAGATGTCAAGTTGGGACATGCCTGTATACTTAAATTCCCCGGAGTATGGAGTATTTGTATGCTTGTATGACCAAGCTATGATGCCATTGATTTGCATGCTTTGAAATACTTGTATGCTTGTGTTTCCGAGTTGTGGAATACTTGTATACATGTATAACTAAGTCACTTGATATATATGTATGTGTATATTATGTATTAAAATTTCTCTTGTTGTGAAATGCCTGTGTTTACTCTATTAGCTACAGAACGTCTTCAAAACAAAAGCATCATATTATTAGTAGTTGTTATTGTAAACGTATGGTATAAATAAAATGATTGGCTCATTACAAAAACTTAGTGAGTATTATACTTCTGAGGTGGTGAACTCATACTTACAACTATGCGAAAGTGGCTAACACCAAGACCGTGTAGATATTGTATAGGAAAAATTGCATCACTGGTCCCTGGGGTTGGCCCAAATTACGAATCACTCCTTGTGGTATAAAAAGTTCATGGATGGTCCTTATGGCAAACTATAAATACAAATCACTCCTTGAACCTGTTTTCCGTCCGCCAAGTTAACAGAGTCAGTTAGTGGATTGCAATACAAATGATATTTAAAGGTTGTCTTACTATTTATATGACGTGGTAAACTAACAAATTCTGTTAACTTGGTGGACAAAAAATTGGTTCAAGGAGTGATTTGTAATTTAGGCTAACTCTAAGGACCAATGGTGTAATTATCCCTATTGTTTATATTTCAGGTTTAGGTATCACGTGCGGTATATCGTGTGCGAGCCTACAAGTTATCGAATGGGATTCCTTCATAGTGCTTTTGGAGTCATTGACTTTGCCTAAGTCGGTCTCTTCTCGTTATGTAATAATTTATATTGTATTGGTGATTTGAGATGTAATGATTTTGTATAATGATATAGATGCTCTGGTTAGTTTAATTGAAATGTATGTGAGGTCAATTCAAAGACAAAATTTATTCAGGTTTTCCACTGCAATAATTATTTAAGGTTTTAGATGTAACGTCTTGTGGATTATTGAGGAAAATATTCCAGTTCGCCCTTGAATTTAGGGCGGGACGTTACAAACCAAGTCTCAAACAACCAAACAAAAGGTTTTTTGTATCCTCGATTGATATTAGTCACGCCTCAAAAAGTATTGACAGACTATGATGATCAACTCTTACAAAAGGAGCAAATGGCATACCGTATCTATTAGTCAAGTACGTCGTGTCAAACGTAATGACATCCCTAAAATCTTCATACGTTGTCCTACTTCGTACATCAGCCCAAAACACATTTCGCAACTTACATTCATCATCTATGTCTATCACATAAAAGAAGCCACCATTTTGCTCTTGCATTCTATTAAAATAATCACAAAGTGCTTCAGCACCTCCTTTGCCAACCTGAAGATTTCTTGCCTTGTCAATAAAATTCTAGCAATCTTTCTCTCCAAAGGCAAGATTCTCATACCCCCCCCCCCCCCCCTTCCCTTTCCCCTCCCCATTTCAACAACCAACGAGTTAAAATTCTTACATGGACGTATTCCAACTCTATCATTTAGCTCAAGCCTTCTTTTCGCAGGAGAATCTAAACTCTTATTGCATCTAAAAAACCTTACTTTGCCTGGGCTTAAACTATGATTATGCTCAACTACAACTATATTCAGAAACCACTTTCCATCAACGGCCCGCTGCTCATTGATCTTTGCCTTACACCCCGTTTTAATTGTTGGATTTGGCTTCATAGCATTTGATGATGTGCTGCTTTCTGTCATGCCTTGACGAACATATCCAAGGGTGATGTATTTTGCACAACCATCTTTGTTCTTTTTCTTGCCTCTTTTTAGCACACTAAAACCCGCTTTCTTAGCATGTCCTATAATATAAGCAAACTTCTTCTTCCAAACTAAACACCATTAATTCCTTGGGTTCTTCAACTTTTTCATCCCCATCTATAATCGTTTATTGTGCATCATTGTCCTCCTTATCATCCAACTCTAAATCACATACATTTAGACTTCCATCTACATACACACACACACACACACACACACATATATATATATATATAATACGAATACAAAGTTTAGAGGAAACGATTAGCAAACAACAGTGAAACAATATATCATACAATGACCAAGTCAAAGCAAAATAAAAAGCAAACAAAAGTTTATAGCCTAACCAATTTGAGGGCCATCTTGGTGGGTCAAAGTAACATCATTTGGAATTTGTGTAAACAGAGAATCATCTTCGCCCTCATTCTTCAAGCGTGAGCTTGAAAAGTCCATTTAGAAGGAGGTGGCCACAATAAGTAACTAAAAACACAAAAGATAGAGCAGCTTTTAATTAAAATGGGTATTTGGATTCACTCAATGTAGAAAGTCAAAGGGAACCTAAAACAATCATCAATTGCCTTATAGAAAAGGAAAAAGAAAAAGAAAATAAAATAATCATCAATCACAAAAAATAAAATAATCACCAAAAATAAAACATCAAATAATTAATTTTATAAAAGACAATCAGATTGTATCTAGTCAAGTGCAAATAATAAGTGATAAAAGACACTTGTTGCCAACAAATAATTTTTAAACAATTCACTAAACTAAACTTGTTAATCAGCCTTCCAAGCTTGTTAAAGAAAGGGAAAATTACAGTTTAGCCCCCCAAACTGCCAGCCGCTTTGTAAGTAGCCCTACGAACTGCCAACGCTTGGACTTTGGCCCTCCAAACTACCAAAAATTTTCAAAAAGGCCAATTTTGTTGAAATATGCCTATAATACCACTGCCACGTGTCATTTTTCAATTAAAAGAAATAATAAAAAACTTTTTTTTTTTTTTAAAAAAAAAAAAAAGGAAAATTGGTGTTTGGTGGCAGCCACCCCCTAAGGCCAGGGGCGGCCCAAAAACTCCTTGCCAAGCTCATATCCACTGGCGTGGATTTCTCCATTTTCCTCCAGAACCATCTCTTGCACTTGTACTTCAATTGCAATTTGATCGATGACACTTGCTGGGTTTTTACCAATATTGAGCGTAGTAATTTTTATAGTTGGAATATGATGATTAGTGGGTTCGTTGGGTCGGGTCAGATCAGATGAGTGAAGCAGATAAGATGTCCAAGGGAATGGCTGAAAGAGGCATTGTTTCTTGGACTTCGATGATGTCAGGCTATTTCCATAATGGGCAACCGGAAAATACTATAAATATGTTTTCTTGAATGATACAGGATGGTAACTGTGTTGATGACCCATGGCGTGAAGAGGAATGCTAGAGCATCTTCTGGTGTTCTCTTCGTGTTCTCCTGGAATTAAAAAATTACATCTATGCCATCCAAAAGGACATAAATGTAATTTTCTAATTACATCTATGTCATTCTAGGAGAACACTAGGAGAACACCAGGAGATGCTCTAGCATTTCTCTGGCGTGAAAGATGGTTCTGAAAAAGTTTACCAGATTAACATGGCGTGATGGTAGGATTTACTTTATCTTCACAAGTCGAGTCAAATACATTTCATTCAGGTGGAGAACAACTAGATTCAAAAATAGATCCACCAAACATACATAGAAACAAAGACTGATCATGTACACATGAGTAAAATAGCGCCATTAATCACATCAGCCAACCAAAAGGAAAACCCAACAATTACCAGTTCTAGACATGTAAGGTCTTTCCCATTCTGAACAAAAGAAAAGCGTCTATGGAAGCATACTGAACCTGCTTTTCCTCAAGCCAAGAAGCATCCCAGTCACTCCTCCCAACCCACGCTGGCTTCGTCACGTCCTTTAAACCCAAAAGATCCTCTGCCAACATCTCCATCAAGAGCTGCCTACTCCACCCTTTTTTCTCCTCCACCACGTCGCGGATATCAACAAGGCTCAGGACACGGAGCCTGTGCTTGGATCTGCGGAGCATGTCTTGGTTGTTATAGTTCCACACATCAACGAAGGTGTGGTTAGAGTTGGAGAGGAAGCGGCGGCCCCAGCCTTGGGGGGTGGCTCGCAAGCCACCCCCACTCCCCAAGCATTTTCTTTATTTATTTTTTTAAAAAAAAATTAAGTTTTTTTTTTTTTTAAAAAAAAAAAAAAGAACTTTTTTTTTTCTTTCTCATTATTTAATTGAAAAATGATGATAAGGGTATTATGGACATATTTCGTCAAAATGGGCATTTTTCAAACGTTTTGGTAGTTTGGGAGGCCAGAGTCCAAGCGTTGGAAGTTCGTGGAGCTACTTGCAAAACGGCTGACAGTTTGGGGGACTAAACTGTAATTTTTCCTTAAAGAAATATACACATAATTAGAAGGCATTTCAATTGCTCACTTTTTGTTTTTTTGCCACAAGTTTCCAAATTGTTAATCAACCTTCCAAGTGACCCCTAATCAGTGTGGAAAAAAAACTCATTTCACAAGTCTGGCCAAAACCCAGATTTTTCACACTCAAAGAAATCAAAAGTGGAATAAAAAAGAGAGCAAGAAAAGTTTACCTGGAGGAACGAGCAGCTTCAGTCGATGATGGCTAAGGCGTCTACATCCTCCACCCTCTACAACCCACAAAATTCCACCGTTTAGTTCATTATATTTAAAAAGACATCCATATTTAGTAGGAAAAAAAAAAACAAACAAACAAACAAACAAAACAAACAAAACAAAAAACAAAAACAAACCAACAAACCCATCGTTCAGTCCATCCTCTACATTGTTTTCTTCTTCTTTCTTACCTTTTTCTCATTGGTTTTTTGCTAGCGTGGTGCCCTCTGGTGGCAGCGTACGATAGGTGGTGCGTTGTGAGCGGCGTACAGTGGGTGTTGCTTGAGAGAGGGAGATTTTGAAAGAACTTTACGCCATAAGTTTTTTGCATTCTGGGGATGTTGGGATTTTCATAAATGGTTTCAAGATTTCATTTCATGTTTTTTTTTTTTTTTTTTTAATTGAGGTGACGTGGCAGGTAGACTAAACAGTGTCACATCAGCCTCGTTGTAGCTCGATCGTAACCGACTCTACAAAATTACAACTCTCATTTCTTTTTTGGTCACTTCTCACAAAGTTTAAACGTTATGTCTCCTTTACAATTTACAATTTTCGAAAGGGATAATTGTATCACTAGTCCCTAGGGCTAGCCTAAATTATGAATCACTCCCTATGGTACAAAAAGTTCATGGAAGGTCCTTGTGGTAAACTATAATTATAAATCACTCATTGAACCCATTTTCCGTTTACCAAGTTAACAGAGTCCGTTAGTTTACCACGTCATACCTAATAGGAAATCAGCATGTGTCCATTACAATAAAAAAATTATAAATATATTAAAAATATAAATAAAAAATTATTATTTTTTAAGAAAAAAAAATTAGAAAATAGTGAAGGGGTGGCCATACACACCAAGCGTGGGGGAGGTCGCGTGCCACCCCCAAACGTGGTCGGGGGTGGCCACGCGCTACCCCCAGGGGCTAGGGGTGGCCTAGTCACCCCCAAAGGGGTGGATGCCGAACCGGCTGCAACCCCTTTACTATTTTCTTTCTTTTTTTTTAAAAAAAAAAAAAAAGAAATAATAATTTTTATGTTTTATTTATATTTTTTTATTGTAATGGACACATGTCGATTTCTTATTGGGTATCACGTGGCAAACTAACGGATTCTACTAACTTGGTGGACGGAAAAGAGATTCACGGAGTAATTCGTAATTATAATTTACCACAAGGACCCTGTTACGGACCTCCGTAACAAAGGATGAACAATGGTAAGTTGAATAGTAGGTGCGTGTGAATGATGTGATAGTAGTGTATTCGAGGTACCCTGAGCCTCCTAATGTTAGGATATTTCAAGGAATCCTAAAAAACTCTCAAGCAATTACAAGAGTTGTCTAATAATGTTTTTCTTCATATTTTTATTGATCACTCTATTAGGTTTATATAGAGATGATTACATAAGAGGAAATATAATACGTAAATATTTCTTCTAACTCTAATGGGAAACTAGTCCCTTATTTCTCTCTCTAAAATCCTGCTTACTCTAATGGGCAACAAATCCTTTATTTCTCTCTTTAAAATCCTGGGTACTCTAACAGGAAATAAGTCCCTTATTTCTCTCCTTAAAATCCTGCATTTATTCTCCTAGTAGGATTCTTGCTTTATGAGCATGTACCTACATTTACAATGGGTCTTCTTGCCTTAATCAGCCACTTTCTTCTCCACATGGTATTCTTTCATTCTTAGCCATGTTGTGCAGCTCAAGACTTTCCTTGGGAGAGGCCTGGTATTTGGCAGCTCAATTCTTTCTTTCTTAGTCATGGTGTAAACCCGTGACAGACCCTTCGTGAACTTTTTGTACCACAAAGAATTATTCGTAATTTAGACGAATTCTCAAACTAGTAATGCAATTATTCCTTTTAAAAAGGCCGGCCATCAAATTTATACAAGTCACATGAATGTGACTGAAGGTGTAGATTCTTTATGCTTTTTTATAAGAATGGCAGGAGAAAGATAAGTAGTTGTACACTTGTAAGGAAGAATGGGCAGGACAATAGTCTTCACTTTTTGAACTGTTTACGTAAGTTCACAACAACTAAAATGACTTTCGTTTACGATGACTTTGAAGTTGATTTGCAAACCACTCTAGCTTTTCTTCTATTTTTTTTTTACTTTTTTTTTTAAAAAAAAAAATTATTTTTTTTACACTTTTTATATCATATTAATAATTTTTTATTACTACTCAAATAAAAAAATCTATTATAAAACAAAATTTTCTTATTTTTCTATAAAATATTCTCAAATTTTATATCACATCAATAACTTTTTACTAAACAACACACAAATATTTCACAACACAACTAACAACACACAAATATTTCACAACACAACTAATTACCAAACAGGACTTTCAAGTCAAACTTCTCTTTCATTAATTCAAGTAGAGTTCCCATTCCACCTATCTCACCTAAATGAAGAAAACGATTGCCATCTGAAATTAAAGTCATTAATGATGCAGCTAAAAAGTAAAATTCAAAGAAAAATATCCAAACACACGTCATGGGATTATTAGCTTTTAGCTATTCTGCAAGCTTAAGCCCTCCCTCGATCGAAGCCGAAGTGGGCGTGTAAGCTAAAACTTGCAACGATTCCTTTGCCCCATGATCAACCTCAACATTTCTTACTGTTTGGGTAAAAGGGTCATACAACACCAGCTCCCCTTTGCCGTTCTCCATAAACAACTCGCCGTTCTTCCAAAAACCCAACGGCCATTCCAGACCTGGAAAAGCTTCAATCCTCAGAAGCCGAGTCCACGACTCCTTCACACCAAATTCAAGCAACACCCATATATCAAACAATTTTCCCTCACATTTGCTTTTATTACGCACAACCACCATCGCAACCGATTCGTTTAGCACCGTCAGAGCCCTCACATCACTGCGCGTCCCAAGAACACTAGCATCCGGCAACGGTGTCGTCCTGAACACCTCCTCGCTCACATCGAAAGCAACAATCTTTTCGTCCTCAACACCACGTAACGTCCACCAGTAACAAACCCCATTTGCATATGCCCACCGTGACCGCGAATTGGGTCCGTTGCAATCGGGCACGTCTCCATCCACGATAAGCTTTCTCCAAGAATCACCGCTTCTTAGCCTATACACCTCCGCCACCCGGTTCAGACGAAGAACCTTCACTCCCCGCTTCGTAGTGAAAACCGGCGCATCACGCTCCGGAACATAACGAGTCCGCATAACCACAAACTCATTTCGTTTGTGGTCGAAGCCGAAGCATACAGTGTCCACGTCGTTGGACGCGCAAGGCAGGGCCTTGAGCTCTGAAGTGGCGGGGTTCCAGACAAAGATGTCGCCGCCGGAGAAGTAATCAAAGAGACAGAGCAAGCCATTACAGGAACCCACAATGCTAAGCCCACGTGGGCTTCGTATGGGAAGATTTTGAGGAGTTTGAGAGGCGAAGGCAAGGGACTGGTAGGAGAGGAAAGAGCAAGTCTGCCTTTTGGGAATGGATGGGGCAGTGAGTTTTACGAGAAGGAGCTGATGGGCGGCGGCGGCGGTGGCGGTGAGAATGGAGTGGTTGAGGAGGTTTTTGGATAGATAATTGGGGTTGCCGAAGAGGGAGAGCCAGGATTTGCAGACGGATCTGAATCGGAGAAGAGACTTTGGAGGCAGCCTGGAGAGGATATTGAGAACCACATCCTCAGGGAGATAGGTGGACATGGCTGATGAGTGATGGCTCTGCTCCGAATTGGCAGGGTAGTCGCGCTTATAAAGATTTCATTTCCGTGTGTGGCCCACTGAGGGAAAGAATGCACAACTCCTATTGTAAAAGTATCATTTTCTATTTAGTATTGATAATGACGTGATTCTGGTACAATGGAATGGGATAGATGAATTAATGTACATTGACAAATGATGCACGACTCTAGCATACTTAAATAAGAAACAAATTTCCTATTTAAGCCCAATCATGAAAAGGCTTAAAATCCTATTTAATTTCTTTTTGATTTCAGCCTAATATATATTTAAACTAACATCACTAAGCGTCCCTATAACATTCCTTCAGTTTACTTGCTTACCTGTTATTATTTTATTAATTGGTGGATATATAGCTTGTATTTACTTTTTAATAATTTATTATTGCTTTAATTGGGATGAATAGGTATAGTAGGTTACTAGGTGTGTTATATTTAGGCTTTCAGCTTAATTGGGTTAGATATAAGATTAAATGAGCTTTAAGCCCAAAAGTCTGAAAATTATGGAACTGGATATACTAGATATACTAAAGTTGATTGATGAATTTTATCTTGGTGGCATTTTAATGAATATATTATTTTGGGAAAAGGTGGTCCGTAATTGTTGGGGATAAAATTAGCTCCAAAGACACGTGGGCCTAAGGAAGTATCGGGGGTCGAGCCCATCGGGTTGGCCCGGCCAGATCAGACCCAAGTACAAGACCATTCGTTATCTCCAAAAAGACGGATATTCAGAATATATCAAAATAGGCTTCTATCCCATCAAATATGGGATAAAGGTACCTAATAGAATGACATTAGCTAAAGGGGTAATGTCCTATCTAGTTTGGACTCTACTACCCAATTCAAATTCTATGAAGATAAAATTAAAAACTATGTGATCTAGGACTCAGACTCCTAATCAGATTATGCTCCAAGTATTTTAGCAGTTTTATAACTGTGAGCCTATAAATAAGACTACTACTCCAGGTATTAAAGGACACATTCTTTGAGCTTTAGAAATTACTGATATTCTCCAGAAAATAAGTTTGAACTGACTTAGGCATCGGAGTGGGGGTCTGGTCGGCACCCCCATAGTCCGAAGAGCCGTTTATTATTTTGCAGATTACGAGGAGAGCGAAGATTAAGGAAGGCAACGAATCACAAGGAGACACGTCACCGTACCGGAAACTGTACCAACAGTTTGGCGCCGTCTGTGGGAACGACAAATCGTTCTTGTGAAAAAAAAAAAAAAAAAAAAAAATCCGCAACAGTGACTACAGAGCAAATCATGGTAGAAAGTAGCCGATGATTTCTTTCTTCAAGATCTTCACGAATCCATGACAGATCTATTTAGATCTATATTAACATAGAGCAGATCTGGGTCCACCAACGGTCTCCTCCTATGTGGATGCGCGAGAGAAATTTGAAACTCTCTCTTCGGCAGTAGACAAAGATCTCTGACTTCGTGGATCTACGCTTGAAGTTTGCTACCTGCGCGTAAATTTGATCCACATCCATCTATATCGGGCGTGCATGCTTTAATGCACATCAGACCAGTGTTGGACCTCGTCATATATGCCAGTTTTTAGGTCTTGAGTTCACGTGAAGGCTGCAGCACATACAGTCTATACAGAGAGGAAGAAAGGAGACTCTGGCTCTAAGCTTGGGTCTGGTGGGACTTTTTAACCCAAAAGGGCCGGATCCAGTAAGCCTAATCGGGTTGGCCCAAAACAAAAAAAAAAAAAAAAAAAAAAAAAAGACAAGAAGCAACCTTGTTGCTCTGAAGCTACATCAACGGCCCAAAGAAAAAAGAAGAGAATCCACGGGTATGCCTAAGTCCTAACCCGATCCGGTTCCTGCTTTCTTCTTCGAAGAAGAAGCTGGGTACGAGCTCCAGACCCTCGTCAAGGGAAGATCCACTCTGGCTCATTTCAGTTCAAGTTCAGATCCTCTCCAATGGGGGATTTGCCATCGTGAAGGTCCAGCTTTGGATCCTCCCTGCTGACTCCGAAACCACTGAGAGCCCCGGTGACACGATCCACAGAATGGTGCTGGCTAGAAGATTCCGGACTTCCGAAGCAGCGGCAACAAAGAGACTCCACCCAGAATCCACCGAGTAGAGCCGATGGGCCTTAGGCCCGAGACATTTCAAGGAAAGAAAGACGTCGGAGAAAGGAAGACCGGTGTGCAGAAAAGCTGAAAGTAAAGAGGCCCAATCCGGATCGGTTGGCCCAAGAATTCGGATCCTCTCCTCCGACCCAGTGACCAACAATTACTAAGTCGTGGTTTCCATAGGTGCAGATTAGAGAAATTGAAAGTGGCCAGTCCATCGCCCAAGCTTTGTCTCGAAGGTTCAGCCAACGTCCAGGACAGAGAGTGGGATGCGGTCAAGACCCCCGAGGCTCATCACAACAGTGAGACTGATGTGAACTTTCGAGGCTCCCGAACTTCCGAGATAACGGCAACGGAGAGACTCACCCGGAAGATTCTGGACTCCCAAGGACTCGGACCTCAAGGGCACCGATGACCCTCCACTGTCACAGTAGTTTGACCCAGAAACGGCTAGTTCTCATCCCTAGCTCAGCTACACTCCGGTTCTTCCCTGGTCGGTGCCATCGACATTCTTGATACGGCCATTAGATTCGGAGTGTTCCACAGCCTTGTTCTTGCCCAGCTTGAAAGCCCTCGGCACAGATTGATAGTTGATGCTTAAACAGATCCTGGCACAAAACGACTGGAGATTCCCCATTAAATCGTTGAGCTGGTTCAGTAGCTCCGATTTCTGATGCAGTTCACACTTCACAGGGGTTGATTCTTGCTGAGTCTTGTAGCGATAGGGAGAAAGTTTCCTCTGATGGGTAATCTTGGCTGGATGTATTTGTTCATCTATGGGTCCAAAAAGCCCAGCCTCGTCTTGTGATCCTCGTAAATTTTGGGCAATTGATAGAAGTAAAAGAAGTGTGGTGGGAGAACATCTGTATTGCTAGGGGCTGTTGACCAAGTGCTATAAGACATCATTCTGAGAAGACTGCCCTTCTGGAGCTCCACCCGAGAAGTGCACACTCATTTGTCCCGAGACCATTTGTCTCGAACCTTCATTTTCTGCATTGGATACCAACTGGCCTTGGCTTTGCTGCTGGATCTTGCATGCAATCACTTTACTTGAGGAGCATGTTGAGCCTGAATTGGAAGACAATATCGTTGAATTCCTTAGTCATTGTCAATATCCTAATGGTGGAAATGGTGGGGCCAGTGAGCCGATGGCGGACCCGGACAGAAAAATGTATATATGTTTTTACGTCAAATGAAAGACGCGAGTGGGCCCTTCAGGATGTATGACACAAGAGAAAGAAGAATGGAAAAGATGGGTCAAGAAGAAATAGACATGGGCTTGATGAATGCATCGCGAAGTGGAAAGAAGGTTCGGTGTTTCGTTTTGAGAAAGGTTTTGAAAAAACCTTTATGATGTGGATGACTTTGGCTGATTCCAAAATCGTGAGTGATGGGCTAGCTATAGAATGTTCTAGACTTGGTGAGTTGTTTCTTCTTTCACAGGTTGACAATAAGTAGTTTTGCCCAAGATTTTGAGTCAGAACACCACAAAAATAAAAAAAAATAAAAACAAACAAACAACAAAAAACAAAAAAAAAAAAAAAAAAAAAAAACTCCGTGGGTGTTCTATTGAGGTGAAAAGTTAGATCTGAGGGTATTTTACCGAGGTGAAAAGATAGATCCGAGGTGTTCTACTGAGGTGAAAAGATAGATCCGAGAGTGTTCTACCGAGTATAAAAGTTAGATCCAAGGTGTTCTACCGAGAAGAAAAAATAGACCCGAGAGTGTCATACCGAGAAGAAAGTATAATCCGAGAAGTTTGATCTGAGGGTGTTCTACCGAGGCGAAAAGTATGTACTGAGATGACACATACCGAGAGTATTATTCCGAGGGTACTATCCCGAGGAGACTATGCCCGAGCTCCTAGTTCCAAATGTCACACTTTGAGGACCCCTCTAGATTTGCCATCCTCCTAAGTGCACAGTCACGTGCCGAGGGACCAATCCGAACCGAGGGTCCAGCTTAAGGAACTCTCCCAAAGAGCCCCATATCGAGGGGCGTGCAAGATAAGGAACTCCAAGTAAGACAGTTCATCTTCATCGAATTCACCAGATAAGTTCATACTCTTCTTTTACAAACATGATTCATGTTAAAGTAAGGATAAATGTTGGTTTTTATCAACCAGGAAAAAAATATATATATATATATGTATGCATGCACTTATACGCTTTGCCGAAAAAAAAAAAAAATATATATATATATATTGATAAAATAGACTCATGTGTTGAGGCCTCACTCCTGCCGTGAGTGAAAGGATCACAAAATCATCCTGACGGATGAAAAGAATATATGGTGCTATTGTGCATTCTGCTATTTTGTTTTAGTATATGTAGTGCTTTGTTGCCCTTTTTGCAGAAAAGATACGGGGAGACAACCCCTACAACAAATTATACAACAAAAAGCCTCTCGGTTAGTCCAACAACAAGAGCAGAAAAAGCCTCTCGGTTAGTCCAACACCGAGAGCAGAAAAAGAAAAAGTCTCTCGGTCTATCCAACACTGAGAGCAGGAAAAGCCTCTCGGTTAGTTCAACACCGAGAGCAGAAAAAGAAAAAGTCTCTCGGTCTATCCAACACCGAGAGCAGGAAAAGCCTCTCGGTTAGTCCAACACCGAGAGCAAAAAAAGAAAAAGTCTCTCGGCCTATCCAACACCGAGAGCAGGAAAAGCCTCTCGGTTAGTCCAACACCGAGAGCAGAAAAAGAAAAAGTCTCTTGGTCTATCCAACACCGAGAGCAGGAAAAGCCTCTCGGTTAGTCCAACACCGAGAGCAGAAAAAGAAAAAGTCTCTCGGTCTATCCAACACCGAGAGCAGGAAAAGCCTCTCGGTTAGTCCAACACCGAGAGCATAAAAAGAAAAAGTCTCTCGGTCTATCCAACACCAAGAGCAGGAAAAGCCTCTCGGTTAGTCCAACAAGAGAGCAGGAAAAGCCTCTCGGTTAGTCCAACAAAGGATACGACAGCAGGATTGCAGGTTTTCGGAAGGACAAGAACATCCAAGATAGAATCGGCCCGAGTCCTTTCCTCGGACGACCCGAAATGGTTATGGAAAGGATACCAAGACAAGAAAACCTCTCGGTTTGAGGTCTCCAGACGTTAAAAGATTGGAGCATTCAGAGATAAAGAAATTAAAAGGTAAAGATTTCAAGTTATGATTTCATTTCAGTAATATATAAAGTCTTTTACAGGTTACAAAGATCTCAGAAAGGAAGGTAAAGCTCAGCGACCTAACTACCCACCTCGAACGACTTAACCTGCGGTCGCAGACTAAAGTTATGGGGGGTAGCTCATTAAGGTAAACAGGAAGGTAAAACTTCAGAATGATAAAGATTCAGGGAGAAAAAGCTCCAGTAAGACAGAGTTTCAGGAAAGATTCAGTATGACAGAGCTTTAGGAAGGATCCAGGGAGATAAAGATTCAGGAAGATAAAGCTTCAGAAAGGTAAACAGAATGAAAAAGCTTCAAGGATGACAAAGGTTCAGGATGACAAAGGTTCAGGATGGTAAAGGTTTAAGGAGATAAGGCTTCAGGATGATAAAGTTTTAGGAAGGAAAAGCTTCAGGAAGGTATGAGGATAAAACCTCTTTAAAAAATCATCAAGTAAGACTCAACACTTTGATGCAAATAGTTTTTTTTTATTCTCCTCTGTAAAATTTTTCAACAAACCGATTGTTTGTTCAAAATATTTGGGGTAGCTTAAATTTCAAAAAATTAGACCAGTTCTTCCCTCGAAAAAAAACTGACACAAACCGATTGTTTGTTCGAGTTTTGGGGTAACTCTAGTATAAAGAGTAAGATTTATAAGAAACCGAGATATGTCTCGGAAGAACTTTTTGAGTGAGAAACTTTAAACTTTTTTCCAGGTAAAGATGTCCAATTCAGTTTGAAAAATTATGATGTTCTACGGTTAGTAAGATAAGGAAAGTGAAAGTCAAAATGTCCAAGATTTCCATTCATTAACATTGAAATTTTGTTCATTACAAAATTTTTTTTTTTACATGAAAAAGAAAAGATACATTTGAAAAAGAAAGTTCAAGTATTTACGGGTTGAAGCCCTGAGACTCACTCCGAACTCCGAGATCTCTTCTACACCATCGTCCAGGATACCAAGAGGACTTGACTATCCGCCTCGAACGACTTTGCCCGCGGTTGCGGACTAAAGTTATGGGGGGTAGCTCAACAAAGTTAAAGCTTCTACAAAGGGAAAATCACCGAAGCTACACCAAGCTCTCAGATTAAGATCTCTCAGAAGCAGCTCGGACAAAGATACGAGGAGACAACCCCTATAACAAACCATACGGGGATATCACCTCTACAAAAAATAACCAAATTAGAAGATTCGGTACGCTAAGCACAAAACCTCGGGCCACCAGAAGCCCCTAGTCGCTATAAGTCTCGGACAACCAAAGCCTCAGCTCTAGTCTGGGCCTCCGAAGCCCCCAAGAGAGATTTTTGTGGAAGCGGTCTACGAAGCGCTACCGATGAAGAAGCTTCGGGTATGTTAAGCCTTTTCTTCAACGGTTTACCATTTTTTGTCAGACAGAACCCTGATCTCAGGAAAGTTGTACGCAAAGTGTTCTTTCAGAGTGGCATTTCACCACAATCTTGGTGAAATCAATTACATCAGTCCGACCCATCTCCTACCGAGAGTAGGAAATCATCTTCACAACTTTGGCCCGACCAACAAAATTATGTAGAAGATGTTTACGGGGAGTTGCAATTAATACTCTGACGGATTATAAGTGCACAAGATTTGAATTGGCATCCATCAGGTCAGACGCCACTCCAATCCAGAGATTTAAGGCACTATTCGTCATAATTACTTTCAAAAAGGCGCGGCATTTCTGACAAAAGTAATCGCAAAGGATAGGTTTGCAGGCGACAAATAATTCCCTTAATTTCAATTTATTTTTGAAATCAGAGAATTAGGGGGGTAACTGTTGGGGATAAAATTAGCTCCAAAGACACGTGGGCCTAAGGAAGTATCGGGGGCCGAGCCCATCGGGTTGGCCCGGCCAGATCAGACCCAAGTACAAGACCATTCGTTATCTCCAAAAAGACGGATATTCAGAATATATCAAAATAGGCTTCTATCCCATCAAATATGGGATAAAGGTACCTAATAGAATGAAATTAGCTAAAAGGGTAATGTCCTATCCAGTTTGGACTCTACTACCCAATTCAAATTCTATGAAGATAAAATTAAAAACTATGTGATCTAGGACTCAGACTCCTAATCAGATTATGCTCCAAGTATTTTAGCAGTTTTATAACTGTGAGCCTATAAATAAGACTACTACGCCAGGTATTAAAGGACACATTCTCTGAGCTTTAGAAATTACTGATATTCTCCAGAAAATAAGTTTGAACTGACTTAGACATCGGAGTGGGGGTCCGGTCGGCACCCCCATAGTCCGAAGAGCCGTTTATTATTTTGCAGATTACGAGGAGAGCGAAGATTAAGGAAGGCAACGAATCACAAGGCGACACGTCACCGTACCGGAAACTGTACCAACAGTAATACTTTTAGAATCGTCCTTTAAAAGTTAAAAGCCTAATTAAAATCAGCGATTAATTATTCCAATAGATCCTTACAATAAAATTAAAAATCCTTGATCCTTGGAATTGAAGTTAGAATCATTTTAATGTAATGCCATCATAATCCTTAAAGTGTGTTTGATCCTTAAAAAGGGTCACAAGTCCCACTTGTTCGACCAAAAATTATCATTTCTTAAAATTTCATAAATCCTATTTCTTCTTGAAATTAAATAACCTTAGGTTTATAGGATAAAAATCGGTGTATTACAACTCACTTGCCTTAAATAAATTTTGTCCTCGAAATTCTCACAATTCCATAAGTACTAACATCCTGAAAACCTTTCTCATCATTTTCAAAATCTAGGAAAATTAAATTCATATTATAATAATAATCATACCTCATCATTTTCTCTAATCTCACAACTCCCATACTATTTTTCCTTGGAAACCTTCATGCATCTCGTACATGAGTTTTTGATATAATATATACGAGGGAGCATTGGACTTAAGTTTCATGAAAACTTAGCTAAGTGTGAAAAATGATTTTTTCTCTAACTTAATATTTTTCAAAAACAATTTATCGGTTTTTGTTCCTTATACATTAAATAGCCAAATACGATTTTATGAGATTTTATTATAAAGTTTACATTGGTTTACTCGATTGATCATTTGTAAATAAATTGTTGGAAATCGCATTTTGTACTAAAACTGGATTTTGACATTTTGATTAAGTGGAAATTCGATTTTCTATTATTTTTTATTAAATCCAAATATGGGGTAATTCCTTATTTACATTGTAATCTTAAAGTAAATAATCCGAGAAATGATTTTTCCACATCTCTTGTTATTCTTGTATATATCATTTTTTTAAATCAACCATTGAATTTGTAGGACTCACAATGATCCATATGTGAGTTCTACAGATCCAATGGTTGATTTAAAAAATCATATATTTTCAATGTAAATAAGCCTTTAATCTATGTTTACAAAACCTTCCCAGTAACTTATTATTGGAGGGTGGCACACGGGCGTCACCCCTAGCCACCTCTGAGTGGTTCGCAGGCCAACTAAGAGGTAGTGGTGGCCCGAAAGTCACCCCCAGATCTGGGCTAGGGGTGGCCGAGGTTGGCGCACAGCCACCCATACCACCTTTGGAGGTGGCCTATGAGCCACCCCCTTGGGCTAGGGGTGACTTGAACAGTTACCCCTCGCCACCTCTAGTGGCCACCCCTTTGCAACTAACCCCATCTTTTTTTTATTTTCTTTTTTTAATTTAAAAAAAAAATTATTTTTTGGTTTTTATATTTATATTTTTAATATATTTGAACTTTTTTTTATTAAAGAGTGACATGTGTCACAGTTTTATTGGATTTGATGTGGCAACCAAATAGATTCTATTAAGTTAGTAGACGGAAATTGACTTAAGGGAGTAAGTTGTTATTATCCTCTACCAAAAGGACCCCTAAATTAATTTTTATATCATATAGGGAACGATTTGTAAATTAGGAAAATTACAAAGATTGATTTAGCATTTTTTTTCCCTAATTATTAAACACATCAGGAATGATTTGTGCTTGTTTGCTAACATTTTCTATTTTTTTTTCTTTCAGTCTAAAAATCTAAAAATATTAACAAATAACTTATCTCATAAAAAAAAAAAAAAAAAAAAAAAAAAAAAAAAACAACAACAACAACAACAACAACAACAAAAAAAAAAAAAAAATAAAAAAAAAAAAAAAAATAAAATTACTTTCATCTTTATTTATATTAAAATGTTTTTTCAATAAAAAAAAATAATTTTAAAAAGAAGACTCATGTCGTGTTTGTGTCATTTCAAAATTAATGCGGATTTTAAATTCATCATTAAATCAAAATTTAATAGTGGTATATCAAAAATTCAATTACCTCTTTAAAAGTGGCATTAATTTTAAAAGAACACAAAATATATGAATTTCCTTTCTGGCGTTACTCTTAAACCTAAACACAAAAATAAAATAAAAAATACTTCCTACAAAAACAAACGTTATAAACACCACCTAAATCGCTTGTTTGATATGCATAATCAACAAATTAATAATGAGTTTCTAGAAGGCAATCATGCATCTTGGTTACTTAAGGTGGAGTTTTGACTAAAAATTTCTTTGTTGAATACCGCCGGTGACGCAAGCTTCCGTCAATAAACGAGAACTTCGACTTGAATTTAACATAAACAATCAATATAGCTTACGAATAACTTGTCTGTTCTGGCCGGGACACTGACACGTGGGTTGAAAGAGTTGCAACGAGGAGCGTTTGTGACACTATTATTAAACACGTGGGTTGAAAGGTTGCCAACGAGGAACGTTTGTGACACTGTTTTCAAACGCGTTCTTGAGCAATGGGTTCATATTCAGTCGTCCACATAAATTAACAGAAATATTACATATCTTAACACTTTATTTTAGAATTTGGTTTCAATATGATGTGTTACAATCCTATGACATTGTGACATATCAAGTTGGAACCAAATTCTAGAAAAAAAAAAAAAAAAAAAAAAAAAAAAAAGTGTTTGGAAGTCTAGCATTCTTCCATTAACATTGCGGTACCTTTGTTATTATGATTTCCTCTAAAGACAGTAATATTATAAGTTACTTAATTATGTGTTACTCTTGTGTCACTTTAAAAATAAGATGACTTTTAAAATTATTATTTGATCAAAATTTAATAGTGATTAATCACAAGTTTAATGGTGATTTCAAAAGACATCTCATTTTTAGATAAACACAAAAGTGATGAAGACGAAAGTGACACATGATAGACTTCTAAAAGGGTTAGAAGTTATAAATCGAAAGGTTTTTATTCTTTTTCCGTTTATGCTTTTCTTTTTTTTAATTTTTAATTAAAGGATAAACCTTTTTTTGAATTTTTATTCATTATATCTATTCATTGAATAAGTAATGATCCACCGATTCTTACTCAGGGAATTTTTGGACTTAGTTTGAGGGTTTTATTGAATCATCGTGGTTGCAGTATGAATCTGAGGTTTTAATCGATTCATAGGGTCTTAACAAGAGAATTCCTATCAATAATAAATAAAAAGAAGTAAAGCTGGATTACATACAAATAAAAATAAAAAATCAAATAAAATAGGTAAATAGAAGATTCAAGAGGCCTAACATTGTTCCAATTTTAATCAACATATATTTGTTTTAATTATTTGTCTGTAACATATCTTTTTGTGGACCTTTTTATTTTACGTTTTCTCTTTTTTTGTCCCGCTGTAAAAAGCGAGAGCTGAAGCCCATAAAACCTAACAATATATATATTTTTTAGTTGGAGCCAATTAGAATGGGCTTATTGGTGTCTAACTTATTGTAAATATGAGACTTATAAGAATTAATGTGATAATGACATGGGAGTAATTCTAACTTTAAATTAAAAAAAAAAAAAAAAAAAAAAAATTCCAATCAGTATAATAAAATGTTAGTTCGAAAGTCTGGGCCGTACTAAAATGTGAGATTGGATTTTATTTATTTCCCAGCATGATTCGAGTGAATATTTTTTAGGAATTTTAAATGAATTAATTTTTTCTTTTTGTTTAAGTTTTCTATAGTAACAGTTTTAATGAGTTAAATATCATTTTGAATATTAGTTTGTGGAGCCTGTCCGGACGGGCAGGACATTCAGTCCGGACACACCTTGCAGGGATCCCTTGTTTTATAGAGTGTTCGAACGAGTAGCTAGTTTATTTTGTACGAAAAAAAGTTCCAGACAGAGACAATTTGAAGGGGTATGTTTACCTTGTTCGAACGAGAGTTCTAGAGAGTGCTGAATTCTTGACATGTCCGAATGGTGAAGGTACAATACAGAACAGTGATCAAGAAGTTGAAGAAACTATAAATCAACAGTTTGAACAACGGACACCCACAATTACTGTCAGAAGGTATTTCAAATGAGGAATACTAAACATCCAAACACTTTTTTTCAGAATTTAATTTCAACCTGATGTGTTACAATCCTATGAGATCTATCATTTTGGAAAATGTGCCACAATCTCATAGGATTGTGACACATCAGGTTGGAACCAACTTTTAGAAAAAAAAAAAGTGTTGGGATATTAAGCATTTCTCATTCCAGATACATCGGACCTCCACAGCGTTATTCACCCTGTAGTACCACATATTTTAAGACATAAAATATAACGTCTTAAAATAGAATTTAAGACTTAATAATAATACAAAATAATACAAAGATTATATAAATATTTATAGGATTATATATTCATTCATATTTGATCTTACTATATAAATATTTATAGGATTAAATATTCAATAATATTTTAGACACGTTTACGATTAATTCCAAATTTATTAGATAAGACTATCAGACCTTAAACTATAAATCGAAATAGAAATATCTAATAAGGAGATCGATCCACACTGTGATCTATCCCCAAATTAGGCAATAGGTCCACATTGCGCACGATCGCCAATACATGGCGATCAATCGATATAGTTCTGCACAAGATAATATCATTCGAACACCTGTCTCTGTTTTTAACAAAATATCTCATCTTATCTCCAATTTGCTGCCCACGCTGTGAACCCCAATCATTGGATTAATTTTGATCCAAGAGATCCTAGCCATTCAAATCAATATAAATAGAGGGCACCTCTCAGTTTGTTTTTAGGGAAAATTGCACCGTTGGTCCCTGTGGTATGCCATAATTATTTTTCATTCCCTATGGTTTAAAAAGTTCATGAGAGATCCCTGTGGTATGCAATAATTACAAATCGATCACTTGCGTCAAATTCTGTTAAAATTTTTAACAGATTCCGTCAAATGCCACGTCACCACCACGTGTCGTCATCTTATTGGTGACACATGGCACTGACATGTCCAATCTTAATAAAAAAATAAATAAAAATACTTATTTTTTTTTAAAAAAAAAATTAAAATTCAAAAAAAAAAACAAAAAACAAAAAATAAAAATGTGAAAGGGGGTGGCCAGGCCACCCCCAGCCAATGGGGGTGGCCGCGCGCCACCCCCTTTCCCATTTTTGTTTTTTGTTTTTTGTTTTTGTTTTTGTTTTTGTTTTTTTTTTGAATTTTAATTTTTTTAAAAAAAATAAGTATTTTTATTTTTTTTTTAATAAATTTTTATTTTTTTATTAAGATGGACACGTGTCGCCAATAAGATGGCAACACGTGTCGCTGACGTGTAGGGCTAACAGATTCCGTCAAAATTGGAAAATCGACCCAAGGAGTAAAACGTAATTATTGCATGTCACAGGGATCTCTTATGAACTTTTTAAACCATGGGGAGTGAAAAATAATTATGGTATACCACAAGGACCAACAGTGCAATTTTCCCTTGTTTTTACACACAACCTTCTAATTCTCTTCTCCTTCCTCTGTGTTTCCTCACAGAACTTCTCTCCTTCTGCTACCTTCTCTGGACAACAACCCATGCTGCTCTAAGAGAAACAAAACAGCAAAAAAAAAAAAAAAAGTAGAATTCTCTCTTGCTCTTCTTCTCGATTTTACAGTAGCAAAGAAAAAGAAATATGCATGAAAGCTTGCTTTCATCTCTTCTCTTTCTCAACTCAAAACACAGCAGAAAACCCATATTCCCTTTGATTAGCTCTCTTTCTCTCTCTAATCTTCTCGGCCTAGTAGTGGGTTTGCAGCAGAATAGAACAAAAAAGAGAAGAAGTCTTCTTACTCTCTCTCGGTGTAGCTCAATAAAGAAGAAGAAGTTCTCTTTTCTTCTATCTCTCTCTCGGCCCAACTAGAAAAGGAAAACAGAACCATCTCTCTCTCTCTCTCTCTCTCGGCCGATCTTAGTGTTGGATAGATATTTTTACAAAATATTCCCCCACTTTAGATATTTTGGTAATTTTTATTTTATGTATGATTTTATATGCTTTCATTATTATAAGTTATGAAAGTATTTTAATGTGTTTAATATATATATATTAGGCATTTGATATAATAATGTCATTATTCTGTCTAATTTTATAAAAACAATAAAATAATAATTATTTTATAACTATGCCGTTATACCGCTTGCATGTTTTAAAAATACTACGGCTATTAATTATATTAATAGAATTGTTATGTCTATTTAAAAAAAAAAAAGAAGAGGATATTATACTTTTAGCATATTAATGCTATTATAATGTTTGTTTTGGTTTATAAGTATTTAAGGCATTAATAAATGTCATAATAATGTCCGCATAAAATATGGGACAGTAAAATATAATCGACCTATTTTATATGTTGTTATAATGTCCAAATGACGTCATGATGTTATATTTAGTTATTTAGAAATTAGAAGCGATAATTGGAAATTATGTTTAGAAGTCAACAGCGGTAAAAGAGTTTATATATGTTTTAGTAAATTATGTTGATTCATTGTTGCATGTATATAACTGTGCAGTTATCATTTCTGTGGATATCTCTTTGAAGTAGAAAACTGTAAGTATTAACATACTTATAAAGAGTGATACTGGTTTCTTTAATGTCATGATTACAGATTTATTTGATTATATGTGTATGAATAAATCTTGTACGTTAGACTGTAAGTATTAACATACTTATTGAGGGTGATACTGGGTTCCATAATATGGTGATTTATGTTTTATTTAATTATATGCATATTTATTTAAAGGTATAATGTTATGATCTCTGCTTTATTTAATTGTATACAATTTGTTTGGGACTTTGCATGTTTTATTGTCATGAATGATGAGCCTTTTAATAAATTGACTTTGCATATTTTACTGTTGTGAGTTATTACTGTTGTGAGATATGAACCTGTTAATAAATAAGACCGAGGGTTAACGTCCCAAGGAAAAGATCGAAGGTTTAAGTCCCAAGGCACCAATCACTCAGCTAGACTAAGGGTTAACGTCCCAAGGCAAAGATCTAAGGTTTAAGTCCCAAGGCACTAATCAATCAGCTAGACAGAAGGTTAACGTCTCAAGGCAAAGATAGAAGGTTTAAGTCACAAGGCTCAGGAAGACCAAATGTTTAAGTCCCAAGGCACCAATCACCAATAAAGTAAAACCGAAGATGGTTAAAGACCCACGACACCAATAAATGATAAGACCGTATTTTGAGTTAGTGTCTCACAGCATCTATAAATAATAAGACTGTATTATGAGTTAGTGTCTCACGACATCTATAAATGATAAGACCGTATTATAAGTTAGTGTCTCACAGCAGCTATAAATGATAAGACCGTATTATGAATTAATGTCTCACAGCAGCTATAAATGATAAAACCGTATTATGAGTTAGTATCTCACGGCATCTATAAATGATAAGACCGTATTATGAGTTAGTGTCTCACGGCATCTATAAATGATAAGTCTGTATTATGAGTTAGTGTCTCACGGCATCTATAAATGATAAGACCGTATTATGAGTTAGTGTCTCACGGCATCTATAAATGATAAGACCGTATTATGAGTTACTGTCTCACGACATCTATAAATGAAAGAACCGTATTATGAATTAGTGTCTCACGGCAATTACTATGACATAAATTAGTAAATGAGACTATGCATATAGAACTGTCATAATGTCATTGCATTGTGTATGGGATTGTGATGATAACCACAATCACATATATGTTTATGCAAGGCATGAGAAAGGTCAGGACTATTAGGATCTTTATACCGAACCTGTCATTTATGAATGAGACTTTTAAGTATTTCTTTAATATGTAATATGCTATACATTGGTTTGTACTAGGTTAAAACAATGGTTACGTATTATTAATGCCGTAAGTGGCACATAAGTTAATGCTTTATGTGTATTTATTATGTTAGAGCGCCAAATTATATTATATTATATTTTATATATATATATATATATATATATATATATATTGAGGTAATTCAGTCAGCTCTGATGTGTTATATTCCTAAGTTTTTAAGAAAAAATATATTCCGCTGCCAAATCTCAACTTTGATGATGTCGTAACGTCACGTGGAAATAAAAAATTTCACTTACGCCTTTTTGTAAAAGGCGGGGTGTCACACACCCTCCTTGTTCTACATTTTTTTTACTAATGGGGGTGAGCCAAAGACTTATGTTGAAGCATTGCAAGTTAAAAATTCAATCAAGTGGGAGTTAGCCATGAAGGATGAGATTGACTCATTGATGACAAACCAGACATGGGAGTTGACTAAACTTCCAACAAGAAAGAAGGCTTTACCCAACAAATAGGACATAATAAAGAGTGAGCATGATGATAGCAAGTGCTACAAGGCAAGATTGGTTGTTAAGGGCTTTTAGCAAAAGGAAGGTATTGATTACACAAACGTATTTTCCTCAGTGGTAAAGATGACAACAATCAAAATAGTAATAGGAATTGTGGCAGCAGAAAATCTACATCTTGAGTAGCTAGATGTGAAGATGGCATTCCTTTATGGTGAGTTGGAGGAGGATATTTACATGTGTTAGCCACAGGGATTCACAATAATGAGAAAAGAGAATATGGTGTGCAAACTGAGTAGCTTATATGACCTGAAACAAGCTCCAAAACAATGGTATAAGAAGTTTGACAATTTCATATGTAGTACTGGTTTTACGAGATGCAGTTGGAGATCACTGCTGCTATGTTAAGAGTTTTCAAGACTCACTACTGCTATGTTAAGAGTTTTCAAGACTCTTATATCATCCTGATGTTATATGTGTATGATATACTCATTGTAGGGGCTAGTATTAAAGAGATTAACAATTTGAAGAAACAGTTGTCAAAGCAGTTTGCAATGAAGGACTTAAGAGTTGCAAAACCAATCCTGGGTATGAGAAATATTAGGGACAAGGCCAATGGTATGCTAAAGCTTTCATAGTTAGAGGATGTGAACAAAATTTTTGATAGATTTAGCATGGATGGAGTTAAATCAGTGAGCACACCCTTGAAAAGTCATTCCAAACTAATCAAGGATCAGTCACCAAAGACAGATTAGGAGAAGGTCTACATGAGCAAGGTATCTTATTCCTCAGCTATTGGTAGTCTGATGTACGCTACGGTGTGTACAAAATCGGACATTGCACATGTAGTGGGAGTAGTGATCAGGTACATTAGTATCCAAGTAAGCAGTATTGGGAAAGTCACATCAGATACATCCCTTTACTTTACAAGAGCATATTTGAAGCTGCAATGTTATGTGGATGCTGATCTAGCAGGTGGTGTTGATAGTAGGAAAGTACTATTGGATTTGTTTATACTTTGGGTGGTACTGCTCTGTGTTGGGCTTCAAGGTCATAGAATATTGTTGCTCTTTCCACAACAAAAGTTGAATATGAAGCCGTGATAGAAGCCGGAAAGGTGATGGTTTGGCCATAGGGTTTCTTAGATGAGTAAGGTAAAAAGGATGAGAATAGCGTTCTACACAGTAAAAGCCAAAGTGCCATCTTTCTTACGAAGAACCTAGCGTGTCATTCAAGAACGAAGCATATTTAGTTAAAAGTATCACTTCATCCGCTCTCTTCTAGAAAGTGAACAGTTGAGAAGATTTGTGTAACTGAGATTCGGCAGACATGTTGACAAAAGGTGTAACTATTGAGAAACTAAAGCTGTGTGCACCTTCAATTGGTCTTCAAGGTCGAGGACAAGAGGAAGAGTTACAACAATAGTGCTTGGCATGCGAAGCACGATGTTTGCGAATGGACCAATCTCCATGTGGGATATTGTTAGTTTGTGGAGAATGTCTGGACAAGAGTTCTAGGTAGCTATAGTTTCAAGGGGTGTTTGAACGGGCTGTTTGCCTCGTCCCGATGAGAGTTACAAGGAATGCCAATTTCTTCACATGTTCGGATGGTGCGATTGCATGTCCAAACATGAAGGGCATTTAGCTACAGAACCCTAGAGGAGTCTAGACAACCCAAGAGAGCATTTGGACGCCGCCACCTAAAAGGTCCAATTTTATATTTAAATACCTGTTTTGAGACTTTGGTAGTATGAGAATTGTTGAAATACAGAGAGGTCTTTTTTAGGTTTTCTATAGAGGTTCTTCAGAGGTTTTATGAGTTTAAGAGTTGAATAGTTTAATCAACATCTCGGTATTATAAAAGTCTCTTGTATTGTTTTCTTCATCATAGTGAAATCTGCTACAACTCAGTGGATGTAGCGCTTAGTATTAAACCACGTAAATATTTTTTCTTTTCTTTTCTTTTCTTTTTTTTTTTTCTGATTGCCTGGTAGTCTTTCTTCCATTTTCTTCTTATTTGTCGCATCTCACGGGTCTTTGGAAAGAAGATTCATTCTTCTTTTTCGTTAACATTTACTACATGTAGTTTGCAGCTTTATCAAAAAGCTATATCAAGGTTTTAAAAAATGACAATTTACTACATGATTTTTATGTTATCAAAATGTTATATTATTTAATATTTTTATTCAAAAAATGATTTCAACTCTATTTTTTTTAATCTTGTCCCGTATGAAAAAAAAAATCTGCCTCTACCACTTCTTATAAACCCTCGATATGCACTCACATGAAAGTTGAGGTACATTCAAAACTATTTCGATATATCCCTTGTGATATAACAAGGATGTTCACATGAATCATATCTTGGTTGAAATAATTAGGAATTTCTATTACCAAATATTGCTGCCTTAACAAGAAAATAAAAGAAGAAAAATGAAAACAAAAGAATGGGTGTTGCCTTTAAGAAATGAGTGATTCTCAATGGATGTGGCATGGGAAATTGGGGCAGAATCTATGGCCAAATTGTTTTCTTTCTTGTCCATTATTTTATTATTATTTACACTTTGACCCTTGAACTATGGTAACACTTGGAAATAAAACAAGGTGTTTTATTAAAACTTAAATAAAATACATGTTACGAGGAATGGTAGGTTAGATACGGCAAATCACATGCGTTATATTCAAATGATGTGAAAAATGAGATGAGAACACTGAAGAAATTTATAACAAAGAGGTTTCGTTTGAACGAATTGGGCTTGGTTCAAACAAAACAACATTTTCCACATGTCCAAACAAACACATTCTCAGTCAAACGAAATGTAATCTCGTTCAAACAACATAGTATTTGCACATGTCAGATAGAAAATGTGTGGGAAAACAAACAAACTTTTGTTCGAACAAAATATATCTTGTTTTGTTCGAACGAAATCGGATATCCACGTGTCAACGTGTGGGGTTTGCTGAGATAAGATGTTGTATAATACCCTGAACAAAACATCTAGTATGTGGCTTTAATAATCAAAAGAAAATATTAATTTATGAGAATAAAGTTTGTAAGTTAATAATATTCTTTAAGTAAATAAAATTAGTGTTACAAATGTGGGAAACAAACACAAAAACCCAAAAGTAGAGAAATACCTAAATAAAAACAAAAATCTATTGATAAATGACAAAAACAAAATACTCAAATTGGGTGGACCAATCGATCAACACCTAAAGGTTGATCGATCGATACGTTATCCACAGTCACCTGATCGCTTTAGACAGTGATCAATCAGTGTTAAACCTGCATGCGAAAATAATGCATTTAAAATTTGGACAAATGTGAGGCTTTCATTATAAAAGCCCCAGAAACCATAAGATCGAAACCCATTTTTTCTTTACATCAGTAGCCAAGAGAGAAAAATTAAAGTAAGTGTGTGTGTGTGTGAGAGAGAGAGAGAGAGAGAGAGAGAGAGAGAGAGAGAGAGAGAGAGAGAGAGAGAAATGAGCCATTTTTATGGTTCTATGAGGTTAAGGAGAGGGAATCTACTTCGACAAGATATAAAATCTGAAACTCCAATATCTATTTTATGTTTGTTAAGTTTACAGTTCAATTAAATGTTGTTTAACAAGTTAAAAGTGTAGATCAAATTAGAAATATTTATTTGTGGAGAAAGGGTGTTGACCTTTTGGACCACACGAAATTTTATGACTAGATAATCATGGTTAAGACTAGATCAGTGTTATGACACACAAATAACCTATTTCGTGAGTTAATGTTGATTAAGAAACTAAATGGGAAGCAAAGTTGATAACTTTAAGGATTTGGTGTTAAAGCTAGAATATTCAAAACGCAAATATGTTCAAAGCTTGTAAAGTATGTACCTTTAGGACCTCATGACACACTAGGAACGAGTGGATTTTGTAAATTTTGAAACTTGGATTGAGAAAATACCCAAAATTGATTATGTGCAGTCAGCAATAGACTGGTCCCTGCTCAGTGATCGATCTATGCCTGACTACTGATAGATCGGTTCCTTGACAGTGATCGACCGGTGAATGTTAGAAAATAAGATTAAAGTTTTTAAGTGAAATTAGGGTTTTTGATTTAGGAGAGTGACTAATAATAGGTATAAAATTTGACCAACAAAGAGCTTGACATTTTAGAAAGTCCAACTTAGATATTACTGTATGAGGTAAGTAATCATCCATGAGAAGGCAAGAATAATTTTTATTTAGCATTAATATTTTTGAAAAATAAATATATGACTTCTAAATACCAAGTGTGTGTTTATGCGCAACAAAATATCTTAAATGCGAAAAAAAAAACAAGATATTTGTTGACGAAGTGGAAACTCCGTGAAGAAAAAAATTACTCCGGGACAACCAAACCTAGGAAATCCACTATTCAAAGACAAAGCAAGTTACAAAGCACTCGTACTCACAAAACTTATTGCAATAGTCATACTTTTAATTATAACATGAAGCTCATCATGAACGCTTCCCAACCAAGTCTTCTACTTGAAGGGGTCTTTGATGAAATCCTTTACTTTAGGGTCGACCTCTAAGATAGACTTCACACGAATAAAGAACACACTGTAACAGATTTATCATCTGTTTAGGAATTTAGGGTTTATATTTCAAAATTGTTAAATGAAATTGGATGGGATTGAATTGATGATGAACTGAGGAAGGTAATGGAAGAAAAGATAGATGATGAATTTGGAAATGAAATTAACACTGAATCAATGGAAAATTACAGATATGGCAACTTCGAGGGTGCCTACCTCTGTGAGCATTTCGAGGAGCTCTCCCTCCATTTAGTCTAAAGACTGGATACCAATTTTCATGCCTAAAACATTTAGCTAGTCTTGTTTATATAGACTCACCTAAAGGCCACTAAACTAATAGGCCATTAACTAATAATGCCAAGGCCCATTATATTACTAAGGCAGCCTATTAACTACTATATCTGTTACAATACCGACCCCTTTAAGCACCTTGCCCACAAGGTGCAGTTTATTTAAAAATATAATCCCATAATGTTCTTCCCCAGTCAAGTGATCCATGCATCCAGCCACGTCATAGCTTCTAAGCTCTTCTATCAGGTCGATGGTCGTCTTTTCCTCATCCTGCTTCACGTCCAAGCTGAAGTTGTACAAGAGAAAAGCACTGGTGGTGGTGCCGGTCCAAGTTGTCCGCCCCCAACCTGATTTCTCGGACCTCCGGTTCTCTGTCCGGCGACAGCGGCATGTCGGCGCGTCTGCTTCAGCCGCCACATCCCCTTATTTTTTCACACATTTCCAACACCAACGGTGTTTGAAAAGAACAACATCCACCGCATCCATAGTGGAGGATTGAGATAGAAGCACAATAGGTACTCTCAGATCTGAAAATGACATCTACACGATAGATTCTGAAGTTTTTGGTTTAGGAATTAGTGGAGATGTTGTTGGAATTTCTGTTTGGCCTATATTTCCAGCTTGCACGGGTTCTGGAATTTGGATGTGGTTTGTGTCTTGAGCCGGATTTGTGGTTGGAATTATTTTGTGTTGTGTAGCTTCAGCCGGATCCGGTTCTGGAGTTATGATTTGTTTTGAATCTTCAATTGGATCTGGTACAGATTCTGGAGTGAGTGTTTGTGTGGCTGCATCATCTTCCTTTTCTTCATCTTCGTTCTTGAAGGTGTCATGTTCTTCTACCTTCTCAGGAACCGAATATCTTGAGTGAAGAATTCGAACAAATTCGTCCCAAGTAGTCACACGTTTCCTCCATCTTATGTCCTGGAACCACTACATCTCTCTAATCGTACCTTCCAAATGGAAGGCGGAAAGGGAAACGCGATGCTCATCCAGAGTGCGGTGGTATGCAAAGTACTCTTTAGCACGACAGCACCACTCCTCTAGATCATAACTATCAAGTTGAGGGAATTTTGGAGCTCTGGCACGCTGTGAACTCCATTGCTGATTTTGTGCTCTCATTTCAGCTAGCAGATTAGTGATTTCTTGATACCTCTGTTGCTGCTCGGCTTCTTGAAACTTCTGCTCGGCTTCTTGCTTCTTCCGTTCATGCTCTAGAACTCAAAAGACCACTAGGTAAAATCCAGCAAATCCATCGTGCCATCCACAGAGTCCATTGGCAGAGTATACCTGCGTCGATCGGATTGGTTGCATCGCAGAAAAGAAAATTTCAAGATCAAAACAAAATCAGAACAATTTTCCCCATAGATCTAGGGCTCTGATACCACTTGTAATAGATTTATTATCTGTTTAGGAATTTAGGGTTTATATTTCAGAATTGTAAAACAAAATTGGAATGGGATTGAATTGATGATGAACTGAGGAAGGTAATGGAAGAAGAGATAGGTGATGAATCTGGAAATGAAATTAACACTAAATCAATGGAAAATTACAGATATGGCAACTTCAAGGGTGCCTACCTCCATGAGCATTTCGAGGAGCTCTCCCTCCATTTAGTCTAAAGACTGGATACTAATTTTCATCCCTAAAACATTTAACTAGTCTTGTTTATATATGTTAGTATTTTATATTGGCAACATTCTGGTTGACAAAAACACTTTATGTAACAATTGCTTTTTAATAAGATTATCGGTTCTATTCAGAGTCTTCAAGTAATATGGACAGTGTCTCATTTCATGCCATGTGTATGGTCACAAGTTTCTAAGAAGATGTCCAAGAAGATTCTATGCAACTTCCAAGTCAGAACAACCGATTCCTATGCAATCGTCCGGACGAGCCTTTGAAGGCGTCCAAATGCCCTACAGTGTCTAGAAGCTTCAACGTTGAATACATCCGGACGGAAGGGCAACACCGTCTGGATGCTAGGTCAAGCTTTTTCAATTTCTACTCAGAGTTGGATTTCATGTTCAGACATGGATCAGGAAACAGCAACCGTCCGAACGGAATGGCAACACCGTCCGGATGCTTTTCAGGTTTCCAAAAAGATTTATGCACACGTCTCAGTATTTTTATCATAACTCTTTGCTCGAATATTATATTGAGACAAAATTGGTGTTGTTGGAAAGCTAAGAACAAATCCTACAACTTAAATGTTTGGACAGCCAATAGAAACGTCCAGATGGCCCACCATCCGAATGGAAAGAGAGTAGCATCCGGACAACCTCCAGAATTGTGTTGTTTCTGAAAGGCTGCCGCAGAAGACCGTCTAGACGAGGCTAATTTCCGTTCGGACAGTTCGTCCAGACGGTCCCCAGTTAGATTTCAATTTTGAGCAGATGTAGGGTTTCTTTAAGCCTATAAAATAGAGGGCTTTAGGCTTGTAAATTGTATGAATTCAGTATCGAATTCAATAGTGCTTTGAGAGGGTGTTTAGAGAGAATCGAAGATCCGCTAGCTCTCAAGCCGTTGCCGGTGTGTGCTTGTTGTTCGTGTAAAGTCTATCTTAGGGGTCGGCCTTAAGGTAAAGGAATTCATCAAAAATCCCTTCAGGTAGAATATCTGGTTGGGAAGCGTTCACGATGGGCTTCGTGTCAGAGTTAAAGGTATGACTACTGCATAAGGGTATGTGACTACGAGTGTCTTGTAACTAGCTTTGTTTTTGGATAGTGGATTTCCTGGGTTTGGCTGCCCCGGAGTGGTTTTTCTTTTCATAGAGTTTCTACTTCGTAACAAATATCTTGTCTTATTTAAATTCCGCATTTAAGATATTTTGTTGCACACAAACACACACACTTGGTTAAATTAGGAAGTCAATATTTATTTTTAATTGGTATCAGAGTAGGTTACACTTGTGTTTTAGATTTATTTCTTGAGTGTGATCCATAACTTCTTCTAACATAAATCTTCCTGAGTTTTCTGAAGATGATTGTTATGATTTCTCTAAAGATACCATTTTGATAGATAAACTCTTCAAAAAAATCCAATAGAGAACTCAAGAAGATTAAGCAAGAAAAAGAGTTTTTGATTTTACAATTATCTGAATTACATGTTTTGATTGACTCTTTG
Organism: Alnus glutinosa; assembly: GCF_958979055.1. Lineage (NCBI taxonomy): Eukaryota > Viridiplantae > Streptophyta > Magnoliopsida > Fagales > Betulaceae > Alnus > Alnus glutinosa. Next base: position 10,470,032 of record NC_084887.1, read on the forward strand.
AAATCTGAGAATACTATGCTTTTTGATATTGTTGATGCACTAGAGAATAAATTAAAAGAATCAGATGATCTCTTGGAAAATTCTCTAGTAAATTTTGAAAAGCATGCTTTGTATTCATGCAGATATTTCTAACAAGCCTGATTTAATTGTTAATGATTTAAGTACTTCTACTTCACATGCTTCTGATTTTGAATTAGATTCTATTGATATTAAGCCTGTGATAGAAGATATAGCTTGTTTAGATCAATCTTGCTTAACTAATCATGTGATGCCTAACTTAAAGGAATCAGGAATACAAGGTAAGTTTATTCCTAAGTGTCATAATTGTGGGAAGATTGGTCACATTAAGCCAAATTGTTATTTGTTGAAATCCCACAGGCCTTGGATTAAGCAGGATGCTCTGAGGAAAAGTGAAGTTGAAGATTCTTCCTCATCAAAATATGCCCCTCCACGTAGGAGACATATAAAAGGTAAGGACAATATTGTTTGTAAGAATACTAACCATATTTCTGCAGAGAAAGTCAAGCAGCATTCCAACAAAAGAAGCCTGCTCACCTGTCATCACTGCGGTATCACCAGTCACATTCGACCCAAATGTCCACATCTTCAGGCTCAGAAGTCGAAGGTTCAGAAGGAGCTGCCAATAAGAGCTACATCAGGCACTCTACCTCCAACTACATTCCAGGCTCCACGACATCAGCAGCGACAGCTTAAGTGGATTCCTACCAATCAGAGTGGAAAATCAAAGAAGAACGATTCAAGGCGCTACAAGAGAAAGCCGCAGAAGCCCATTAGCAACCCTTCACAATAAGAGCAACATCAAGCACTCTACCTCCAACTACATTCCAAGCTCCACGGCATCAGCAGCGACAACTGAAGTTGATTCCTACCAATCAGAGTAGCAAATCAAAGAAGAACAATTCAAGGCGCTACAAGAGAAAGCCACAGAAGCCCATTAGCAACCCTTCACAACCACGGCTATGAAGGGTTGCTGAGCCTAATGCAATGTATGCTAAGAAGAATGGACAACATGAACAAGATCTGCAAACCAACACCACCACCACGGGTCAAGCAGGTATGAATCAGGAATGATGAGACCATTCACCCCTTGAGGGGGAGTGGACTCACCTAATAGAGGTGAACTCTTACCATGCCTAGGATTTTGGTTCCTAAATCCTATATGTGCCTTACATTCTATTTAAGGAACCATTTATTCTATCCCCATATTTTCTATTGTTGTCTTGAGAAACTTCTGCAGATATTTTTTTGGGGATTACAGTTAAAGCACGTTGGGCGGCTGCTTTTCTGTCTTGGTATTTCTAAACCTCTCTCCCTGAGGACAGATTTGATTTTACCTTACATGCTAGGACTAGATGTCATTTCATTTTCCATAAGCATGTAATTTTTGTTTTTTTTTTTTTTATTTTATTGTTTTCAACAAAAAAAAATTGGGGGAGAAGATGTAGAATTTTTTTTTTTTTTTTTAGAGTTGTTTTTGAGATATTGTATGTATTTTTGTCTGATATCTCAGTTCATTGTGCATTAATTGAGTATGCTTATATATGATTGAGAGTTTATGTCTGATATCTGCTAAGTTTTCCTGCTCATCTTAATACTAGATAGTTGCTTTTCTCATGCGATGAAAAATTGTGCACTATCCAAAGCTCTCCTAAGGTACATTTTTGCTCTCTGACTTTTTAGCTTCTAGAAATTCTAAAGAGAGAGATTTTTTTGCTAAGATAGTCAAATTGACCAACTCGCTAGTTGAACCTAGAACCCATAAATTCTGACATTTTTTCTAGGTTGCAGCACCAAGTGATAAAAAAAATTCAAAACTAAATAAATATGGATAAATAAAAAGATCCACTGCTTTTGTACTATAAATCTGTTCTTAAACTTGTCCATATAGAAACAGTCATTGACCAAATCATTGCGGAAATAGACGGTCACTAAAGGACGATGTAAAAGAAAAAGTGTTGCAGCTTAGAGAGAGTGTATCAGATGAGGGTGGCTAGGCCCTAGTAAAATAAGGTTTGACTTTTGACTGATCTAACATTGATTTTCTCTCTTATTTAGAAAATCTAGTTGCTTTAAGTTATATCAATGAACTTCATACCTTATTGAGAAAGTTTTCAAACACACACGCATTGCATGAGTTACTTTTACTATTGAAAAATTTTTATTTGCAGGAAAATTTTTGTGCTTATTGACTCTTAACTCTCAATTATATCTTGGTATATTTTTGAAATGCTATTTAACTGTTTCATCAGTTATTTATACATGTGTGTTCTGAAGCTAACGTTAGGAAAAAAAATTTTCTGCATATTTTCCTCTTTTTTTCAGCTTCTAGTGTGAAGTGTCCGGACGAACATGTTCTTGCGTCCAGACGTGCTCGGCTCTGTCGATCTCTTATCTGACAGCATGCCGTCCGGACGAGGATGTACCACGTCTGGACGCGAGCTTTTTGTTTTCTCTGCCAAACACACACACTACTTTTTGCCTGTTCTATCATGTTGTATTGTGTGTGTTTTCTCTTGGACTGATCCCTAGATTTTGTCATTCTCTGCACATATTTTCTCATTCCCAGGTATTTCCTTTGATTTACCTTATTCTCTTAAGCTTTGGTTCTTTTTTGAATATTGGAATCTTTAATTGATTATGATTTGAGAGATTGTGCATGAATATCTTTTTGTCTTTATGCTGGATGGATATTACTAATCTGTGTCTTTTGGATTGCTATATCTACTTTGTATTTCTTTATGCATCCAATTGATAGCCATCATAATACCACATTCTTTTTGAAACTAACAGGATCTAATATTTCCTTGTGGTGTTATTTTTGGATAGATTTCTGTTTAAATATTTTCAGGAATATGTTGTCCGGTGGCTTCCAGTATAGTGTCAGACAAAGGGCTCTTTGGAAAACAGACCAATGTTGAAATCATATGTTCCAAAGATCTCAAATTTTTGATGAGTTAATTCCCCCTGCTTATACAGAGTCTTCCGTAACCTTTTCTTCTAAGATCTGCATCAACTAGAGATTCAGTGGTGAATCTTCTTTATCATCTTGTAGACCACTTGTCTAGAGGATTTCTTTCTGTGGATGATCAGTTTCGGGTTAGAAGAGTCAAGTAACTGAAAATTTTCAGTCTATGGTTTCCCGGCTTCAGGAGCAAGAAGCCGAAGTGGCTCAAATTCAGAAAATGTGATATCTTGAGGTTTTTTGGTTTCCTCTTATGATAATTTGAGTTTTTGATGAGACACTTTACTATTATTCTTGTTGTTTTGAATTTAAGTAATTGTGGTTTTTCTCTTATACTCTGTTTACCCTTTGTCCTTTTGAAACAAAAAGGGGGAGTATTTTTTGTTTTGGACCGGGAATGTATTTCCAAACCGGTCAAGTGCTTTTTTGTCCCAGAATGGCCAAATGGGGAGTTTGTTAGTATTTTATATTGGCAACATTCTGGTTGATAAAAACACTTTATGTAACGGTTGCTTTTTAACAAGATTATCGATTCTATTCAGAGTCTTCAAGTAATACGGACGGTGTCTCATTTCATGCCATGTGTATGGTCACAAGTTTCTAAGAAGATGTCCATGAAGATTCCATGCAATTTCCAAGTTAGAACAACCGATTCCTATGCAACCGTTCGGACGGGCCTTTGAAGGCGTCCAGACTCCGTACAATGTCTAGAAGCTTCCGCGTTGAAGACATCCGGACAGAAGGGCAACACCGTCTGGATGCTAGGTCAAGCTTCTCCAATTTCTACTCGGAGTTGGGTTTCATGTTCAGACACGGATCAGGAAATAGCAACCGTCTGGACAGAAGGGCAACATCGTTCGGACGCTTTTCAGGTTCCCAGGAAGATTTCTGCACACGTCTCAGTATTTTTATCATAACTCTCTGCTCGAGTATCAGATTGAGACGAAATTGGTGTTGTTAGAAAGCTAAGAAAAAAATCCTACAACTTGAATGTCTGGACAGCCAATAGAAACGTCCAGACGGCCCACCATCCAGACGGAAAGAGGGTAGCGTCCAGACGGCCTCCAGAATTGCACTGAAAGGCGGTTGCAGAAGACCTTCCGGACGAGGCTAACTTCCGTCCGGACAGTCTGCAGTCAGAGTCCAATTTTGAACAGATTTAGGATTCCTTTAAGCTTATAAATAGAGGGCTCTAGGCTTGTAAATTGTATGAATTCAGTATCGAATTTCATAGTACTTTGAGAGGGTGTTTAGGGAGAATCGAAGATGCGCTAGCTCTCAAGCCGTTGCCGGTGTGTGCTCCTTGTTCGTGTAAAGTCTATCTTAGGGTTTGACTCTAAGGTAAAGGAATCCATCAAAAACTCATTTAGGTAGAAGATCTGGTTGAGAAGCGTTCACGATGGGTTTCGTGTCAGAGTTAAAGGTATGACTACTGCATAAGGGTATGTGAGTACGAGTATCTTGTAACTAGCTTTGTTTTTGGATAGTTGATTTCTTGGGTTTGGCTACCCCGGAATAGTTTTTCTCTTCACTGAGTTTTCAATTCGTAACAAATATCTTGTCTTATTTAAATTCCGCATTTAAGATATTTTGCTGCACACAAACACACACACACACTTGGTTAAATTAGAAGTCAATAATTTTTAACAATATAGACCCACCTAAAGGCCACTAAACTAATAGGCCACTAACTAATAAGGCCAAGGCCCGTTAAACTACTAGGTGGCCCATTAACTAATATATCTGTTACACACACACACACACACACAGAGACAATGGCTAGAGAGCTAGCAGATCTTCAATTCTTAATAAACACCCTCTCTAAGTACTATGGAATTCTATAATGAGTTCTTACAAATAATAAGCCTAGAACCATCTATTTATAGGCTTCAAAAAACCTAATTCTAGACAAATTAGGACTCTGGCTGTGGAGCGTCCGAACAGAAGTTAGCCTAGTCAGGACGATCTTCTATGACCGCCTTTCCAGAATAGTGCGATTCTTCCAATAATAGGACCACGTCTGGACGGCTTGGCCGAGCGTCCGAACGGTCTTCACTGTCACTTCTTTTCGCGTTCGTAAAGGAAACCCGGAATATTCTGGAACGCTGGGTAGTGTTCGGACGGTATAGGATAGTGTTGCTTTGATGTCCGTACGTCTTCAACGCTGAAGCTTCTAGACAATGAGGGGCGTCCGGATTCCTTCAAAGGCCCATCCAAACGGTTGCACAGGAACCGGTTCATCTGACTTGAAAATTTGTATGAAATCTTCTTGGACATCTTCTAGAAACTTGTGACCAATCACATTGCTTGAAACGAATATTGTCCATATAACTTGAAGACTTTGAATAAAACCGATAAACCTGTTTAAAATGCAACCGTTAAATAAAATATTTTTGTCAACCAGAATGTTGCCAACATAAAATACTAACAATTTCCATGATATATATTATGCATTTTTGACGTACATGATTTCTCTTGCACAATATGTAGTGTGCCCTAGTATTTGAGAAATGATTTATTTAAAATACATTGTTAATTATGTTGTCATGTGAAAAAAGGATGAAGAATTTTGAGCATGTGCACACTATTATACGGATTTGACCCTCTAGCCCATTGTGAGTAAATATTCAAGTCATTAGAATTTTTTTTTTTTTTTTTTTAAGAAAAAAAAAAACTTCAAATCTTCCAAGAAGTTTGACTAAGAAAAAATTTAATTTGTTTTTTAAACCTTCAAAAAATTGCAGCCAAAAAAGAGAAAAATTAAAATTTTAAATTTTCTATTACCCCTATTTGACTTTAATAAGATTATTCCCAATAATTAATAAATATAACACTTCTCATATATTAATGGAGAAATTGCACCGTTGGTCCCTGTGGTATGCCATAATTATTTTTCACTCCCTGTGGTTTAAAAAGTTAATAGGAGGTCATCGTGGTATGTAATAATTACAAATCGATCCCTAGCGTCAAATTCTGTTAAAATTTTTAACAGATTCCGTAAAATGTCACGTTAACGACACGTGTCGCCAATATCCATCTTAATAAAAAAAATATAAATTTATTAAAAAATAAATAAAAATACTTATTTTTTTTAAAAGAATAAAATTAAAATTCAAAAAAAAAAAAAACAAAACAAAAAAAAAAGCTGAAAGGGTGGTTGGGCCACTCCTAAAAAAAACATGTATTTTTATTTATTTTTTAATACATTTATATTTTTTTATTAAGATGGACACGTGTCGCCATCTTATTGGCAACTCGTGTCGCTGACGTGGCATTTAACGGAATCTGTTAAAAGTTTTAACCGAATTTGACGCTAGGGATCAATTTGTAATTATTGCATACCACGAAGACCTCTCATGAACTTTTTAAACCGTAAGGAGTGAAAAATAATTATGGCATACCACAGGGACCAACGGTACAATTTTTTCTATATTAATCCGTTTAAAAATTAACACTAATTTTCATTGTCGCATAGCCCCCGGTAATCGGAATGGTGGATGTTTCTGTGAACCCGTGGGTTTGGTTCTGACAAGTGTCAAACTTTCGTTACTCCAAAAACGAAGTTGTCGGTGAGATGCCTGTCGGTGACAGGTTAGTCCAACCTTTCCTTTTCTAATATCCATTTAGAGGTTTGTGAAAAGACAAAAACAATCTACAGTTGTTAAATTATGTGTTGTGAAAGGATAGGTATGTTTGACTTTTCGCATTTTAATTAGACCGAGAATCGTCCCCAGTGACGTTTGCTTTTCTATTCATGGGTGGTGGATGCTTTGCGTGTATTTTGTTTTGTATGATACTTGGCAGAACACAATTTACAAACTACAATTAGTAATTATTATTAATTAGTAAATAAAATTATTCTAGAAAAGCTATTTTAAGAGAATGAAAATAGCTAAAAACAAAAAATAAAAAATTGCTTAGTGAAAAGGTTTTAAGAGAATGAAAATAGAAAAGATAATTTGCCGGATGGGAATCTCAATTGATAAGATCTTAATTTCTCAAATACAGAGAGAGAGAGAAAAAAAAAACATTAATTAATAAGTTGATTCTTACAAACAAACATTAATTAATAAGTTGGTTGGAATAAAAAGTCAAATAAATTTGAATAATATATTTTTTTAAAAAAATAAATTGTATTTTATTTAATTTTTTTGAATTTTTTTAAATTTTATTTTATAAAGTCAAATTTCGTAATTCGAACAATGAATTAGAATAATATTTGGATTCAACACTCCCAACAAACGTAGTGATGTTATTTTAAATATATATTGAATAATGATTCAATGCCACCTAAATATACAACTTTTCACCATCTTGCTTATGTGGCAAGGTGGTCCCCCACTACTTTTTGAATTTTTTTATTTTTTAAAAATAAATTAAAGTGAGGGACCACCTTGCCACATAGACAAGGTGGTGAAAATGTGGCAAGGTGGTGAAAAGTTGTATATTTAGGTGGTAGTGAATCATTACTCATATATATTAGGCTGAAATCAAAGAGAAATTAAATAGGATTTTAAACCTTTTCATGATTGGGCTTAAATAGGAAATTTGTTTCTTATTTTATTTATTTTTATATGTCCACACAAGATGTAGAAAGTGATTTAAACTAATAACCTTAGCTTCACATTGCGTAATTCTCAGCCAATTGAACTACTACAGTCGTGCATTATTTGTTATTGAACGTTAATTCAGCTATCCCATTCCATTGTACCAGAATCACGTCAGTGATGTTAGTTTAAATGTATATTAGGCTGAAATCAAAGAGAAATTAAATAGGATTTTAAGCCTTTTCATAATTGGGCTTAAATAGGAGATTTGTTTCTTATTAGGACCCGACGTGTGGATCTCACCCCAATATGTTTTGAGATTGTACACTAGTTATGCATTAGTAGTCTTTTTAGTATTTCCCTATTTGTTAATATATATTAATTCCTCGGGCTGTGATACATGCACTACAAGTGCACAACTTCAAGACACATTAAGGTGGGACTCCAACACTTCAAGTTGTACACTAATTATGTATTTGTTGTAATTTTAGCATTTCCCTGATTCATCTATCCCATTCCATTGTACCAGAATCACATCATTATCAATACTAAATTCCTCACCCAATATTATATAGTATATATAATTTACACGTAAATGAAGGCTCTATTTAGTAAACCACTCCCCCTATTTGTGTCAGCATGGATAAGAAGAGAAGTCCGGAAAAGAAGCCAACATTTCAGTTTTCTAGAAGCCAACATTTAGGCTGAAATGTTGGCTTCTAGAAGTCAACATTTCAGTCTATTTCCATTTTACCCCAAACATTTCAATATGAAGAAAAAGAAAAGAAAAGAAGTGGATCCCATCCCAATATGTTTTGAGATTGTACACTAGTTATGCATTAGTAGTCTATTTAGCATTTCCCTATTTGTTAATGTACATTAATTCATCGGGCTGTGATACATGCACTACAAGTGCACGACTTCAAAACACATTAAGGTGGAACTCCAACACTTCAAGTTGTACACTAATTATATACTTGTTGTAATTTTAGCAATTCCTTGATTCATCTATCCCATTCCATTGTACCAGAATCACATCATTATCAATACTAAATTCCTCACCCAATATTACATAGTATATATAATTCACACGTAAATGAAGGCTCAATTTAGTAAACCACTCCCCCTGTTTGTGTCGGTAAGAAGAGAAGTCTGAAAAAGAAGCCAACATTTCAGTTTTCTAGAAGCCAAAATTTCAGTCTATTTCCATTTTACCCCAAACATTTCAATATGAAGAAAAAAACAAAAGGAGAATAGACTGAAATGTTGGGGGTAAAATGAAAATAGCGACTGAAATGGTTGGCTTCTTCAGTCTTCTGGTTATCCATACTGACAAGGGGGAGGGGAAGGGAATAGACTGAAATGTTCCAGAATCAAGTAATTATCAATATTAAATTCCTCACCCAATATTATATATAATATACATAATTTACACGGAAATGAAATCTTCATAAGCGCGACTACCCTGCCAATTCGGAGCAGAGCCATCACTCATCAGCCATGTCCACCTATCTCCCTGAGGACGTGGTTCTCAATATCCTTTCCAGGCTGCCTCCAAAGTCTCTTCTCCGATTCAGATCCGTCTGCAAATCCTGGCTCTCCCTCATCGGCAAACCCAATTATGTATCCAAAAACCTCCTCAACCACTCCATTCTCACCGCCGCCGCCGCCGCCGCCGCCCATCAGCTCCTTCTCGTAAAACTCACCGCCCCATCCATTCCCAAAAGGCAGACTTGCTCTTTCCTCTCCTACCAAACCCTTGCCTTCGCCTCTCAAACTCCTCAAAATCTTCCTATACGAAGCCCACGTGGGCTTAGCATTGTGGGTTCCTGTAATGGCTTGCTCTGTCTCTTTGATTATTTCTCCGGCGGCGACATCTTTGTCTGGAACCCCGCCACTTCAGAGCTCAAGGCCCTACCTTGCGAGTCCAACGACGTGGACACTGTATGCTTCGGCTTCGACCACAAACTAAATGAGTTTGTGGTTATGCGGACTCGTTATGTTCCGGAGCGTGATCCGCCGGTTTTTATTACGAACCGGGGAGTGAAGGTTCTTCGTCTGAACCGGGTGGCGGAGGTGTATAGGCTAAGAAGCGGTGATTCTTGGAGAAAGCTTATCGTGGATGGAGACGTGCCCGATTGCAACGGACCCAATTCGCGGTCACGGTGGGCATATGCAAATGGGGTTTGTTACTGGTGGACGTTACGTGGTGTTGAGGACGAAAAGATTGTTGCTTTCGATGTGAGCGAGGAGGTGTTCAGGACGACGCCGTTGCCGGATGCTAGTGTTCTTGGGAGGCGCAGTGATGTGAGGGCTCTGACGGTGCTAAACGAATCGGTTGCGATGGTGGTTGTGCGTAATAAAAGCAAATGGGAGGGGAAATTGTTTGATATATGGGTGTTGCTTGAATTTGGTGTGAAGGAGTCGTGGACTCGGCTTCTGAGGATTGAAGCTTTTCCAGGTCTGGAATGGCCGTTGGGATTTTGGAAGAACGGCGAGTTGTTTATGGAGAACGGCGAAGGGGAGCTGGTGTTGTATGACCCTTTTACCCAAACAGTAAGAAATGTTGAGGTTGATCATGGGGCAAAGGAATCGTTGCAAGTTTTAGCTTACACGCCCATTTCGGCTTCGATCGAGGGAGGGCTTAAGATTACAGAATAGCTAATAAGCCAGAGTAATTTTACAATTACGTTACCGGTTTATTGGTGTACATTAAAAAAATAAAGTGACTATAAAAATTATGGTTGTGTGTATGATTGATTAAATAATAATTTTAAGAGTTATTTTTTTTTTTAAAGATATTTGATAGGTATTTAATATAAAATTACTCGATAATCCGTGAGATGTGTTTGGATATTTTTCTTTGAATTTTACTTTTTTTTTTTTTTTTTTTGAATAATTCCTTGAATTTTACTTGTTGGCTTGTTTGATATGCATCATTAATGAGTTTAATTTCAGATGGCAATCGTTTTCGTCATTGAGGTGAGATAGGTGGAATGGCAACTCGACTTTAATGAATGAGACGTTGGACTTGAAGTCATCGTAAACAAAAGTCTTTTAGGTGTGAACGTAATGTTCAAACAGTTGAAAAAGTAAAGCCCATTCTCCAATACAATTACTTGTCTTTCTTCCATTCTTATAAAAAAAGTAAGGGAAATAATTTTTACACGACTTAAATGTATAATTTTTATTCAATTCAAGATATATTTGTAGGAATCATATATGGTGGAATCCACGTGCATGGATCTTACCGATATGTCTTGAATTGTGTAAGAATTATACATTTAAGTTGTACAACAAACACACCAAAAAAGTAAACAGAATCCACACCTTTAGTCACATTCATGTGAGTTGTATAAATTTAATGACTGGCTTTTTGAAAATTGTAAATTGTAAAGGATAAAGAACATTTAAACTTTGTGAAAAGTCGAGTTAAATAGCCTATACGCCCCTGTGCTTTACGACCTTTATTTTTTGCCATTTCGGTTTTATTTTTTACCAAATTTGATACTTGTGGTATGGGAAAAGACGAAAATTGTACCTCCATCCAATTTCTCGTCCAAAACTAACATCCCACCATGTCTTCTTACAGGTGTTGGCGTGCATGCGCGACACCTGTCCCCGTGGTACACCTCAGCGCTGACATGGTTATCAATTTTTTTTTTTATTATTTTAATGGTTTCTTATATATATATAAAATAAAAAATATATATATATATATTCTGGCCACCCCCTTTGGGTCGCATGGGGGTGGCTGAACCACCCCCATGGCCCTTGGGGGTGGTTCGACCACCCCCAAGGGCCAAAATGGGGGTGGCCGAAACAACCCCCATCCCCATTTGGCTTGGGGGTGGCTCGGCTACCCCCATTAGGCCTGGGGTGGTCGAACCAACCTCGTGGCCTATGGGGGTGGCCGAGCCACCCCCAAGGGCCAAAGTAAAAAAAAAAAAAAAAAAAAAAAAAAAAAAAAAAAAAAAAAATAATAATAATAATAATAATAATAATAATAAAAAATTAGGTTTTGGCCCGAGCCACCCCCATTAGGCCACGAGGTTGGTTCGACCACCCCCAAGGGCCAAAATGGGGGTGGCCGAAACAACCCCCATCCCCATTTGGCTTGGGGGTGGCTCGGCTACCCCCATTAGGCTTGGGGTGGTTGAACCAACCTCGTGGCCTATGGGGGTGGCCGAGCCATCCCCAAGGGCCAAAGTAAAAAAAATAAAATAAAATAATAATAATAATAATAATAATAATAATAATAATAATAATAATAATAAAAAATTAGGTTTTGGCCCGAGCCACCCCCATTAGGCTTGGGGTGGCTCGGCCAACCCCAAGGGCCAAAGTGAAATAATAATAATAATAATAATAATAATAATAATAATAAAAAATAGGTTTTGGCCCTTGGGGGTGGCTCGGCCACCCCCATTAGCCATTAGGCCTGGAGCCACCCCCAAGGGCCAAAGCGAAAAAAAAAATAAAAATAAAAATTAGGTTTGGTACCCGATTGTCTGGAGGTGGGCGAGCCACCCCCTTGGCCAAAATGGGGGTGGCCGGCCACCCCCATGTGGCAGCCACCCCTAGAATTTATTTATTTATTTTTTTTATAAAAAAAAACCTTAAAATTAAAAACCACAATTTTTTTTTTCCAATATATAGCCCTTGTGGTTTTATACATTTCATGATGTGCCCCATGCGGTTTTAATAAGTACTAGAAATGGTACTTTAGTTTTGTAATTATATCACAAATGGTATTTTATACACAAATAATATTTGGTATATTTGGTATGCCTGTTTTGAATCAAAAGTAACATGTATGCCTGTCGTGTATCAACATAACATGTTGACAAGAATTGAACCCTTCATAAAAAAAAAAAAAAAAAAAAAAAAACAAAGCACAATCAGTTATTTGTAACAATTGGAAACACAAAATTATATGCGTGGCCAATTGATATAACCCAAAAATGACCAAATGTTTGTTACTTAAAGACAATTTATTTATTTTTCAATATTTACCCTTGTGGTTTTATAAATTTCATGATGTGCTCCCTGTGGTTTGAATAAGTATCAGAAATGGTACCTTGAGGGTGGCTCCCTTGGCCAAAATGGGGGTGGCAGCCACCCCAGATTTTTTTTTTTTTTAATATATATATATATATAAGAAATCATTAAAATAATAACAAAAAAATGGTAGCAATGTCAGCGCTGAGGTGTGCCACGGGAACATGTGTCGCGCATGTACGCCGACATTTGTAGGATGACATGGCTGGACGTTAGTTTTAGATGGGAAATTGGACGGAGGTACCATTTCCGTCTTTTCGTATACCACAGGTACCAAATTTGGTAAAAAGTAAAACTGAGAGGGCAAAAAATAAAGATCGCAAAGCACATGGACCAAATAGGTATTTAACCCTGAGAAGTCACCAAAAAAAAAAAAAGAGCTGCTATTTCTAGACCCGGTTACAACCAAGCTGACATGGCACTATTAAGTCTGCCTGCCATGTCAGCTCAATTAAAAAAAAAAAAAAAAAGGAAATGAAATATTGAAACCATTTCAAAAATTCCCCAAATCCCCAAAACATCCCCAGAACACAAAAATTTCCCGGCCTAAATTTCTTCCAAAATCTCCCTCTCTCAAGCAACACCCATTGTGCACCGGCTATTGTATGCCGCTCACAACCCATCACAATTAAAACAGGGTGTATGGCAAAGATCAATGAGTGGCAGGCTGTTGATGGAAAGTGGTTTCTGACTACAGTTGTGGCTGAACATAATCAAGTTTAAGCCTAGGCTAAGTAAGGTTTTGTAGATGCAATAAGAATTGAGACTCTGCTATGAAAAGAAGGCTTTAGCTAAATGATAGAATTAGAATACGTCTGTGTAAGAATTTTAACTCGTTGGTTGTTGAAATTTTTTTTGGGTGATGGACATGGATGATAAATGTAGGTTGCAAAATGTGTTTTGGGCTGATACATGGAGTAGGGCAACGTATGAAGATTTTGGGTATATTATTACGTCTGACACAACGTACTTGACTAATAGATATGGCATGCCAGTTACTTCTTTTGTAGGAGTAAATCACCATGGTCAAACAATACTTTTTGGGGCAGAACTATTATCAACCATGGATACAAAAACATTTGTTTGGTTGTTTGAGACTTGGTTGGGGTGCATAAATGGCCGAGCTCCAAGTGCAATTATAATAGATCAGGATAAGGCTATGAAAAGTGCAATTGCAAAAGTTTTTCCAAACACTCGACATACATTTGGTCTATGGCACATTACGTGAAAGCTGCTAGAGAAGTTTGGAGCTCATGTTGAGTACAGTGACATTAAGAGTACCCTACAAACTTGTTTGTATGATACTCAAACATGTGATGAGTTCGAGAAAAATTGGCAAAGTGGTCTTGAGTGTTTTCAACTTCAAGATAATGCATGGCTACATGGGTTATATAGTGAGCAGACTTTTTGGGTGCCGGCATATATGAAAGATAGGTTTTACGCGGGAATGGCTACTACGCAGCAGAGTGAAAGTATGAACTCATTTTTTATGGCTATGTGCACTCAGAGACCACATTAAAGGAATTCGTCGTCCAATTTGATAATGCTTTGAGAAAAATGGTTGAAAATGAGACACGTGCTGATTTCAAATCTTTTAATAGCACGATAAAATGTGTAAGCAAGTTTTCATTACAGAATAAGTTTCAACATATCTACACTAATGCAAAGTTCAAAGACGTGCAAGAGGAGTTTACAAGAATCATATTTTGTAATAACTCCCATCTTAAAAAAGAAGGTGCAATATCTACCTATCAAGTGACTGAATTTGATGTCATTAGTGAAAAGTACATTAAAGATGTAAAATTTTGTGTTGGCTTCAATGAAGATGAAATTGAAGTGCAGTGCAGTTGTGCATTGTTTGAATTAAGAAGAATCTTGTGCATGCATTCCATTTATGTGCTACTTACAAGGAAAGTTATAATGCTGTCATCAAAATATTTTCTTGACAGACGAAGGAATGATATAAAGCGAAATTTTAGAACAACCACAATTCCGTAGAGTTACTTGACAATCACATCAAATTTACTTAATGGTATACACTTGACTAATTTAGGATATTAATTTCCCTTTGAAGCTCTGTCATCTTAAAGTTAGATACTAAAGGTGAGCGACAAGATGTTAATATCTATGGATGTTGATAATGAGTAAGTTGTCTTGCTTAATCTGGTGCTTAAAGACATCTCGCCTTGGTCGTGGGTCCTGCTCCCTTCGGAGGATGTTCTTTTAATTATATTTGATTGCAAAATTGATATATATCTTGATATTGTTATTTATTCTACTGTTTTTTCTTCATTTGATCTTGTTGTTATGCCATTAGGTCTTGCTATTTTAGATTTTGAATCCACTTAAAAACAATGGATATAGAGTTATTATAAATCTCTGAGACTAGAAGGGCACTATCTTATGCAAACTTATCTTGACTATCCTGCTTTAAAGACCATTAATGAAGAAGTAAATAATACAATTGGTAGTCTCATGTTAAAGAAGTGTCAAAAGATAACATCTTAATATCATTAACGCTTGAGCTTTATACAGAGTTGCAAAAATTTGGCCTTGCTTCAGATATGTTAGAATTTATATAAAGCAAGAATTTGGCCTTGCTTCAGATATGTTAGAATTTCTAGAAGCAAAGTTTGGGGAACAATATCTTATTTCCAAACAGGACACAAATATCGAAATGATTGATGGTTTTCAATTCAGAGTGAGGTTCTTGAATTGAAACAACTAGGTTTATTAGGAGCTAAGGTTAATGATCAATCTAAGGTTGATGAAATCCTTAGATCTGTGATACACTATTTTAATGAATTCAGACGTAAGTATAAAGGTAAAGAGGTTTGCTCTTCGTTTGAATTGATAAGAGCAGTAGCGAAAAGCATGACAAAACCAGAGTCAAGCATGGATATTGGTGAAACCTTTTTCTCAAAACCGAAAGGTGACAAAGAGAAGGAGACCAAAGAAGATGGCAAAGTAGTTGTCATAGATGAGAAATTGTCCCAAATATCTGCCAATGAAACATTCAGGTAAAGTTTTCCTTTTTGGTTATATGTATGTTTTAATAAGAATCCACAAGGAATCTTGGTGTGTGGATTTGGTACTAATACATGACTGCAATATGATTGTAAGGGGTTTCAGGAAACCAGAAAACCAAGAAGAGAAAAGACATACCTTGAAGTTTGAAAGTGGAATTAAGATTCCATGGGTGTCTTTTTGTTAAATCATTTAATTTTCAGACTATGTTAAAGAAAAGTAATTTTCTGAAGTTTTAATGGATATTTTTGAAATATAACAATGCAATAAAGGATTGATAGTCAATTCAGTTTTTGTTGTTGATAGTCTGACTATTTATGATTTGTATAAATGACATTTAATTTTAGAATCACTTATTACTTTGATGTTTATTCTTGAGCTAACAAAACATAAGTATTTCCAAAGTTGTATTGTATTTTTTCATTCATCAAGGATCCAAAGACTAGTTTTAGATGGGTTCTAGAGGCCTATTGGATTTTGAGAAAACCCTAGTCTAAGAATCCTTCTTCTAGGATAATATGAACAAAATGTTCTTTTCTTTGAAAAGAAAGCTTGGAATAGGTATGTGTTTTGGTTAGGATATTATGATTTGTTATAAGAAGAGAAGTTTATGTATGAAATTCTCTTAGTTTCTAGATACATAAAGAACTTTTGATTTAATCAAAGTATCTCTTAGGATAACTCATCAAAATATGAGTAGTATCCTAGTTGATTATTTTTTTGGTTCACACCAATATTGTGGGATATGATGAATAAATGTTTTTGAAATAAAGGTGATACTCTACCTAATTTCTTTAAAAAAAAACAAAGGTTATGAAAACTATATAGTGTTATTTGTTAAGAAGATGTTGGTTCACACCAAGTTCTTAAAAATTAGGGTTAAATATCTTATTAGTACCTGAGTTTTAAGCTTTTTTAAATTTAAGGGTAATTACCTTTTCCCCATATCAACTACCAGTCATTGTCAACATGCCCCCATGAACTGACACTTCGATCAAAAAAGAGCATCAAACTACCATCTTTACATACTTTGGCCCCTTCCGTCAGTCTAATTCATGTAAAGACTTAAATGCCCTAACTCAATTTCAAAAATGACCTAAATGCCCTTATCTTAAACCAAAAAAAAAATAATAATAACTAAAGGAAAATGCCGCCACCCCCTGAGGTGGTCGGGTGGCCTGCGAGCCACCTCTAGAGGTGGCTCCGGCCACCCCAGAGGCCATGGGTGGCCCACGAGCCACCCCTAAAGGTGGCTCCGGCCACATCTGGAGTGGCTCACGGCTACCCCGGAATCTAGGGTGGCTGCGCAGCCACCCTATAAAAAAATAGGGTGGCCGCGAGGCCATCCTAGAAAACAGTTAGGGTGGCCGCGAGCCACCCCATAGGTTGCCGGAGCCACCCCAGAAGTGGCCGGAGCCACCTTTGGTGGTGGTTTGCTCGCACCCCCTCCACCAAAGGGGGTGGCTCATTTTGGTCTTTAAACCAAAATTAATACTAAAAAATGACATATTTCATCCAAGTTAACAGGATTCCCTGGCGAAAGTTGGCCAAAGTATGAAAAGATGGTAGTTTGATGCTCTTTTTGGGCCAATGTGTAAGTTCATGGGGTCGTGTTGACAATGGCTGGTAGTTTATGGGGGGAAAAGGTAATTACCCCTTAAATTTAGTACCTGAGTTTTTATTTGTTTCATAGGTGGTACCTAAGTTAGGGGTAAAAATCTATTTGGTACCTCTGTTACATTTTTCGTCCAAATATTAATGGCCCGCCACTTGTCAACCGCTGAGGTTGACACGTGGCATTATATAAAAAAAAGTAAAAAATAAAAATCTTTAAAAATTAATTAAAAATAATAAAATAATAAAAAAATTTGGAAAAAAAAAGGGTGGTTGAGCCACCCCTTGGGGGTGGTTGAGCCACCCCTTGGGGGTGGTTCGGCCACCCCATTGTTGGAAAAAAAAAATTGATAGGTTTTGGCCCTTGGGGTGGTCGAACCACCCCATTAGCAAACCCTCTAAATGGAGGCAGCGCATCTAGAGACAGATTCTTGTGTGTTTCTACTCTCACGTGTGCATCAATCCCTCGATAGAATGCTGTAAAATATAAGAGCCTTGTAACCCTTTCACCTTACAGAGTCCAAGCCTCCAGTCCACATTCCCAATTAGGTCTGTAGAAAAAGATTGGCAGCCAAAAGCTTAAGCGCCCTCCAATGAAGGAACTGGTGCTTAAAGAGATGGAGAATGCTGAAGGGTTTGGCAATGGCTTTCATGGGATTGGAGAAAAAGATGATTTCGACCCAATTGCCACGCCCCCATTTAAGATAGTTGAGATCCGAGCTGCTATTTCCAAGCATTGTTGGGTGAAGATGCTTGGATCTCTTGGCCAAAATGGGGATGGTCGGCCACCCCCATAATGGCCAAGGGGTGGCTTTTGTTTCTTTTTAAATTTTTTTTTTAAATTTTTTAAATTTTTAATTTTATATAATGCCACGTGTTAACCTCAGCGGTTGACACGTGGCAAACTGTTAATATTTGGACGGAAAATGTAACAGATGTACTAAATAGGTTTTTACCCCTAACTTAGGTACAACCTATGAAACAAATTAAAACTCAGGTACTAAATTTAAGAAAGCCTAAAAATCAGGTACCAATAGGGTATTTAACCCTAAAAATTAAGACTATATGAGTAAATCCAAAGCAAAAATATGAAGATTCTAAAAGATTGCTAAGATATTAAAAGGGATAATTTAATAATTAACTGAAGACATTACGGATGTTTCAAATACTTATTTTTTTTACTATTTACATATCTAAAGTACTAACCATATTGTAGTGGGAGTTAAGATTCAGTTGATGAATCATATCCCAAAGAATACAATGGAATGGTTATTGGATGTAGATAAATAGATAAAGGTTATGTAAATTCAAGTTGGTATTCCAACCAAGTCTAACTACTTGTTGAGGAGCCTAACTGCATTGAAACTTAGATGTTGTAGTTGAGTTTACAAGTAAAGATTGAATAGAAAGGAAGGATAAAACCTTCAAAGCAATGGCGGTAAAGAATATTTCTAGAAAAGAAAGGGATCTACTATGAAAAAATTCTTCACCTGTAACCATGCTTGACCTCTATTCAAGATTAAGTCTAAGGTTGATTATTTTAAGATAATTACCATGATAGATGCATCTGAATGATATAGGCAAACAAATGTTTTTAGAAAGGATTTAGAGGCATGTAATATGCTAGATGCAAAAGTACTTTAATGAACTAATGCATGTATCCAAGTTTTGGAATATCAAGTTTGATCTAACAAGTCAAATGTTAGATCAAAGACTTTGATATAGCCACGACTATGAGAGATATTGAGTAAACTGGTAATACATAGAATTGATGAGACCCTAATCATTGATGATGATGTAGGAGTACTATCAAGAGTCAAAATTAAGACATATGGCAAATGGATTATTGACAAGTCTCATAGAGTTTTACTAAAAAGTGAAGGGTGTTACTTTTGTAGGTAAGACAGTTAGTTGAAGAGGTATAGCAACAAAAGGGTTGTTAACTCCAGAGTAGACCAAGAATGTTTTGCGACTCATAGAGACGCAAAAGTTATCTCAAGTAAGAAGATGTCTCTTAGGGAGAGTTTCTCAAAGAGGTAATGACGTGGCATAATTCTATTGTGACTAAAATCTGCTATATCTTATTTAGAAGTTACTTGCTTTGGTGAAACATTGGATGTTTCATTTCGTGAATAAGGATTACAGATAAGTATCCAAATGGAATTAAGGACAAGTGAGACAATATTGGAATTGGTGTCCAAAACTCCAATTGCATCAAGTTTCTTTTCTATAAATTGTATAATATTGAACATTGGACATATATATTATTGCTTTACATCTATATATATGTTTGAATATATCATATGATATACATGTGAGGTCCCTAAGTTACATTGTATTTGACTAAGGTGTGAGTAATGAGATTATCATACAAAAGATCATAGTCATTGATCGTTTTAATTTATAAAAGATTGTTTGTAGTTGTAAATGGAATTATGAAATCCAATCTAAACTGTAACATGCCAACTTTAATGATTTATCTTGATTAGGAGAAGTAAGAAGGGCTTCGGGTTAATATGTTTGTGTAAGTGCAAGGTAGTGCCATGATCCGAACGGACTACGTAAGTCATCATTTTTTCAACAATATGATTAAGAATGATGTACGTGCACAACGACTTCTAACAGTTAATCTAAATCTTGAGAAGATTGCGAACTTAGATGTGAAGTGTAGGTCACTTTGATATACAAGAATGAGATGAAATTACAGGTCAACACTTATGTGCGTTGGGTAACCGCATGTAGTATTGTAGAACACCTTTTTCAAGAATAAATCCAAATCCTTTGTTATGGAACAAAACGATAATGAATATTCCCCTTGATGTAGATTTAATGAGATTGATTATCCTAAAGCTCGGGCTTGAGTGTTTCAGTGGTATTTATTGAAACTTTATTTTGTACAAGATGAAAAGAAAAACTCACATGGTATAAAATGATTATCATGTAATTAAATCAGGAGTACCAAGAAAAATAGGTAATGATCTAAGTAACAGTATATTGACTTTGGTTCGACTATGAAATGATTCCATTGAAGGGTAATATGTAATAAATAAGTATGTCTCGGGGATTGATTTATTAATTTGAAAATACATATTAGAGTGCGCTCATATTTGTTTAGTGGAATAAATTGTGATTAAATAGGGTCGTGTGATATTGTCACAGACCTATTTAAATCGAATTGTATTTTTACCTTTAGGTCAATCTTTGAGCGTATGTAAATTGACCATATGCTATGAGCCTCGGTTTTGTATTTATTTATTTTTGATTGTTTTATTTGATAAAACATAAGGTAAAGGAATATGATTCCCACGTGGCTCATTTCTTAGAGATGATTGGGCTTAGGAATTAATTTCCTAAAGGCTTGAGCAGTTAAAGAGCTATGGGCTTAGGAATTAATTTCTATG
Organism: Alnus glutinosa; assembly: GCF_958979055.1. Taxonomy (NCBI): domain Eukaryota; kingdom Viridiplantae; phylum Streptophyta; class Magnoliopsida; order Fagales; family Betulaceae; genus Alnus; species Alnus glutinosa. The sequence continues at coordinate 10,490,665 of NC_084887.1, forward strand.
GATTGAAGTAGTTAAAAAGCTATGGGCTTTTGGAATTAATTTAAATAGCCTTAAGTAGAGATAAATGAGCATTGGGCCTTAGGGATAAAACCCAAGCCCGTGCTAGAAAAGTTTGTAGCAATGGGCTAGGGTTAAAACCCTTACCCTAGATGCATGGGAAGATAAACACTCCCCATGGCTGGTTGGTGTATGGCCAAAGGGAGTGTTTCAGCCCCCTTGGCCGTGCACCTAGATGCTTGGAGGAGGAGTTGAACTCCTCCTATGACTCTTATCATATCTATGCTACAGCTTTAGTTTATGTCTCATTCCCCATGGCTGTACACCCTGATTTGCAAATTTTGATACTCGTAAGCGCACGAGTCGTATGTAGTATAGTACATATAAGTGCGAGGTCGAATCTGCAGGGAAATGTGTATAAAGAAAAGAAAATCAATTTCTATTTAAATCACTATTGTTTTAACCTAGAGCCAATATTTTTTATTTCTTTTAAGGACTAAGAAATAAAATAAAAAAATGAGTAAATACGCAAAGAAGAAAAGCACTAAGGTATCAGAATTCACTAAATCAAATCAAACAACCTACTCTTGCATTTTATTCATAAATTCAATTCAAGAAACTCGATATTCAAATTCTTAAGTAACAAAGCGTAAAAACATTTTAAGAATTCAACTTAAACAAATCACAACGATTATACCATTAGATACCTCAATCTCAAAGAAATCAATCGATGTATCCATCGGTTGAATTACAACAAACATCCAATAAAAATTTTCAATCTAAAGAATATAATTCAATAAATTGACATGGAACTTGAATAGACATAAGAACATTGAATCTATGAATATCATAACAAGAGTATATGTGTTATCATTGATGATGTTTCATCCTCAACCTTAGTAGAGGATTTTAACTTCTCATGACTAAAAACACCAAATACTTTTGAAATGAAAACATAAAGTGATAAAAACGAAGAAGAGAAAGAAGAATAGAAATTTAATAAGAATAAAAAGAAAGCGATAAATTAAAATAATTAAAAAGAAAGGAAGAACGGAAACTAAATAACGATAAACAAAAAGAAAGCAATAAATTAAATTGAAAAGAAAGAAGAAGAACGGAAAATTAAATAACTTTAAATTAAAGCGATGAATTAAAATAGAAAAGAAAAGAAAGAAGAATGGAAAATTGAATAACTTTAAATTAAAAGTTATATGAACAAACTAACAATTTGTAAAAGAAAAGATAAGAGCTAAGACAAGTATTTTGAAAAAAAAAAAAAAATTAATGCCCGAAGTAGAAGATTAGGTTAAAACTCAATTTTTTACATGTTGGCGCTGGTGCTAAAACGTGTGTGGTTGGTGCCTAAACAAGGAAATCTGGTGGGCCCCTCAACGTGTCCACGTGCTGTCATGGAAAGGAAAATTCGTGTCAAGGAAAAACTGAGGAGCGCCTCCAAATCTGCAGTATTTGTTGCTGCCCAGCTTCGGAAATAAAGGCTACTTGCCGCACGTTCTTGGAGAGTATTCAGTAAATGTTCCTGCGGTTATGGAAATATACAGAACGTGTCTTGTCGCTGCTGCTCTTCTTGTAGAGGATCACTGATTTGGTGCTGGATTTTACGTGATTTCAGGAGAGCAAAACATAGCAACTCTTGATGCTACCATGAAGGAAATTCTATGCAGAATTCGGTCCTCCTTTTGCGCCGCAAGTCATGCATGTGTCTTAGGTACGTGGCGCATGACTTCCTCCATTCCCTTATTTCTTTCCTTTCAGTCCTAGGATTCGGTTCTGTAGAGTGTGTCTCTTTTGGAAAATGCTGCCCAGGTCGCGCGTGGAGAGAATCACGTGTGTTTCAATCGGTGCTGCAATCCTAGAGCTGCCAGCTATGGAAAAATCGTTTCCTGCTTGGAAAGAAGCTTCCGGGTGTCTTCCATTTGGTCCTCCAATCCTGCAGTTTATTTCGACACATCTGCTCTACAAGGATTTTCAGTGCTGCAGGTCCGGTGTTCCCTTCTTTCCTTGTTTACTGCACTACAAGGTCTTGGGTGCTGCCAGGTGCAAGTCGGTGCACTGCTGGTTTTGGAAAGAAGACGTGCTGTTCATTCGGTGCTTGCCAATTCTGAAGAGGAAAGAAATCACTCTCTTAGGTCTCTTGTAATTTGCTGCCAGGTTTGGAAGGAATTTGGTGCTGCCTTGGAGTGGAACACGAATGTGTGAGGTTGCTGCCCTTCATTTGGAAAAATTCATGCCTTGCATTTCTCACGTTCTGCACTTTCCTAGAGGATAACTTCCCTGTTCGGGGCTGGTCCTTCCATTTATGACACTCAGTGCTGCTTTTCCTTTGAGAGAACACGTGTGCGGCTTTAAGGAAAACTTTTTCTGTCCCATGCAGAATAATGTGTTTCGGTGCTCATTTTAGAAAGAAATGTAGAAAGAACTGATTTTTTTTTTTTTTGGGGCTCAAATGCAAGGTCAGGAATGAATCGAGGCAGTACAGGATCAACATTGGCAAAAACCCGCTGCTTTGCAATTCCACATAAAAACAGATATTTTCTTTCGATGCCCTGCAAAATATTAAAATATCAAAACTAATAAAAAAATATTAAAAAATAACAAAGCTAAATGTTTAACAAATGTGAATTAAGGGGTCCAAATATACAATATTTGGCACTCATCGCACCCTAGATGCTAAGAGAAGTTCAACTCCTCCTATGACTCCTACCCTATCTATGCTACAGCTTTAGTTTGTCTCCTAATCCTATCATAAGTGTAAATCCAAGTCTATAAACAGAGGGTTATAGTGAAGTTTTATTTACTGCTTCAAGTTGTGAGTCTTCACTCACGGTCATATTCAGTAATCAGAGAAAAGATTTGGAGGTTGAGTCAAGAATAAGAAGAACACGTTCTTCATCATTCAACATGCAAGAAGCAAATCAACCAAAACCAATTGGCTCTATTTGCTTAGGAGAGGCCGATTTCGATTATAAGCACCCTGAACATGTTAGTTTAAATAATCTAGCTTTATTTATCTAGAAGAAAATTTTCCTGGGATCGATATTCCGCTCCGTGTAATTTGATTAGCGCATGATCCTTGACATGTTTTGTGGTTGAAATAATTGAAACCATGAAGGTACTTGTGTAATGTCCAAGAAATTTATTAAGTATTAAAAATGTTAACTAGACTAATTAACTAAGAAATTAGGGAGAAAAACACTTAGGATGGATTTTTTGTGAAGCATATCTGGACAGACCCATTTTGGTGTTCGGACGAACTTGGCAGAAAGTGCCGGTTTCTTTGCATGTCTGAACGGCTGGACTCGTGTCTGGATGAGACTTCCAATAAGTCCCAACCCTTATGCTTGTTTGGAAGGGACAAGGTTATATCCGAACGGGCCTTACAAAGAGTCTCAGGCTGCAAATCCTTAAGCGTGTCAGGATGGGCAAATAACGTGTCTGAACAGGCCTGCATTGAAATTAGCCGAGAGAGTTTTTCAGCTCATTTTCGAAATGTTCCTCTCTCTCTCTCTCTCTCTCTCTCTCTCTCTCTCTCTCTCTCTCTCTCACGATTTCTCACTCTTCACTTAGAGTTTTGCCCTAAAACCTTAGATCTCAGTAGATTCAAGCCTCCAATCTCAAATCTGACTCTAGAAACGTGATCCTCAAAGCGAGATCTACATTATCACTGTCTGATTTGAGGTAAATCCGACAATCCATATCTCTATAGATTTTGAGTTGATTTCCTGAGGGATGGAGCCTAATCTCTCAATTTCCTTTAGGTTCTACACATTTCAGAGCATTCTAAACGATCTCCAAGCTTCAAGTCTCTTTTGGTAAGGATTTAAGGTAAAGGTCACTCAACCCTAGTTTTGTCAAAATGGTTTAAGTTAGTGTTTTTGGTATCTAACCCTAAGATAATCTTATGGGTTTGTGTTATATGTTAATGGGTTGTCAATTGGAGCCATATAAATTCTATGGGTTTTTCATGGGTATAGCCATTGAGCGATTCAAAAGCTAGTTGTGGGTTTAAAGTTAGAAATGCTAATATGTTATGCAATGTTCTTATGTAGAAGCACATTGTAAAGCTTTGGTTGATGATTCTTCTTTAAGCCGTAAACCAAGCAACCAAAGTGAGTATTTTACTCACTGAGAACTTATTGTGTTTTATGCCAAATAAATGCTTTAAAGATGTTTTGTGATGATTGAGTTGTGAATATGAAATGATGATTAAATTGTGAATGTGACATGCGAATTGAGATATGATGATGGGATGATTAAAATGTGAATATGAGATGATGAATGAGTTATGATTATGAAAAAGATTGAAAAGTGATCATGGAATGATGTTTGATATATGAATATGAAATGATGATTGAAATGTGAAAATGAAATGATGTGTGAAATGTGAATATGGAATGAAATATTGAGAAAGAGCATGAGCATGACACAAGAAACAAGAGCAAGAGTAAGACCACTAGGTATAAAGTCCCATGGCATCAGAAAGAAACAAGAAGTGTAAGACCACTGGGAATAGAGCCCAAGGCATCAGAAAACAGAAACAAGAATGTGTAAGACCACTGGGTATAGAGTTCTGGGACAACAGAGCAAGTGTAAGACCACTAAGTATAAAGCCCCAGGGCATCAGGAATAGATATAAAAGTGAATAATGAGCACCAAGAAATGAAAGACCACTGGGCTGTGTACCCTTTGGCACCAAAGAGATAATGATGATGATATGTAAATGAGGTGAAAAAGCATTATGAGAATGTATAGCATAATGATGATGTGAATGAGATGGAAATGCATGATGAGAATGTATAGCATGCGATGATGTGAATCATGTTTTATGTTTATGCTATTTATGATAGTGTTTGATATGCTTAGAAATGTTTATACACTACGACCGTGTAGATGCTAATGCTTTGATCTTCTTGGTACAAGACTCAAATGTAGCAACAGGACAGAGTGAACCTCTGGCCATTGGCATGCAACATTGGTACGGTAATACTATATTCATCATCTTCACTCCTTTGTAAGGTTAGATTGTACAAACGACTACACAATTTCACGAATATGATTGCACAAAAGATTCAAAGAGAAGAAAATTAAATACCTACGTGTGAGTGGATTTAGGGGAGGGAAAACTTCAATCTTGAGATCCTTAGGGTCGTGTAGATCGGTAGAGAGAGAGAGAATCGAAATTTTGTCTTGAAAACAAGGTAGTTCTTGGTTTTGTTTTGTTTTGTTTTTGTTTTTTTTTTTTCCTTTTCTTTTGGAGAGAATGTAAGAAAATATGAGAGTTGAATGAAAAAGAGAGAGGAGGTGGCTACAAAGGGGCTAGGGTTTTATGTCTCTCTTAATTCTTTTTTTTCTTTTCTTTTCTTTTCTTTTCTTTTCTTTTGGAGTAAATGCTAGGAATTAATAAAAAAAATTCAATTTTATGTAAAACACCAAAAACAGGCGTATGTTTTGGTTGTTTCTAGAATCTTGGGTTTTTATTGAGTTCATGTTTTTCATTAATGTATACAATCAAGTTTAAATTCACTATTGAATTTGTGGGATCCTATATATATATATATCCTATCCGTTGATGATGTTGTGTGGAATTGAAAGGAGTTGAGATTTTTTATTTTATAGTCTTTAATGGAGACACTAATTTTGGCCGGCGATCAAGTGTTTAAGGTAGAATTGAATTTTGACATGAATGATTCCTTAAATGTGCATAAGAAGTTTATCTATTTACTACTTACCAAAAAAGCTTTTAAATCCAAAAATAAAAAAAAACTCAGAGCATTATATATATATATAGAATTAGACACCAATTTTGGCCGGCCACAAAGTGTTTAAGGTGGAATTGAATTTTGACATCAATGACATGAATCATTCCTTAAACGTGCATAATAAGTTTCTCGATTTACTACTTACCAAAAAAGCTTTTAAGTCCAAAAATGAAAAATCTCGAAGCATTATATATATATATATAGAATTTTTTTTTTTTTTACAAGAAATTATTTAAATTTTCATTCAACAATCTGAAAAATCTAGAGCTAAAAGCTCTAAGATAGAAGAACCAATTGCTATAAAGTTACAACATCACAAATGCAATTAAGAATTTTGTCCATTCAAACCCTACCTATGATTTGTAACGTTTTAGCCTTAGCTAAACCATGTGCAGCATAATTATTTGCTCTCTTCGTATGACAACTCCACCAATTCCTTAGCGCTTGAAGGACTATTGTAATATCCTCTATGATTTGAGACAAGATTTGGATTAAAGCTTTATTCTTGTTTTGATTATAAGTTTCAAAATTTAAAACTTTTGTAGCACATTGGGAAATTGGCGGTTAGGTAATTGGCCCCTCGAAGCATACACGAAGCATAAAAAAAGGACACGAAAACAGGAAAAACGAGAGAAGAGAGGAAAAACATCCGTGAAACCCAAAAATAGGAGGAACCCACAAAATCTAAAGACTATTACATCACATTAGTGGCCCTCTAGCCTTGCCCCGGCTAGAACCTGTTCAATTGTTGTTGATTGTTATATCTATTGGTTGGTTTCAGTTTGTGACCTCATTAATCATATAAGTTTGTTACTTTTGTGCATATGACAAATCTTATAGATCAAGGTGGGACAATAGTGTGATTTACCAAATTGCTCTAGTTATGCATGTACATTGTTGTTGCAGCATTTGCGCATGCATATGTACATGTTGAAATTGTGTGAGTTGAGTGATGATAGTGCATTAATCTGATCGATTGTGACAGAGTTCGATGAATCAAACTTAACACAGTGAAAGTTCGATCTAACGTGGGATTGATCCTAAGTACTGGATCGATCGATCATGATATGATCATAGGATCGATAGAATCATTCAATCAATCCTGGCGTATTACTCCAATCGATCCTAGTGAATTAGTCTAATCGATTAAACTTGACACAATTGAAGGCTTGAGTGAATATCTAATTCATCCTAGTGCATCGGTCCAATCTATTGTGATACGAATGTTCGATCAATCAAACTTGACACAGTGAATGTTCGATCTAACGTGCAATTGATCATAAGTACTAGTCTAATCGATCATGAAAAGATCATAGGATCGATAGAATCATCCAATCGATCCTGATGTATACTCTGATTAATCCTGGTGCACTATTCTTATCGATCGTGATACGGTCAAATGATCGATCAAACTTGACACAATTGAAGGTTTGATCGAATATCTAATTCATCTTAGTGCATCAGTACGATCTATTGTGATACGAATGTTTGACCAATCAAACTTGACACAGTGAATGTTCGATCGAACGTCTGATCGATCTTAGTGTAGTAGTCTGATCAATCATGATAGAATAATATGATCGATAGACCATCCGATCGATCCTAGCTAACTAAATAACTATAATATGAGCAAGTAGTAAGTCTAATATATTCTATATAACTAAGTAACTATAATATAAGTATAATGTGTGTGTGTGTGTGTGTGTGTGTGTGTGTGTGTGTGTGTTTGTGTATATATCAAAAAACTAATTAAAAAATAAAAATAAATGACCAGAGCTGTTTTTGGCAAATATGGCTCCAATTATAAATATAATTTTTTTAATCAAAAAACTAATTTAAAAATAGGGGTAATTACCTTTTTCCCCAATCAACTACCAGCCATTGTCAACATGACCCCATAAACTGACACCTCGACCAAAATAGAGCATCCAACTACCAACTTTACATACTTTGCCCCCTTCCGTCAGTTTAATTCGTAAAAAGACTTAAATACCCTAACTCCAATTCAAAAATGACATAAATGCCCTCAACTTTTTTAAACATATTAATTTTAATATTTTTTTATTAATTACTGTTGGAGGGCATTTTGGTCTTTAAACCAAAATTAACGCCCAAAAATAGAATATTTTGTTCAAGTTAACGGGATTCCCTGACGGAGGGGGGCAAAGTATGTAAAGTTGATAATTGAATGCTCTCTTTTGGTTGAGGTGTGTCAGTTCATGGGGGCATGTTAATAATGGCTGGTAGTTAATGGGGGGGGGAAAAGGTAATTACCCCTAAAAAATAAAATAAAAAAAAGTGATTGGAGCCGTTTTTATCACAAAACAACTCCAACTGGTGTCGTTTTCTCCAAAATGACTCTAACATATTTTTTTGGGAAGGGGGGAGGGGGGGGGGGGTGCGCGAGACAGGAAAATTTCATGTCCCGCCCGCGCCACATCCAAAAAAAAATTTGGTTTTTGAGTTTTTTTTTTCTTTTCTTTTCTTTTCTGTCACGTAACACCCATAAAATATCTCTGTCACTCTCATCTCTCTTAATTTCTAGAAACACCGAGATCTCTCTCTCTTTCTTTACTCTCTCTCCCTGATCTCCATCACTCTCCAGATTCTTCATTTCTCCCCTGCCCTTTCTTTCTTCTTTCTTGTTCTTCTTCTCTCTTCTTCCTCTCTCTCTCTCTCTCTCTCTCTCGACGACCACCTTTGTGGGTCTCTTGCTAGCTATAGCTAGCTTATTTTTTTTATTTGTATTTGTATTTTTTTTTTCTTTCTGTTTTTTTTTTCCTATTATTGTAATTATAGTGTATTTTTTATTTTTTATTTTTTATTTTTTCATTCTGTTGCTTTAGTTAAAAAAAAAAAAAATGTACTTTAAAATTTGCTATTGTAGTATTGTAGTTTAGAGACAATATGTTTTTTGTTTTGGTTGATTGATTGTATAGAAAATATTTGATTCACAGAGTTTGGAATAAAAGGTTAAAATGAGCAGCGAGAGAGAAGAATCTCCAGATTGGTTGGGTTCATTCCAGATAATTTTTAGTCAATACATAAAGATTGGATTTTCTTTTTCTTTTTTTTAAGTGGATTTTGTGTTTTTGGTTTGTCGGTGTTCTTGTTTTCATTGCTCTTGCTTCAGAGGGAGAGTTTTAGATTCTGGGTATTAGTGTTTAAGAGATGTAATTGGAAGAACGAATTTTCTTTTCATGTTTTATTGTTCTATGAATGAGAAATAAGTAGGTCTGTTTGAATGTGAAACTGGGGGTTCAATTTATTTTTGGGTAAGGCTTCTCTGTTTTATGGTTATTGAATGGCTCACCAAAACTGAGGAAAAAAAAAAAATGAAATTTCTTGAAACTTTGGAGTTTTTGGTGATGAATAGATGATAGAATGTGGATTTTTTCTATGTTCAAAGATACTAATGGAACCCAGAAGATTTGTTCTATAGAATCATCAAAAATGAAATTCCTATTATATTGATAACCGTGTTCTTTTTTTATCGTTCTTTTTTTCTTTTCTATTTTTTTTTTTGGATAAAATGTTCTGGGTTTTCCGTAGTTGTTGAGCTTTTATTTTATTCTTGCTATATCAGGTATTACCAAATATATATATATTTAAAAAAAAAATTAAGTCATTGTAGGGTCTCTAAAACGACTCCAAAAAAATGATTTTTTTTAATATTTTTTTTTTATTTAAAGTCGTTTTAGGGTCCCTAAAACGACTTTAAAAAAAATAGTAATTTTTTTAATTCTTTAATTTATTTATTTATTTAGATCGGTTGCTTAATTCCAAAACGATTCAAACTGGTTTGAGCCGTTTTGATTAAAACGGCTCGAAACGTTTTGAGCCATTTTTGTTAAAACGGCTCAAACCGAGACTTTAATACTCTATCGGTTGAGCCGTTTTGAAAACGGCTCAAAACACCTATTTTTTTATAGTGTAGAGGCCACTCTGTCTCTCGATCCTTCAACCTCTCTCTCTCTCTCTCTCTCACACTTTCTCCAACTTCTCTTTATTCTCTTCCTCTCTTTCTCTCTCCCTCTCTTGACTTCTCTCTATGATTCCAAACTCACCTGATCCAATTCTCCATGCCAAACACAGATATACTAACTTAAGCATCACAGTGTTTTCGGTCTCCGGCCGGGGACCCTCTGACCGCCTCTTTATTTTTGCAGGAACACCATTATCTTTCCAAAAAACCCCACAACAGTTTAAAATCTTAAAGGTGAAAAGACACCCCCTCCATACGTTCGCATATCTAACCCAAAAAATGTCCTCACAATAATTAATGACTATCTAATTGAAGTGACGTTCTCTATATAAGATCAAGCTTGCTTTGAACTTTAGTTTCCGTTGAAAATTATTTCATGAAAAATTAATTTTCTTTCCAATTTCAAATTTTCAATTTTTCCTCTATTTTTTGTTTTGCGCTTTGTCTTACAAAAAAAAGCTATGAGATTTATTTGTACTTTATAAGGAATTATCTTACTCTTATTCTATAATGGCTTTTGAGTAAACACATGCTAATAGTGTCACCCAGTACGAAGCACTAGCTGCTTGCACACACTCGCACGAGCTATAACCATGTTATTTAAGTGTGCATTTTTCTTATGTGTACAACTACTATTCTAACAAACGTATATTTTATTTGAATTTTTACATAAATAACTGATTTTTCAACAATCATTTTTTTATTGTAAAAAAACTATTGTTTCAACAATCATATTTTAAAACAGTATTTAACTGCTTTTTCAATTGCCAGAAACTGTCATTCAAACAGTAATAAATTATTGTTGTAATTTTATGAAAGGAAAACTTTCACCAAAATTGATTTACATGTTTCTTGTCTTCTTCTTCTCTAATGTTACAGAAATTCTCGTTTAGAGTAGTGTTCAGAATTTGCAATCTGCACACTACATTTAGACAGTATTGTATTCTGAGGAAAAAATTGTTGTATTCCCTATTGCAAACTTATTGTATAAGTGGGAGGCAATATTTGACTAAAAGACAAATTCATATTCGCCTTACTATCCGAGAGTTCAATCATTCCCTTATAGTTTTTATTTTTCTTTCATTAATTTTGTACCTCTCACATGTCCATATTTTCTTACAATTTTTACACAAATATTTTGCATTTTTTTAATAGCACTTTCAACTATGAATTTGCTATTACTTCTCTAAATGTGATGCCACAAGACCTTTCCAAAATGGGTTTTGATGGAAACAACTACAAATGGTTGAAGGAGAAAATTGAGTTTTTGCTTACAACAATGAAGGTTTATGTGCTAGACACACCTTGTCTTGTTGTGCCTGCTGAAGGAGCCACTGATGAACAAACTGATGTAAAGTTCAAATGGGAGGAAGACAACTACACATGCCGTGGGATATCCTCAACACCCTCACTGATCCTTTGTTCGACATGTATGCACCAAAGAATCATGCAAGGGAAATCTGGGAGGCGTTGGAGAACAAAAAAAAAAAAAAAACAGAGGATTCTGGAAATAAAAGCTATATGGTAAGTAATTCTTGATTTTAAAATGGTAGACAATAAGCCTATTTTAAATTAGGTTCATGAGATTCAACTTATTGCCTAAGAACTGAATTATAAGGGCATTCCCATTGATGAAAAACTTCAAGTTAATGCTATTATTGCCAAACTCCCACTGGCCTTGAATAACTATCATAAGTAGAGGAAAGGTAATGATTTGACCCTTGAAGGTCTTCAAAGACAATTTTGAATTGAAGAAGAGTCAAGGCTTCGAGACAAACTTGAAGAAAATGCTGAAATGAACAAATTTGCCCATGTTGTTGAAATAGACAACAAAAAAGGAGAAAAATCCCAAATATGAAGTTGCTAGTCGTAGTAAAACTGATATGAAGAAAAAGAGAAACTTCAAGAAAATGTGATTTGTCATTACTAAAAGAAGCCTGGGCACTTCATCAAGGACTGTAAACTTCGTCAAGGACTGTAGAGTTCTGAAGTGAACATGGTAGTTAAAGCTTTTGGTTGGTGGGTCGACATTGGTGCAACTCATCACACCTGTTGAGTTAAGAATCTCTTCAAGACGTATGCGAAAGTTGATGATGAGATTGAACTCTACATGGGAAATTCAACTACAACCAAAGTAATTGGGAAAGACAACATGGAGTTGAAGTTTACTTCTAGCAAAATAGTTACTCTAATTGATGTATTTTATGATCCATAAATTTGAAAGAATCTGGTTTGTGGCAATCTTTTGTCCAAACATGGCTATAAGCTTGTATTTGAGTCTGACAAATTTGTCTTGACCAAAAATGACAGGTTTATGGGCAAGGGCTACATTAAGAATGGAATGTTTAAACTAAATCTAATAAAGGAGAAGGCTTATGTTTATATTGTTGACTATTTTTTATTATGGCATGCTAGATTAGATCATGTGAATTATGATCTATTAATCGTATGGTTAAGTTAGACTTGTTGCCTTCTAATTTGCATGATGATAGAAACAAATGTAAAACTTGTGTTAAAACGATATTAATTAGTAAATCGTTTCCAAGCGTTAATTGATCATGTTCAAATTTACTTGAATTAATCCATTCTGTTGTATGTGATTTAAGTGGTATAATAACAAGAGGTGGTAAAAGATATTTTATTGCTTTTATAGATTACTTGTCAAAATATGTATGTATCTGCTTGATGTTTATTTAATTCAGGGTGTTTGGAGTAAGGTCTTTAGATTGACTATGAGCTTGTTGTTGAGGTTATTCAAGATTGTGCTCTGACTTACGAAAACCTTGATGAGCTTAACTTTTGATCTAGTTGAACTTGTTTAATGTCTAGTACCTTTATTCTTGGGCCTCTTGGCTTGTAATATTTCTCTTTGACTTGATGATCAATCTTAGATCGTAACACTAGATAGATATCTACATTAACTTTGATGTTTTAGTTCAACATTGGTGATTATCATGCTTTAATTAGTGGATATCTTGATTCCTATATTAAGTAAAGTCTTTTGCTTTATGTGTACTCTCTGTTAAAGGTTAAATGTCCCCCAGTGTTTCCATCTCACTCAGATATGAATAGGGTGACGCGTTGTGGACTCAATTACCAGTTAATTTTCCTCGGAGCATTACAATACTCCCATCAAACTACCTCCTAATTGACAATGTCCCTCCCAAATTTTCAATTGGGACAGTGTTACCCCCAAACTACCAAAAAGTTGTCAATGTCCCTAATGACGAAAATATTTATTACCAGGACAAAAATTACCTATGACAAACATATATGTAGTGGTACCAGCAGGGGCGGCTCAAGCCTTAGGCAACTTAGGTGGTGGCCTAAGGCCTCTATTAGAACAAATGGCTCATATTTTCTTGGGTATAGAGAGTAATACAAGAGTACCAGTATAGTGGCCAGTTGGCGGGGGTTTTCCATAGATGTTCATACAGTAGGGTTTTGTTATAAATATGTTATGCTGTAACCCTAAATCATTATTGAAATAGTCGCACTCCTGTGGACATAGGTACATTGTTGAACCACATAAATCTATGTCTTGATTTTTTTCTTGCTCTTTCTCTTTTTGATTTCATATTATTCATCATTTTTGTGCACTGTAACAACAATTGGTATCAGAGCCAAATCTGCGATGGTTGGGACTAGCACATCTTCTGCAAAATTCGGCATGATGAAGTTCGATGGAACCGGTAACTTCGGGTTATGACAGAGGCGTGTCAAGGATTTGTTGGTGCAACAAGGGATGATGAAGGCTTTATATGAGATGAAACTAGATGATATGTCGGACATAGATTGGAAAGAGCTTGAGGCAAAAACGGTGGCTACAATTCGACTTTGTCTGGGGGATGACGTGATGTATTATGTCATGGACGAAGAATCTTCGGTGGCAGTTTTGTTGAAACTGGAGGGTCGTTTTATGTCCAAGTCGTTGGGGAACAAGCTTTTTCTAAAGTAGCAGCTGTATGACTTGAAGATGGCGGAGGGCTCGGATTTGAGCCAACACATCAACGTGTTTGATGTGATCTTTTGTTTACCAAAATATATCAATAATAAAAATTACCACTCGCAATAATACGAATCCTTATAGGATAGGGCTATATTGAAAGTGTCGAACGTCAAGAACTGGGTAGGAATTGCTATCAAGTTTTTCAAGATTAAATATAATTTAATTAAAAGAAATTTTATTTTATTTTATTTATAACTTAGTTAAATGCATAAAACTAAAGACATAAAAATAAACATTGCAGTAATGAGAGAAAGAATAGAGGATTGATTACACGACTCACCGCATAACAGTGGTCAATAATAAATTAACAAGGAAAATTCAAACTATGCCTGATATAGGGTTCGTCTCACTCGATTAGTCAATAAATTATCTCTAAAGAATAAGCATAATCCATCTTCGGTTGGCAGAGACCGTCCACCTAACCACAAAGATGTGGTACAACCCGTCTTCCCTAGGTATGGATTAGCTACGTCTTTAATATGATACACACAATCAACGGAATAGTATAACCCATCTTCGATTGGTACGAATTGTCTACCTAAATTACACTAAACTAGGGTGTAGCACAATCTGTCTTCCCTAGGCATAGCCTATATATCTAACCCTCTTGATGATATGTCAATTAGAACTATTGTATAACAATTATTCACATAATCATAGAAAATATGAAGGATTGAGTTCAATCAATATAAAAGACTTTTTAAGACAAGATAAAAAATTCATAATGATTGAATATAAACATTAAGATTAATTCTTACAGTTATACAACCACCATGCATATTGAAAATCCAACATTAAAATACAACTAAACCATTGTTACTTGGAAAGGGCTACAACAACACCCTAGTACGAATTTAGCCGCTCATCGTAGTGCTGGGATGGCGTCCTACCATGTTCTTCTCCTCTTCAACTTGTCAAGTCTCAAAGAAGAATTTTTTGTCTAAAGCTAAGCACGTGTTCTCTTGAATCTTAGGGGTCTATTTATAGAGATTATGAGAGGCCTAAAATCCCTAGGAATTCAAGAAAAATTGGAACTTAGTCTCTTAGTCCAAGTAGGAGATTGAAAATTCAATCCAAGTAGGAAAATGATTCCAAATTCGTCCAGATTTGTGGTCTTTTATTGCAGGCAGATTTTGGCATAGTAAACTTTCGAGTTATGAAAATGATATTTCTGACATATTTGTTTCATTTGTTGTTAGCTTTCTAACGCCACCAATTTCATTGCAATCAGAGATCTGAGTAGAAAGCTATGATCAAAATACTGAGACGTGTGCAGAATCCAAATTTGAATCCAATCCGATTTTGACTCTTATTCGAGAAATTCCAATTTAATCATTCCCTTAATTTGATCAAACTTAACCACATCTTCTATGTCTTCTTAAAGTGTGCTTCAAGCCCAAAATCAATGAAATAAATTGCATGTTTATTTAAAACCTAAAAATAATAAAACAACACAAAATCAAACAAATAACAATACTAAGGAATTAACATATGCAAGTTAAGGGGCTTGAATGTGCAACATTCGACACTTATCAATGTTCAATCAAGTAATAAGTGATTTAAAGAGGGTTCATATGAAGTTTGAAGACGAAGACAAGGCGTTGATGCTATTAAATTCACTCCCAGCTTCTACCACTTATGGAATTTAGTTACAACTCTGACATGGGGGAAGGAGTCCTTGGAATTAGAGGATGTTACAAGAGTCAATGATTTGAAGAGGGTTGATGTAAAGTTCGAAGACGAAGACTGGCGTGCTGTCGCGAGCACCCAAAAATAAAAACCTTACTTCTAAAATTTATGTAGTAGTGCAAGTAAGGGTCAATCCCACAGAGAGTAATTAGCCGAGTTTTATGCTACGTGAACAAGGATGGGGGGGGGGGGGTTTTGAGTATGAAAATAATTTTAAGAAAAATAACAAAGAAAAAATTTAAAATATTAATCAAGTAAGGAAACATTGGTCTAAGTCAACTTCCACCATCGGAATTTTACAACTGATCATCGATGCAAATATATATATATCAATTCATACTTTGAATATTCACCGTTGGAACTATTTTTCTATCTCTCTTTAGTCGTAGTTAATTAGAAGACAAGCGCTCTAATTAACCCTAACTACTAAACAACCTAAGACAAGCGCTATAGGTTTAATCTAGTAGCAGCCTTAAGAATTAGAGAGATCGATGAAGCGAAACAACACAAGCACAAGCGGTTGCATTTAATTTCGTCGGATGTTCTTCCTAAGATTTAATAATCACTGAGAAGCAGTAAATCATTAAATCTTAGTTGCTTCACAGATTGAAGGGATCAAACAATTACAGATTTGATATCCAACCTAGCAATAGATTGCAACGAATAACAAACTAGTAGACTTCCTAGGATTTAATGATCGCCAGCGCAGAAACTCAGTTAAATCATTAAATAAACTAGTTGGCTACTAGTGGTTTTCCTAGGATTTAATGATCGCCAGCGTAGAAACTCAGTTAAATCATTAAATCTTAGTCGTTAAACGAGACAATCATAAAAATAAGTATAGAAGAACATCTGATACTCAAAGCATAAATCGAACAATGAAAACAAATTAGATCTCACAGTTTTATTGATTCCGAGGATTCCGTTTCCTTCGACCAATTATGAAAGTTTAGCCACGCAGGGCCATGACTAAAACTTAGAGAAGAGGGGAGAAGATGGAAGATAGAAGATGTGTGGTAGAAGGTGTGTGTTGTGTGTCATGGTTCTCCCCTTTTATACATGTTTCATCCCATATGCTAGAAACCTAGGAAATCTCCTAAAGAAAGATATTTTAAATACTATCCTAAAATAACAATACACAAATCTACTAATTAAGGAAAAGGGGTAATTACCTTTTTCCCCCATGAACTACCAAAAAATGCGCAATGCCCCCATGAACTACCAACTCGACCGAAATAGAGGATTCAACTACCAAAGACAACCATTTTGCCCCCTTCCGTTAGTCAAATGGGTTAAAACAAATGGTCAACGGGTCATGTGCCGTTTTATATGGGGGCATGTTGGAAGATGATGGTAGTTTATGGGGGGAAAAGAGGAAGATGGTGGTAGTTTATAGGGGGAAAAGAGGAAGAAAATGAGGGTAAAACGGCGTGTGACTGACGGCAGAGGGGAAAGTGGTTATCTTTGGTAGTTGAATGCTCTATTTTGGTCGAGTTGGTAGTTCATGGGGGCATCGCGCATTTTTTGGTAATTCATGGGGGGAAAAGGTAATTACCCCTAAGGAAAATATTAAACATAAAATAAAGGTTAGGATAACTAGGAAGGTGATGATTTCAATGGGGACTTTTGTTGCCATATGCTTTATCGATTCTTTCCTTGTTCGAGTCCCCACAAATGAGCCAAGTATGGAGAGAAAGTCAATTTCCTTTGTCATGGAAAGAGATGCTCCTTTTCATGCTGTCTTCTTCCGCGTGGTCCCCACAAATCTCTTCTTTATTTCCATGGTCCTCCAGGCATCTTTTCCTTCCTTTTCTTCCTTTTGCTTGACTTTGTATTTATTGCTTGGCTTGGCTGGAATTGATTGGATGATTATGAAAAGTCTCAAAGTAAAGAAATTTCCATATCTGAAAACTTCCGCAATTAAACCGCATCAGATCCACATCAGAACGTCAACTTCAAGCCTGATTTCGACCTTGATTCATCCGGTATCTCTCAAAACGCAAAGCATAAAAGTTGTAGATCTTTTTCTTGGCGTTTCACAGCATCTTGAATCATCTCAATCAGATCTTTTATGAGGGAGTTATGCCCAGATTACAAACTGATGTCGAAACTGTCCAAAATCGCCCAATTAACTTTGTTTTGCATTTAATGCCTCAATTTGCATCCTAAATCAAAATATAAGAATAATGAGTACATTTAGGCATTAAATAAGTATAAGAGATTAAATATTAAGGGGAAAAATACGACATTTTACATTCTCATCAAAGACAAGGTGTTGATTCTATTGAATTCACTCCCAACTTCTACCACACATGAGAATTCAGTTACAACTCTGACATGAGGAAATGAGTCCTTAGGGTTAGAAGACGTTATAGGAGCCTTGCTGGCTTTTCATCAAGGAAGAAAGTCAGTGATGACAGTTCTCAAAGAGAATGGCTAATTGTGGAGGGTAACCAAGAGCATGGAAGAAGCAGTAACAAGGGTTGTTCGAATGGAAAGAATTCTTGGTCAAAGTTAAGGAAGAGGAATGATGTCAACTGTTATAAGTGCAGGAAAAAAAAAAAAAGGCACATAAAAAGGGACTGTCTAGACCGGAAGAAGAACAAGGACGAAGAGAATGAAGGCTCCTCAAGGTTTGTGAACGTAGTGGAGGACGACTCAGACGTTGCTGATGGTGATATGCTTTCCCTTGCATCAAATTCAGGGCATCTTGTGGATTCTTGGATTCTGGACTTGGCATGTTCGGTTCATGTGACGTCCAATAGAAATTAGTTTGAGACCTACAAGTCAGTTAATTCTAGTATAGTTACTAAGGGTAATGGTGGACATTTTAAAATTACAGGCATAGGTAATATCAGAATTAAGATGTTTGATGGTGTGGTTAGAACGTTATGTGGTGTTAGACATGTACCAAATGTGGAAAGAATCTGATTTCGTTGGGTACTTTAGACTCAAATGGTTTTGGTTATAAGTCTTAAGGTGGAATAATGAAGGTGACTAAGGGTGCGATGGTAGTGATGAGGAGGTAGAAAAGTTCAAAGAATATCTATAAACTGTTTAGGAGTACAGTTGTAGGTGGAATTGCCTCTGTGGAGTCTGAGTATGATTGTACTATTTTGTGGCATATGTGGTTGGGTCATATGGGTGAGCGGGCAATGTTGGAGCTTCATAAGATAAATCTGTTGAAGGGTGTCAAAATATGCAAGCTTGATTTTTGTAAGTTTTGTGTTATGGGGAAGTAGAACCTGGTGCAATTCAAGATAGCCACACACAAGACAAAGGGTATTCTGGATTATGCTCATTATGATGGTTGTGGACCAGTGAGGACAACACCATAGGGAAGATATATATGTATTTCTTAATTTTGATTGATGATTTTTCCAAAAAGGTTTGGGTGTACTTCATGCAGCATAAGTCAAAGACCTTTGCCAATTTAAAGTTGTGGAAAGCTAAAGTGGAGAACCAGTTGGGAGAAAGGTCAAGTGCCTCAGGACTGATAATGATACTGAGTACACAAATGAAAAGTTTAGGAATTTATGTGAGCAGCATGGGATAAAAAGACATTTCACAGTACACATGACACCACAGCAAAATGATGTGGCGGAAAGGATGAACAGATCTATGGCAGAGAGGGCACACTGTCTCAGGTTGAATGTTAAACTTGCAAAGATTTTGGGCAGATGCAGTGAGTATGGTATGCTACTTGATCAACAAGTCACCGAGGGTAACACTAGATGGTAAGGTTGCAGAGGAGGTGTGGACCGGTAATGAGGTAGATTACTCTAGTTTGAAAGTATTTGGTTGTCAAGCCTATGTGCACATACTCAATGAAGAACAATCGAAACATGATTCAAAGTCTAGACAGTGTGTCTTTCTCAGATATGGGAAAGGGGTTAAGGGTTACAAGCTTTTGGATCCGAAGCCAAACAAGGCGGTGATCAGTAGAGACGTGGTATTTAATGAAAATTCCATGTTGAAGAGTTCTCAAAGTGAAGAGCAGCAGATGCCAAAAAGCAGTAGTAGTGATGAACAAGTGGTGCAAGTGGAGTTAGAGACTCTTGTGCAGGAGAATATTTCTCAGGGTACAGAGACCTTTACTTCAAAAGTTGAGGAGCAGCACACTATAGTCACAAACAGACCTAGACGCAGTATTAGGCCACCAACCAGGTACGATTATGAAGATATGGCTTCTTATGCCCTTGTCATCAGCAGCGGAATACTACTTTTCAAGAGGCTGTCAATAACAAAGAGAAGAGTAGATGGGTGGGAGATATGGCGGAGGAGATGGAGTCTCTACATAAGAACTAAACGTAGGATTTGATGGAGCTTCCAGAGAGGAAGAAGGCGATAGGGTGTAAATGGGTGTTCAAAAAAAATGAAGCAGTATCAAAAAAAGGAAGGGTAAAGTTCAAGGCTCACCTTGTCGCAAAGGGTTAATCACAACAGAAAGGGGTTGACTATGAGGAAATATTTTTCCCAGTGGTCAGACATACTTCCATCAGATCGATATTGGCATTGGTAGCTCATTATGACATGGCACTGGAGCAGATGGATATGAAGAAAACTTTTTTCCATGGTGATTTGGAGGAGTAGATTTACATGGAGCAGCCAGAAGGGTTTAGTCAACCTAGACAGGAGCACTTGGTCTATAAATTAAAGAATTCACTTTATGGGTTGAAGTAGTCGCCAAGGCAGTGGTATAAGCGGTTTGACTCTTGCATGATCAAAATTGGCTACATGAGATGTGAATATGATTGTTGTGTGTATGTGAAGAGCCTTGATGATGACTCATTTATTTTTCTGTTACTGTATGTGGATGATATGCTTATTGCAGCTAAGAGTATAATGAAGGTCAACAAGCTAAAGGTTTTGTTGAGTAGAGAATTGGACATGAAGGATTTGGGTGCAGCACAAAAAATTCTTGGAATGAAGATTCTCAGGGATAAAGATGCCATGATATTGTGGCTATCTCAGGCCGGCTATGTGAAGAAGGTGTTGGAGAGGTTTAGCATGGAGAATGCGAAACTGGTGAGTACACCTTTGGCGAATCACTTCTGTTTGTTTACCTCACAATGCCCAAAGACAGTTGAAGAAACTGAAGACATGTCTAAGGTCCCATATGCCAGTGCAGTGAGGTGTTTGATGTACGCTATGGTATGTACTAGGCTAGATTTGGCTTAGGCAATCAGTGGGGTGAGCAAATACATGGCAAATCCAAGGAGACAGCACTGGATGCGGTCAAATGGATTTTCAGATACTTGAGAGGTATTACAGACTATGGCATCACTTTTGTCAAACAGAAGAGTGATTTGTCAGTTGTGGGGTATGTGGATGCAAATTATGCAGGGAATTTGGATGACGGGGGGTCGACCACAGGTTATGTGTTCACTCTTGCAAAAGGATCCATCTATTCGAGGTCTATGATCCAGTCCATGGTTGTGATGTCCACAACCGAGGGGGAGTCCATGGCGGTGGCTAAGGCTACAAAGGAAGCTTTGTGGCTCACAAAGTTAGTTAGGGAGCTGGGTATTCAACAAGATGGAGTTTAGTTACCTTGTGATAGTCAGAGTGCCATTTATTTGGCAAAGAACTAGGTATATCATGCGAGAACCAAGCATATTGATGTGAGGTTTCACAAGATCAGGGAATTGATTGCTACAAGTGAATTGTTACTTGAGAAGATCTACACTTTTGAGAATGCAGCGGACATATTGATGAAGCATGTTACCGCAGACAAGTTCAAGCATTGCTTGGACTTACAAATGTCTCCAGGTGCTAGAAAGGAGATGAGACAGCATTCCCAACCTATCAATTTCAAGTTGAGGTCCAATACTTGTTTATCTTGAAAGAGGCGAATATTCGCGCAAGGTGGAGATTGTCAGAACAAGTGGCTCGTATTCTTTTGTCTTTTTATTGACATTGTCAATTGAGTGATAGTTTGATGAGGTATATGAACTTTTCACGTATATATTTTTTTATTATGGGCAACACGTGTCGTTATATAATTAGATCTAACGTACCACACTAAAAGAATCCGTCAAAATTTTGAATAGAATTTGATAATATGGACTTATTTTTTATTTTTGCATATCAAATGTAGCTTTGAAAACATTTTCATTAAGCTTATTACATATCCCTGTAACAACATATACGAATTTTGTATTTTTTTTCCTAAAAAAATTATACAAACATTGACCATTAAGCTGAAATTCTTGAGACTCCTACTCCAATCCCATTGGCAATTTTATTTTATTTTTAATTTATTTTGGGAGAAGTACACATATCCTCTCAAACTACCATTCAATTGTCAATGTCCC
Organism: Alnus glutinosa; assembly: GCF_958979055.1. Classification (NCBI taxonomy): domain Eukaryota; kingdom Viridiplantae; phylum Streptophyta; class Magnoliopsida; order Fagales; family Betulaceae; genus Alnus; species Alnus glutinosa. The sequence goes on from NC_084887.1 coordinate 10,512,439, forward strand.
CTCCCAAACTACCAATTGTGTCAATATCCACCTCTCAAATTACCAAAAAATGTCAATGTTCCACCTAATGACAAAAATATATTTCATATAATTATTAAAATTAAAAAATATATATAAAATAACAATTTTTTTTTAAAAAAAAAAAAAAACTGGTGTTAATTTTTTTTTTTTTCATTTGTTCTTTTATTTTATTTTATTTTTTATAATTTTCAGTTTTTTTTTTAAGAAAAATTCCTTCTTTTTTTTTTTAAAAAAAAAAAAACAATATATATATATATATATATATATATTCTTTTTATTTTTTATTTTTCCTTTTTCTTTTTTATTTTTCTTTTTAGTTTATTTTTATTTTATTTATTTTTTATTTTAGATAAGTTTTTTTTTTGTTTCGAATTCATAAGGACATTTTTGTCTTATTCAGAAAAAATTTGGATCATGTTTTAAAGGGTACATTGACATTTTTTGATAATTCAAAGAGACATTAACACAATCGGTAATTTAAGAAAGATATTGACAATTAAATAATAATTTGAAAGAAATATGTATTTTTTTTATTTTTTCCTCGAACAAAACTCAATTTTGTTTGCTGCGTAGTTGTGAACATGTAAACAATTGAAAACGGTACTGTTTGAGAAATCGTTTCCAATTTTTTTTAAAAAAATTAAATTAAAAATATTCTAACTTTTATATCACATCATTAAAAAATATAATTTTTTTTATTTTTCCTTATAAAAAAATTTAAATATTTTTTTAATTTAGATCAACCTCAAAAATCAATAATACAATTATTTCTTATCTCACATCAACCACATCGTACTATTATTTTTTAAACAAAAATTTCAGTATAGGATGGTTTACCAAACATCTCAGAACTATAGGGGTTGAGACAGCTGCCAACTAGAAAGTACTTTTGTCGCATTTTCAATTCCTTTTCCTTTTTCTTCTTCTTATTGATTTTTTTAAAAGAACAAATGATGGCCAAAAGAACAAGGTATGTTTAATGTATTTTATATTCTTTGACTAAAAATAAAAAAATAAAAGAAAAGAAACCCACCGAACACCCATACTAGAAAAAGGTATGTTTAATTGTAGTATGCGTACACCCACCGAAATAGTCATTTTCTCTATACTAGAAAACAAAATCACTTTTTTTTTTCTTTAAAAAAAAAACTTCACAACAGCTTTTCTTTATTATTATTTTTTATATCATTAAAATTGTTAGTATTTTGGCCTCATTCTGTGTTTGGACAAAATCACTTAAGTGTAAGGATGCTGTAAACAGGGATTCCACTTTCAGAGTGATGTCAGTTGTTTCTGCCTGCAAGTCAAAAGAATTCCAAGTTCCCTGTCAGCCGTCCGGACGATCGAGCCATCCCGTCTGGACGCCCATTTGTCCACTATTCCATCCATCCTTCCGGACGACGTGTCATCCCATCCAGACGCTAGACAGACCAGCATCATCCGTCCGGACGAATTGTTCATTCCGTCCGGACCCCATACTGTATCGAGAAGTTTCTGTGCCAGCTTGCATCCGTCCGGATGTTTCAGCATCACGTCCGGACACCTCCCAGCACTTGATCAGTTTCTGATTTCTTTCCAAGTTCCAAGAAAAGGAAGATCAATCAACCATCCGGACGATGTGGTATCCCATCCGGATGCGCGTCTCTTTAAGGCAAGAATCGCAATTCAAATATGACTATCCGGACGTCTGACAGCTGTGGTCCGGACGCGCGTGCATCAAAGAAGGAAATTGTTGATTCGACTTCAACCGTCCGGACGACTGCCTACCATGGTTCGGACGCACGCATTGCAGTTATGGAAATTGCATGTTGAAGAATTGCCGTCTGGACGCTCATCCCCCATGGTCCGGACGCTGGAGTGCCTTATAAGGAAATTACTTGCAACGGACGTACGACCGTCCGGACGATGTGCCATTCCGTTCGGACGATGCCCTTAAACAGGAAAGATTTCCACGTGAATTTTTCAGAAAATCTTGTCGCACAGTTGTCCGTCTGGACGGCCCATGTCCACCGTCCGGACGGTGCCCAGGTATATTTTGCCTGACGCTCATTTGAGCCCCCAGCCTATAAATAGAGGCCCCTGGGCACTGAGAACTGCAAGAATTCGATATTGAATTCCTCAACTGCTCAGAGACGTGATATTTCCTCTGAAGTCCTTTCCAAGTGTGTTGTTGCTGTGCTACAACTGAAGCCTATCTTAGAGGTCGGCTCTAAGGTAAGGAGTTCCATTGAAGACCCCTTCAGGTAGGTGAACCTGGTTGGGAAGCATTCGTGTTGGGTTACACGTCAGAGATCAAGGTACGACCACTGCATCGGTACATGTGAGTGTTACTGTCTTGTATCTAGCTTTGTCTTCTAAATAGTGGAATTCTTGGGTTTGGCTGCCCCGGAGTGGTTTTTCTCTTGATTGAGTTTCCACTTCCTCAACAAAAATCTCTGTGTCATTTGCTTTCCGCTATGTTTATTTTGTTGACACTTTGTGCGCACACACTTGTTAATTAAATTAGAAGTCAATTCAATTTTTCAAAAATGTTATTTTTTTTACTTTTACTTTAATTAAAAGTAGAAAAATAAAATAAATTAGGAGAGACATAATATATTTTTTACCTTTACTTTAATTAAAAGTAAAAAAGAGAAATAAAGTAGGAGAGAGATAATATATTTTGTAAATAAACAATTGAATTGGAAGTGAATAGTGCTTCCCAATTTCCAGGAAAAAGAAAATTTTATGAAAGCTGGTGTTGAGGGATTTTTGTAACTTTCTTGAAATTTTTCCTAAAACTTAGATAATAGACACCCTTTAAAAAAGCTGCTCTAAATACTCTAAGATAAAGTTCATTGGTCTTCATGAACTTTCCTTTCACATCTATTCCCTGCATGAAAAAGATCATGAAGACAAAAGGAAATTAAAAATAAAAAATAAAAAATTATAGTGAATTATGACACCACCTTATCAAAACAAAAACACAATTTACTGGACCCTTTGATTTACGACCATTACATATGTGGCAACATTCACCGCTTAAGAGAAATGAAGATAATTCTAATTACTTTAATTAGAACTATCACTTTAATTAGTTAAATTAATAAATAATTATGTTAATTATCACATGATAAAGATATTATTTTAAAATTTTAGAATGATATGACACCAATCTTGGCAATCAAATAATTTATCTCCACTCTCATGCGACGTAGTAAAACTTGTACGCCGATAAGAATTTACTTGAAAGAAAAACAAAACAAGTGCTCTCTAGTGAGAGCATCTCCTCCTCTCTAAAACAGAGATAGGTCTTTTTCATTCTTTTTGTCTTCTATCTCTATTCTCTTTGTTCCCTCTTCGAACAAACTTCAACTTTTTCTTTGCTTTGCTCAGCTCTGTCATTTTCTTTCTTTCCAGTATGTCTACTCCTTCTCCGAATATTCAGGCTTTGATTGTTGGAATTGTAGCTCTCAACTGTGATAATCTTTCTACTTTGGAAACTGTTCCTTTAAATTATCCAAAGCAGGATTCCTTTTGTCTTATCGGTCGACTTTTGTCTCCCAAACCTCCATCTGCCTACTAGGTGCACGAGATTTTGACGCAAGTTTGGAAATTTCCTTGTCTGTTTGAGGTTGTGGATTTGCCGGAGGAGAAATATCTCTTTAAGCTCTCTCAACATTCTCATATGGATAAGATTCTGGATCAAGGTCCCTGGAATGTTAAGGGTTCTCTACTTATTTTGAAAACTTGGTCTTCTGAACTTTCCTTTTATGAAGTGGAGCTCATTTTACGCCCTTTTTGGGTTATTCATGGGTTGCTTCTCCATAACATGACTGCCAGGAACGCTGCACGAATAGGTAGTCTTATTGGCTCTTTGTTGGATGTGGAACATGGGGATGTTGATGGTATTATCTGTACTCATCATCTCTGAGTCAAGGTTAAGGTTGATACTTCCAAACCTTTGGCTCCTAGCTTTCTTCTCCCGCGTTAGGGACGTTCTCCTGTTTGGGTTCGGTTCTTGTATGAACGTTTGGCTGATTACTATGTGCTATGTGGTCTCGTTGGTCATCGGAGGAATTTTTGCCCTGCCCCGCCTCCTCAAGGTCCTAACGACAAGTATGGCGTCTCTCTGTGAGCTTTTGTGCTCTCGGGTTCGCGCTCGTATTCTGCCCCACTCTTGGCTATTCAGGCTTCTCCAGTGATTTCTGCATCCTTGGTGGTATCTACTTCCCCGGTGGTTTCTTCTTCTCCGGTGGCTCTTGCTCCTCCGGTGCACTCCTCCACCTTTGTTCCGGTTAGTAGCTGTCCTTCCCAGAACATGCCTCCATCGCACATTTCGTACGTAGATATTTCTGGACCCTTTGCTTCACCGATTAGAAATTGCCACGTGCCCTTCCTCAATCCTTATTTGTCTACTCTTGGTTCTGGCCGTGCCACGTCGGTTTCTGGCTTGGTTTCATCGCCTTTTGTGCCTGACAGAGGTAAGGGCTTACATGATAAATGTTAGAGCATCTTCTGGTGTTCTCCTAGTGTTCTCCTGGAATGACATAGATGTAATTAAAAAATTACATCTATGTCCTTTTGGGTGGCATAGTTATAATTTTTTAATTAAAAAAATTATATCTATGCCATTCCAGAAGAACACCAGGAGAACACAAGAAAATACTCTAGCATTCCTCGGGCTTACATACTGACTTTGAATTTTCTGGTTTGACTTCCTTGGATCCTCATTTTATCTCTTTCCCATGAGGCCTTACCAGATAACCTAGCTTTTCCTTTTTCCCCTCCCACCCAATTTTTGGGCCCTTTTCCTTCTTATACTTTTAACCCATCACATATCTTTGTCAGTCTGCTTGTGGCCTTTCACCCTAGGCCTTTTCATCCCTTTCATGATCCTCCTCCCCCAGCCCAAGCCTTATCCCATACCTCTCCTGTTTATACACCTATTCCTCGATCCAAACACAAATCTTCCGTGTCCTCACAGCTTCGATCTCACCCCTGTTCTTCTAAGTCCCAGGTTGGCTCTAATCGTGGTTTAGTGCCATCTACTGTTTTCGGCGGTGCTCCTGCCATCTCTGGCCATAAGAGGGTCTTTGTTAATGATTTACTGCCCCTCTCTCCGAGCCGTGCAGCTATTTATTTCGGTCAAAAATGTGTTTCTAATCCTGAGGTTGCTGAGTTGCCTTCTCCTCCACTGAAGAGGAGTTTCTCTCCTTCGGCTTCTTCTCCACTAAGTCTTCAAGACCATGTAGATTTAGCTGCCTCCTCTTTGACAGCACTTCAAAATTCTACTCCGGCTCCAACCTCTGTTGGCTTGCCTTCTACCTTGGATGTTCCAGTGGCTTGCTCTGCTGCAATTACCTGCATGGTCAATAGCCCCCTGGCTCCGATATCTCTTCCCTCTGTTGGCATTGTATCTCCACCGACATCTTTGACCACTCCTGTGGGGGTTATTTCTTCTACTGTAGTTTCTTCTATTCCTATGCGAAAAGTTCATAAGGTGGCTCGAAAGGCTAGTAGTGTTACTCAATTTGTGTCACTTGCTGATTCTAATCTTGGTGCAGGTTCTGATTCTGCTAGTACCACTTTAGAGGCGGCTGGTTCATCCAGGCCCCCTCCAGTTACTTGATTATTCTCTACTGGAATTGTAGGGGACTTGCTTGTTCCTCTACAATTCATGCTCTGCGAGCTATTATCAATCGTAATCTCCCTGATATCATCTTTTTGTCAAAGACAAAAACTCCTATGGCTAGCTGTATTTTGTTTAAACTTGGTTACACTTTGTCTGTTTAGGCTTCCCCCTCTGGTTCTAGAGGGGGACTTTTGCTTGCTTGGAAATCTGACATTAAACTTACTAGTTTGTATGTTTCTCCTAATCTAATATGTGTTCACTACTTCTCAACCTCTCTTGATGTGAAATGCTTGATTTCCTTTGTTTATGGACCTCCTTATCAGAAGTGTAGTTCTGATTTTTTGTCATAGCTTGCTGAATTTGGTTTTGATAATTTGCTTCCTTGGCTTTGTATTGGGAATTTTAATTCTATTACATCTTCTATGGATAAATTGGGTGGCCGGCCTTTTAACTGTTTATCCCATAATGATTTTGGATATTTTATGAACGCTTTTGGTATGATTGATTTGGGATTCTCAGGTAATCCTTTTACTTGGTCTAACCATCGTCAAGGCCATGTGTTAATAAAGGAACGGTTGGATTGTGGTGTTGTTTCTAGTCAATGGTTGCATGAATTCCCTGCCATCTCGGTTACTCATTTATCGGCTTACTCTTCGGATCATAATCCTTTAATTCTTAACACTGTTAGTCCTTCTCCTTCTCTCCCGAGACCTTTTAGGTTTGAAGAATTTTGGACACGTGATCCTATGTGTGGTATTGTGATCAATGAAGCTTGGTCTACAACTATCTCTGGTTCCTCTTCTTCTTGTTTGGCTCAAAAACTCAAACTTACTAAAAAGGCTATTAAATATTGGAATAAGTATCATTTTGGTGATATTAAGAGTAAGTTGGATTCCACTCTTCTTTTACTTGATATTACTCAACAAACATCTCCTTCGGATTATAATTTGGGTTTAGAGCTTCATCTCAAGTCTTTACTTAATGAATATTTTATTCAAGAAGAATTTCTTTGGAAATCTAAGTCTAGAGAACTTTGGCTTACATGCATGGATCTTAATACTAGGTTTTTTCATACTAGTACTTTAGTTCGTCGTAGGAGAAATGCTATTGACCTTCTACAAACTTCAAATGATGGGTGGCTTTCTGATCGGCGTGATATTGGGATTGCTTTGTTTCTCATTTCAAAGATATATTTACTTCTTCAAATCCTACTCCTTCTGATGAACTACTAGACTTATTTCAATGCTTTATTTCTGATGCTGATAAACTTATACTTTGTTCTATTCCCTCAGAATATGAAATTCATGATTCTCTGGCTAGTCATGGTTTATCTAAAGCTCCTCCTGATGGTTTTACTGCTCTTTTCTACATGAATTATTGAGAGTGTATTAAAGATATTGTTCTTCAGGCTATATGGAATTTTTTCAAGCATAATCAGCTTTTAAAGGAACATAACCATACTTTTATAGCCCTTATCCCTAAAAAGATTAGTGCTTCCTCTGTTCATCATTATCGTCCAATCAGCCTATGTAATATTAGCTACAAAATTATTTTCAAACTGCTTGCTAATAGGCTCAAGCCTCTTCTGTCTAATATCATTTCTCCTTTTCAGATAGCTTTTGTTCCTAGCTGCCACATACAGGACAATTCTATCTTGGCTTATGAGATGCTCCATTCTCTTATATCTAAGCGTGGCAGATGGGGTCTTATGGCTGTTAATATTGATATGGAAAAGGCTTTTGACAAAATAGAATGGAATTTTCTCTTGATTATTCTTCAGAAGCTTGGCTTTCATACGAAATGGATTAACTGGATTCGGCTTTGTATTTCTACTTCTTCTTTTTTTCAATCCTGCTCAATGGTAGTCCCTTTGGCTTATTTTCCCCATCTCGGGACTTGCAGCAAGGTGATCGTTTGTCTCATTTTCTTTTTATTATTGGATCTGAAGTTATTTCCTGTCTGTTCTATAGCAGCCTTTGTGGTTTTCCAATTGTTCGGTCCTGTGCTCCGTTAAGCCATTTGCTGTTTGCTAATGATTTGGTTATCTTCACTACTGCCACTGCTACTGAAGCTGGTATTATTCAGACATGCTTGGATAAGTATAGTCGATGGTCTGGGCAAACTATTAATGTCACAATCTAATATTCTTTTTAGTAAGAATACTGCTCCATTTATGATCTTTGCTATCCAGACTATTCTTCCTTATACTTGCACCCTTGGTACTGCTTGACATCTTGGTCTTCCTTTGTTATTTGGTAAGTCCAAAACGGCGACTTTCTCGAATATTTTGGATAAAGTTCAGGCAAAAATTGAGGGCTGGCGCTCTAAAACTTTATCTCAAGCAGGGGAAACGGTTCTGGTTAAAGTGGTGGCTTTTGCTATTCCCTCTTATGCGATGAGTACTTTTTTGCTTCCAGATAGACTTTGCCATCAGTTGGATAGAGCTTTCAAAAAATTTTGGTGGAGCTTTTCAAAGGATAAAGCTTGAAATCTCACTCTCAAATCTTGGGCGTCTTTGTGTCTGCCTAGGTATCAGGGTGGTTTGGGGTTCCATCTTATGAAAGAGGTTAATTTGTCTCTCATCTCTATACTAGGTTGGAAGTTATTATCCAATCATGATTGTCTCTGGGTTTCCCTTTTCAAGGAGAAGTATTTCAAATATGGTAATATTTTATCTTCTCCTCTTTCTTCTGGCTCCTGGATTTGGAATGGTATTTGGTCCACGATGCATTTTCTCTCTTCTAGAGCTTGTTTTATTCCTCATTTTAATTCACAGCTTTCTATTTGGTATTCTCCTTGGATTCCTACTTTACTCAAGTTTATACCTGAGCCTCGTTTACCATCTTTTTGCTCTTCTTATCATTTAGTAATTGCAGATCTTATCCACCCTTCCTCCTTGTCTTGGAGGCTGAACTTACTGCAATTTCTTTTTCCTTCATCTACTGTCTCTCAAATTATGAAAATTAGACTTCAACCTATGTCTGATTTTGTTATTTAGACTCCATCTACTTCAGGTATTTTTTCCACCAAATCGGCTTATCACCATCTTTCTTCCTTTAAACCCTTTTCCCCTTCCCTCTTTCCACTGTTTGTTGGAAGGCTCTTTGGAAGCTTAATTTAAATCATTGCTTAATGCTTTTTTTTTTGTGGAAAAATGGTATGGAATATTTTCCCTACTAAGGAGCATATCTCCTTTTCCAAACCAAATTCTCTTTGTGATACTTCATGTTCTTTATGTTCTTATCCGGTGGATTCTCTATATCATATTTTCTTTATTTGTCCTATTGCTCGTATTGTGTGGAGACATTCATTTTGGTCTTTGGATATTACTGCTTTACCTGTTGCTAATATGATGGATTGGATTCAGATTATTCTTAACCCTAGTATTATTGGTATTCTTGCTTCAGATACCTATCTATTTCAAATTTTTGCTGCTGTTGCTTGTGATAGTATATGGTTTGCTCGCAATAAAGCTCATCATGATAACATTATCCCAAATGCTCTTGATCTCTCTGCTACTAGTAACAGGACTGTGTTGGAACATTGCTCTGCTTGGGCTTCTCAACAATCTTAGCCATCTGCTGATTGGCTGAAACCTTGCTCTTTTTTTTTTAAGATTAATTATGATACTGCTATACGAGATTCATTTTCTGCATAGGCTGCTATTTGTCGGGATTCTACTGGTTCTATTATACAGTGCCCTTCTCTTATATACCTTCCCCGCACAGCTATTTATGGGGAAGCTTCTGCGGCACTTTTGGCTGTTCAACTGACTTTATCATTACAGTTCTCTTCTTTTATCTTAGAAAGGGATTCCCTTACTATAACTTTGGCCCTTCAAAAACCAGAACACACTCAAGATTGGCGTATTGCTTCTTTCATCTCTGAAGCTCTATCCATGATTTCTCCTACATCTAGCTGGCTAGTTAGTCATGTCAACCGAAGTGCTAATTTCTGTGCCCATCATGTGGTAAATTGGGCAGCAACCAGACTCCATTATGGCTGCATTCTCACTCTTCATTTCTTGGCAGGACCCTCTCCTACCTGTTTTGGAAAGGCTTCCTCCTCTTCTTTTTTAGTTCCTTAATTTGTTCTATTTTCTTTCTACTTAAAAAAAAAAAAAAAAAAAAAAAAAAAAAAAAAAAAAAATCTCCATATCACTTGAATTGAAAATCATATTCCCTAATTAAAGTCCCCAATCATTCTTAATTGCCATATAAAATTAATTGACTTCCGCTCAAATCGTGATTCTCCAAGATCCACCTTAGAATATGTCTTAATGTGTTGATCAGATTTGTCTCTTCAACGTGGGTCCCAGATATATTAGGGCCCAAAAAACATGCACGTGGCACATGTGCAATCAGTAGCACAATGATCCCATTTTCACCATCTTCTCCGATCATCTCCAACTCGATCTTCGTAGCAAGATGAAAGAGTGGGCTTTGGCATAAAGCCATGTGGATGCACGTAGGCCTTCACCCCCCTTCAAATCCAATCATAGGGAAGAAGGGACTTCCCAAGGAAGCTGTTGTTTCACATGGCTGCCTCAACAGGTAATATTAAAAAAATTGCACCATTTTCACTCTCTTGCATCACTTACCTCCCATTTCCTCCTCTCTTTGCTCCTCCCTTTCTATGTTTTTTTATTTTGCTTTTGATTTGTGCACACTCCTATTTTTCTCTGTTACATGCCCTCACATTAAAAGGTCCAAATTTATACCAATCTTTTTTTTTTTCCTGGCAGTTTACTTTTTTAAAAAAATTGAGTAGGAAAAAATTCCTCAAAACTAGTCTATTAAATTGATAGTTGTCCTTAGAATATATGATTCTTACGTGTATTTTAATAAGATTAACAGAAGATGTGAAAATCGAAGCAAGATGAAACATTTTAAGGGTTTAGATTAGATTTTGTATAGGTTGATTACGTGGCTGCCACTTCATTTAAATTTTTTAAATGATATGGTAATATGTAGACCGTCAGATAATATTGTAAAATCTAATAAGAACTACGAAATCGTTTCTCTCCATTACACTTGAAATTGAGAGAATCCTATTTTGTGAGAATCATGTGCTCTAAGAATAAATATTAATTTTGTTGGGGATAAAATCAACCCCGAGGACACGTGGATCCTAACCTTGAGTCACCTCGGTGTTACATCTCGGACATTCATCGTGACCATGTATCAAAAGATTGTCTTAGCACCTCGGTTCTACCGAACTCAACAACTGTGCAAAATATCCCGAGACCTCCTGATATGATCGGAGCAAACATGTCTCGGATATTTATGCCTCGGCAAAATATCTCGAGATCTCCTGATATGATCGGAGCGAACATGTCTCGGATATTTATGCCTCGGCGAAATATCTCGAGATCTCCTAATATGATTGGAGCAAACATGTCTTGGATATTTACGCCTCGGAGGATTGGTCGAAGCCATTTACAACCATCTCGGAGGTATTTTCTTAAAACTCGACTAATAAGTGATTGAGTGTTAACAAGACACCGGCAAGAGTTCATCCCTGAAGCTAGAACGCAGTACAATGAGATAAGGCACATATCCCAAAAGCCTAAAAGTTGATCTTTATCCCATAATTTGTGGGATAAGGTCGTAATGGCATAGAATAAGGATTGAAGAAGCAGAGTACTATCCAACCTGGACTCTACTGCTTTATTCAAATCTACTGAATATAAGGTCGAGATTCAAGCCAACTGGGACTCAAACTCCTAGTCCAATTGGGTTTCGAGAGTCCTAGCAGGTCTATAACCACAAGCCTATAAATAAGACTACTACGCCAGGTATTGAACGAATTCTCTGAGCTTTTGAGATTACAGATACTCTCCAGGAAATTGATTTGAACTGACTTAGGCATCGGAGTGGGCGTAGTCGGCACCCCCGACTAGTCGTTTGTTATTTTGCAAGGATCGAGGTAGTACGGTTGAGGGAGGCAATGAATCACCAGGTGACACGTCACCATACCGGAAATTGTACCAACAGTTTGGCGCTGTTTGTGGGAACGAAGGATTGTTCTTACGAAAAATAAATCCGTGATGGTGACTACGAGACGTTCTAATTAGGTTCAAGATGAAATCCAAGAAGAAGCGCGACACCCTAATCTAGGTCGAGATGATGCCCGCGGAGAAGTAGAGTTTGCCGGTCCAGAGGCCAGAATAACCCAGCTGAGCCAACAGTTGGCTCAGGCGCAGAAGAATGTTGAGGACATGCTGGCTCAGAATGCCTTACTGATAGCTACTCAGACTCCGCCACCATTGAATCACGATGCGGTTGAAGGAACAAATCCTAATGGAAACCCGTAAGGGTCAGGGGAGAAAGGCGAGCCGCGGACCGAGGACCGTGTGGAGCCTATTAACCCAGTTCCATCCCCACCAAAGGATGCTGAAAGAAGGCTGCAGCAGATGGTCCTGGACTTGAACGTAAAGTATGATGCACTGTCAAGAAATATGGATTAGAAGCGCGACGGGAAAGAGTCTCTCGTGGATAACCTCTTCTAGCATAAGGAGTCTATATTTACCGAAGAAGTATCCAACTTCGACCTGCTCGGAAGGTTTAAGGTACCCGATATCCCTGTTTTTTTAGGTAGTGAAGATCCAGTGGAGCATTTGGATAATTTCCGATCTCATGTGTCCTTGCACAAGACACCTGACGCTGTGGCGTGCCGAGCTTTTCCTCTCACCTTGTCAGGAAAGGCTCGAGACTGCCTCAGAAACCTTCCCCCAAGGTCGATTGATAATTTTGACACCCTTGGAAGGAAGTTCCTGTCCTAGTTTGTGTCTGGGAGAGCCAGAAGGAAACCCAGAGGGTATCTACTCTCTGTGCAGCAGGGAGCAAACGAATCTTTAAAAGATTATTTATAGAGATTCAATCAGGAAAAGTTGGAGACAGAAAGTGCGCCAGACGACTTCATTTACGGTGCAATTTTCCAAGGAGTGAAGAAAGACGGACCGTTGATGGCTGACTTGGCGTGAAACCACCGAAGGATCTCCATACTTTTTATGGTAAAAATGGACAGGTACATTAATTAGGAGGAAACTCTCCGAGTCCTTCTCGGTAATTCTCAACAGCAACAATAGCCTTCCACCAAGAATTCCAAGAAAAGAAGAATCCCGAGGCCACACAGGATGCCGGTCCCGGGGAGTACAAGAAGGCAAAGAAGAATTTCGAAGATTACAAGTAGACTCCATTAAATGCCTCTCTCACCGAGGTGCTTATGGAACTCAAAAAAGAACTGAATTACCAGAGGCCGAGGCCCATCCAAGGAAATCCACCTCCACGCTTGGCTCACAAATACTGTGCCTTTCATGATTCATATGGTCACCTGACCGAGCAGTGTGTATCATTGAGACAATTGATTGAGAAGTTCATCAAAAACGGGAAGCTAGTCCGATTTCTTGTTAATGAGAGAAACCAAAAAGAGCAGGACCAATATCCGCGGCCTAGAAGAGAAGAAGATCGGAATGAAAGGAGAAACTATCAACCGAGGAGGGAAGAGAGAAGAGGTAGAAGCAGAGAACCAGCACATCAGCCTCGAGGGGAAGAAAGAAGGGAAAGAAGTAGGAGTAGAGCTCGGGTGGAGCAGCAAGGCAACCTTCCCATCATTCACACCATCTCGGGAGGATTTGGAGGAGGAGGAGAGTCCAAGTCGGCTCGGAAGGCTTATTCCAAGCAGCTGGATGATTTCGAAGTGTATTCGGTACAAAAGCCCCCCAAGTCTCGGAAATGTAACCTTCTGATTGTAGGGTTCTCGGATGACGATAATGCTGGAGTCTCACTTCTGCACACAGACGCCCTTGTGGTCACTCTAACAATAGCAAATTATCAGACTCGGGGGATCCTTGTTGACATAGGGAGCTCGGCCGATATTCTGTTTAAGTCAGCCTTTGACTACATGGGAGTCCCACGGGAGAAAGTGGTCTCGGTCTCATGCCACTTACTGGGTTTCGCTGGAGAGAAGGTGCTGCCTCTCGGTTCGATTGATCTCCCTGTGACGGCAGGGACTTATCCGAGGCAAAAGGTCATCATGGTGAAATTCTTGATAGTTGACAGAGTTTCAGCCTATAACGCCATTATCGGAAGGACAACTCTCAACGACTTAAAAGCTGTGACCTCAACACCGCATCTCAGTATGAAGTTCTCGACAGAAGAAGGAGTTGGAGTGGTTAAGGGAGACCAGAAGGAGGCTAGACGTTGTTACAACTTGTCCTTGAAAAGCACCCCGAGGCAGCACAATCTGGGCGAGAAAGCTAAGGAGGACGGGAAATAGTAATCACGGTTGGGGGAGCCTGTGGAAGGCTTGGAGGAGTTCGAAATAGGTGATCCGGGAAAGAAAGTTCGTATAGGCTCACAACTCCCCCAACTCGTGAAGGAAGATCTGGTGGCGTTCTTGAGGCGCAATAGTGATGTATTCGCTTGGAGCCATGAAGATATGCCAGGGATTGATCCCTCGGTCATTGTCCATAAGCTGAATGTGGACCCAAATCATCGGCCAGTGAAAACAGAGAAGAAGAACTTTTGCCGCTGAACAAAATCAAGCTGTTGCAGAAGAGGTAGAGAAGTTATTGAAAGACGGATTTATCCAGGAGGTAGATTACCCCGAGTGGCTGGCCAATGTGGTACTGGTAAAGAAGTCTAATGGCAAGTGGAGGATGTGCGTAGATTTCACTGACTTGAATAAGGCATGCTCGAAGGATAGTTTTCCTTTGCCTCGGATTGATTTGTTGGTCGACTCAACGTCTAGGCATGAGCTCCTAAGCTTTATGGATGCTTTCTCAAGATACAACCAGATCTACATGGAAGAAGCAGACTAAGAGAAAACTACTTTCATCACAGATCGAGGACTCTACTATTATAAGATGATGCCCTTCGGTTTGAAGAACACGGGAGCCACTTATCAGGGACTGGTGAACAGGATGTTTTGGAATCAAATTGGAAGAAACGTTGAGGTGTACGTAGATGATATGCTGGTTAAAAGTATTCGGGCAACCAAACACATAGAAGACCTCCGAGAAACTTTCCAAACTCTGAGAAAATACAAGATGATGCTTAACCCTATGAAGTGTGCCTTCGGAGTTTCTTCAGGAAAATTTTTAGGGTTCATGGTATCACAGAGGGGCATCGAAGCAAATCCAGAGAAGGTCAAGGCTGTCCATGAGATGGAGGCACCGAGAACGACGAAACAACTCCAACGGCTGACAGGAAGAATTGCAGCCCTGAACCGTTTCATTTCACGGTCAACAAATAAATGCCTTCTCTTCTTTAAAATTTTGAGAAAAGCATTTATGTGGAGTGAGGAATGTGAGGAAGCTTTCAGAAAGTTAAAGGAATACTTAACTAACCCTCCATTGTCGAGCCGCCCTACTGAAGGGGAAATACTCTATCTCTATCTGGCAGTATCCCCCTCAGCGGTAAGCTCGGCTCTAGTCAGAGAAGATGCAAGAATTCAAAAACCTGTCTACTTTACGAGTAAAGCACTTCATGGAGCAGAGGAAAGATATCCCCGGATCGAAAAATTGGCATTTGCTTTGGTTATCTCAGCCAAGAGATTGAGGCCATACTTTTCAGGCTCATGCTATTCAAGTCTTAACCGAGTATCCGATGAAGAAGGTTCTGCAAAAGCCTAACCTCTCGGGAAGGTTAGTCAACTGGGCAACGGAACTCGGACAATTTGATATTGAGTTTCATCCTCGGACGGCTATCAAGGGACATGTTCTAGCAGATTTCTTGGTGGAATTTTGCAACATCCCCGAAGCGGAAGAACTTCCAAAAGAATTAACCTGGGTCGTGTATGTGGATGGCTCCTCGGCACGGTGCAGAAATGGGGTAGGTGTCCTCTTCAAGAATTTTAAAGGTCAAGAGTTCGGTTTTGCTATAAAACTGGACTTTGTCACAACGAATAATGAAGCCGAATATGAAGCCGTAATAGTAGGTTTGGCATTATCCCGAGAGATGGGAGCAACTAATGTTGAAATCCGAAGTGATTCTCAAGTAGTGGTGGGCCAAGTTCAAGGACAATTTGAAGCACAAGAAGATCAAATGGCCAGATATCTGG
Organism: Alnus glutinosa; assembly: GCF_958979055.1. Taxonomy (NCBI): domain Eukaryota; kingdom Viridiplantae; phylum Streptophyta; class Magnoliopsida; order Fagales; family Betulaceae; genus Alnus; species Alnus glutinosa. The sequence continues at coordinate 10,528,139 of NC_084887.1, forward strand.
ACCAGGTGCGCCAATTCCAATCTTATTTTGAAAGGCTTGTCATCACGAAGATACCTCGGGATGAAAATATCCGAGCAGATGAATTCTCGAAGATTGCATCAGGAACAGATGAAGAGATTGAAGTGTCAAGACGGCAGATCGTTTTGACCGAGCCATCGATAACCCTGAAGACTAACGTCATGGAAGCAGATACAACGCCGAATGAACCAGAATGGGCTACAGAGATTATTCAGTTTCTGAGAAATGGGTTGCTACCCGAAGACAAGGTTGCGGCTCGGAAGGTAAAGATACAAGCAACACGATTTTGCCTCCTCTGAGAAGTACTATATAAAAGGGGATACTCCGAACCCCTGCTCAAATGCCCATCTAAGACCGGGGCGGATTATGCTTTTAAGGAAATCCATGAAGGTGTGTGCTGAAACCATTCGGGAGGAAGGATGCTGGCACAAAAGACCATTTGAGCAGGTTATTATTGGCCTACGATTAGTAAGGATTTAGCTCTTCTTGTAAAGCATTGTGACAAATGCCAGAGGTTCTCAAGAATTATGAAGACAAGTCCCGAGAAGCTTACACCCCTCACTTCTCCATGGCCATTTGCGAAATAGGGGGTAGATATTGTCGGCCCAATGCCTGTAGGAAAAGGGGGTCGGAAGTTCTTAGTTGAGCTGTAGACTATTTTACTAAATGGGCGGAAGTAGAAGCGTTAGCAGCTATAACTACAACAAACATCACAAGTTTCCTTTGGAAGTCGGTGGTGTGTCGGTTCGAAATCCCTCATGCTTTTGTCACAGACAATGGGAAATAGTTTGACTGTGAACCATTCCGAAGGTGGTGTTCAGTACTTCGTATCCAAAACTATTATGCCTCGGTACTTTATCCAAAGGCGAACGGGCAGGTAGAGGTGACAAACAAGACCCTGGTAAGGACAATGAAGAAAAAGCTCGAAAAGAAGAAATGAGCATGGGTTGAATATGTTCCAGAGGTGCTTTGGTCATACTGAACCACAAGAAGAACTCCAACAGGGGAGACACCATTTTCACTTACCTACGGGACCGAGGCTGTGATACCAGCCGAAGTGGGATCCCCAAGTTTTTGTGTGGCTTATAACAATCTTGGGCTCAATGACGAAAATGCCAAGTTACATCTAGATCTTTGATAGGAGAAAAGAGACGACGCTCAAGTTACATGGGCAGCATATCAGAATCGAACAGCTCGGTATTTCAATAAATTGGTGGTCCCTAAAAGGTTTCACCTCGGAGATTGGGTACTCAGGAAAGTGAGCTTAATGACAAAAGATCCAACGGAAGGCAAAATGGCACCCAAATGGGAAGGTCCCTATAAGGTAGTAGGATGCCATCAGAAAAGAGCTTATCGTCTGATGACCGAGACAAGGAAGATGCTCCCAAGATCGTGGAACGCCAAGCACTTGAAGAAATATTATATGTAAATCTTTGTTTTCTCTCCACAAATTTTATCATCAATAAAGAAGATCTATTCCCAATTCATTTCAAAAATTGTGGAAGTCTAAGAAATAGCCCGACTTTCCCCCTTGAACGACTCGAAAGAGTTATGGGGGGTATACCCAGAAAAGAATCCGCCCGCATTCTTTCCTCGAACAATCCTAAAGGGTCATGAAAAGGATGCAATGGGAAGAAACCCCTCGGTTAGGGGTTACCAAAGGTATAAAGTTAAGATTTTGCCCGATTCCTTTCCTCAAACGACCCAAAAGGGTTATGGGAAGGATATCAAGGCAAGAAACTCCTCAGTCAGTCCAAAACCGAGAGAAAGGAAGAATTGGAAGTCCCCACGAATTGATTGATCTCTACTAAGAAGAAAGCAGCAGTCTGGAATAGAGTAAAAGCACTTCTTCATCAAACTTCTCCAAAGATGATAAAGCTACATCAACATCCACCCGACTCCTAACCTCGAACAACTCGAAAGGGTTATGGTGGGGATGCTCAAGGAAGAATCCACTCAATTCCTTTCCTCGGACAACCCGAAAAGGTCATGGAAGGGATGTAATGGGAAGAAACCCCTCGGTTAGGGGTTTCCGAAGGGATGATGATTAGAATCCGCCCGATTCCTTTCCTTGGACAACCCAAAAGGGTCATGGAAAGGATACAAAGGGAAGAAACCCCTCGGTTGGGGGTTTCCGAAGGGATAAGGCTAAGGATATCCAGAAAAAGAATCCGCCCGAATTCTTTCCTCGGACAACCCGAAAGGGTCATGGAAAGGATGCAAAGGGAAGAACCCTCTCGGTTGGGGGTTTCCGAAGGGATAAAGTTAAGGATATCCCGATAAGAATCCGCCCGAATCCTTTCCTCGAACAACCCGAAAGGGTCATGGAAAGGATACAAAGGGAAGAAACCCCTCAGTTAGGGGTTTCCAAAGGGATAAGGACATTCAGGAAAGAATTCGCTCGAAACCTTTCCTCGAACAACCCGAAGAGGTTATGGAAAGGATACCAAGACAAGAAACCACTCAATTGGGGATCTCTAGATGCTAAGAATACGGATTATCTAAATTCATTCTAAAAAAAAAAGGAGGTAAGAAAATTGAAAGGTCAAAAAGTGATATGTAAAATCTTTTACAGGTTACAAAGATTTCAAAACAAAAGAAACAAAAATTCAGGCCCGGGAAACAACCCTTAGTCCGCAGCTTCTTCAAGAGGGTCCTTTCGGGGATCCGGCATGTCAGCACCCCAACTCGGAAAATCAGGCATGAATTCTTTACCGAAGTATTCCATTTCTTGGACTGCTTTGTTTGGAATCCCTACTAGATACGGCCCGACAGTTTCGGGATCGAACTTATATTGAGGGTTCTTCACCAGAGTTCGAAAGTTTTCGAACCCCCAGTTGAATCCCCGAGCCCAGCTCTAGTCTCGAAGAAATGGCACATAGCTTAGCTGCTTCAGATAACGCTTCAGTTTCGCTTGGCCCGCATCATATCTAGCTCTAAGTCTGATCAAAAGACTCTCCAAACGGTCCTGGGCCTTAACAGCTTTGTCTCTTTTGGCCTTAAGCCTTTCAACCTAGGCTTTTAGCTTCTCTTTTTCGGCTTCGACATTTTCAGCATTCTTGCACGCTTCGGAGCATTCGTTTTGCACGGCCCTCAGGCGAGAAGCCAGTTGATCTGCACGATCAAATTCAGCGGAAAGACTCGCAACAGAGCGAGTATACCGCTCATTTGCCTCAAACACTTCCTTTTCTAAACGAGCTTTAGCGGAGCGCTCCTCGGATATAATCAAGTCCTGGGAAGCAAGCTCTTCGTCCCTGGATTGAAGGAGAGCTTTCAAAGTTGCTACTTCCTTCTCTAGGCCCGAGAGTCGAGCTTGCACTTCGGGAGCTGGAGCAACAAGCTGCACTACTTGACGATTTTCATATCTTTGCCATAGGGCTGTCATCTTCACCAGAAGCTATAAGGAAAAAGGTAGGCAAATTTAGAATCGAATGCTTAAAATTGGTTTAAACAAAAGTCTGTTTTCGGAAACTCACCTGATAATGGGAGATAAGAATGCCTTGGGCAATTTTCTAGGGGGAGGAAGCCCCTGCATTTCCCAGGAACCCTTCTGGGATTAAGTTTTTTATGGCCTCCATCGGATGACTGAGAAGGCCTTTACCCAAGACTTCAAAGGCCGCTGTAAGTCTAGAAGAAGAGCTAGGACCCACAGAAGGAGCAGCTTTCGTATTCGGGGCTGCCTCAGACTCATTAGGCTTAAACTTAGAAGTGCTGGCCTCGGTGTTCAATCTATCTCTATTAGAAGCTTCGGGATGCAGATCTACCTCGGGAGTAGTGGCCTCGACATTGACTCTTGACCCTTTAGGCGCTCCGAGATGTTGGCTCGCTTCAGATTGATTCACGCCCCCGACTTCATGGCCAGCACCCGGTGTATTTTGAACCCCCTCTTGCTGAGAACTTCCTGGCACTTCGGTACTTACCCTCTCGAGTGTTCCCATTTGGACTTCGGTCTGATCAGGAGCCGTGTATGATTCTTGAGGGTAGCATGCCCTATTTCTCAATCATAGCTGGGGGTGGGGGAGTTCCTAGACGCTCTGTTGAAGGAGTCCGAGGAGTATGTTCTTCCACAATGTCTTCGACGAAAGCTTCATCTTGGGGGGTGCTAACATCTTCATCCCTCTCTTTAACAGACTCTTCACCCGAAGGGGTAGACTCTTGCCGGACCTCCTCGGCATCAAAAGGCCTTATGATCGGCCTACCCCAAATACGCTCAGCCTCTAAAATTATTTCGGCCAGACGATCTCGGGCACCGAATTTCTTTTTCCTCGCTGGGTGCTTCACCCGACGCATGACTTGCACGGTATAGGCCTCAGGTATCGGTTCGCCCTCCCCTTCAGATCTCTCTGGCACCGGATTTGTTATTGTGGAGGCTCCGGCATTGGTTTCCTCAAGAGGAGTATCTGGGCCCTGGTACGACGCCTCGGAGCCAGATTCATCTCTTAGGTCAAAAGGGGGCAAAGAGCCAACTCCTTAGGTCGGGGATACTTCCGGAACAAAACCCCGAAAGCTCGCTGATCCCTCTTCAGTGTTGGCTCCAGCCATGGACACCCTCGGAGAAGTTCTCTTCACACCTGAGGCAGCAAGAGGAATGTTCTGCTTCTTCCTCAAAGGAACATCCTCAGGAATTTCTTCAGCTCTGCCAAAAGGTCTCTTCTTGATGACAGGCCTTGGAGATGGAGGTGCATCACTTCTTTTCTTGGCTGCTCCTCTTTTGGTGATCGTCTTCTTGTCCCTCGGGATATTGTATCCAAGAAATTGCCTTAAATTCTCCTCGGTCACAAGATTGTCAAAATCAACTTCCTCAAACTTCTCGGCTTTAACCCTAACTGCAGACCAGTCGCTTATCTTCATGACATCTTCCCGGTCGGATATGCTAATTGAAGGGGGTTCACTTCGGTCAGGCCGTAACAATTGCCAGGTCCGAGACATCCTACGGTCCTCGGGCAAAATAGAACCTTCAGGGCATTCCCATTCCCCAGATACTCGAAAGAACTGTTGCTCCCAGAACTTGTTGTTTGTCAACCCACTCTTAAGTTTGATGAATATAGGGGGTGACGGACAGACAATTCGATCATTCCCTCTGAAGTCTGCCTCGGTCTATAAATGTTCAAGAATTGAAGAATCTTCATCTCCTTCTTCAATACAAGCCTCCAAAGGATGTACGAAGCGAATAGATATCTCCAGTCGTTGGGCATGATCTGACTAGGAGCAACCATTAGAAAGAGGACGAAGTCCCGGGCAATCTCCGGGGAAGGTAGCCGGAGTCCGACTTGGAACATCCTTTCAAACAAAGTAATGTCGCCGCCATCAATAAGTCGAGCCCCAGGGGTCTGATAGAACATCCTCATCCTTGGAGGAATGTCGTAGTTCAGCCGTAGAGCACCCTCATGCCTTTCAAAGAGGGTGGTTTCCGCCTTGCTCTCCAGGGGAGAAAGGTCTACGTGGCTGTTGGACCTTTTGGTTCGAACCCGAGAGGTAGTGGGAATATTTGAGGTAGCTTTCTTGGGAGCCATTTCAGAGAGAGAAAGGAGGAGTAGAAGTTTCAGAGAAAGAAAAAACTCAAGAAGATGGCGACAATGGAGGATAGAGAAAGAGTACGAAAGTATGTAAAAGGATGAATAGTGAAAACAGTCCAAACAGTAAATACTCCCCCACCCGTCGAAATATCAAGAGGCGCCATCATTTCAGTATCTCCGAAAACTAAAGGGGCGTATGTTTCAGATCCAGAAATTAAATGACGCAACCTCGAGAACATCGCGTCATGATTATAGAGGAATGGCGGCGTCAGGGCTTACGTCATTATGAGAAAAAAAAGTGGTAAGGTTCAAACATTCAAACTTTTGAAAAGACGCGCCATTTATGACAAAAGTAATAGTAGAGTACAAGTTCGCAGACAACAAATAATTCCCTTAATTTCAATTTATTTTTGAAATTAGAGAATTATGGGGGTAACTGTTGGGGATAAAATCAACCCCGAGGACACGTGGATCCTAACCTTGAGTCACCTCAGTGATACATCTTGGACATTCATCGTGACCTTGTATCAAAAGATTGTCTTAACACCTCGATTCTACTGAACTCAACAACTGTGCGAAATATCCCGAGATCTCCTGATATGATCGGAGCGAACATGTCTCGGATATTTATGCATCGGCGAAATATCTCGAGATCTCCTGATATGATCGGAGTGAACATGTCTCGGATATTTATGCCTCGGCGAAATATCTCGAGATCTCCTGATATGATCGGAGCAAACATGTCTCGGATATTTACGCCTCGGAGGATTGGTCGAAGCCATTTACAACCATCTCGGAGCTATTTTCTTAAAACTTGACTAATAAGTGATTGAGTGTTAACAAGACACCGGCATGAGTTCATCCCTGAAGCTAGAATGCAGAACAATGAGATAAGGCCCATATCCCAGAAGCCTAAGAGCTGATCTTTATCCCATAATTTGTGGGATAAGGTCGTAATAGCATAGAATAAGGATTGAAGAAGCAGAGTACTATCCAACCTGGACTCCACTGCTTTATTCAAATCTCCTGAATATAAGGTCGAGATTCAAGCCAACTGGGACTCAAACTCCTAGTCCAATTGGGTTTCGAGAGTCCCAGTAGGTCTGTAACCACAAGCCTATAAATAAGATTAATACGCCAGGTATTGAACGAATTCTCTGAGCTTTTGAGATTACAGATACTCTCCAAGAAATTGATTTGAACTGACTTAGGCATCAGAGTGGGCGTAGTCGGCAACGAATCACCAGGCGACACGTCACCATACCGGAAACTGTACCTACAAATTTAATAGACCTAATTAAGGGTCCGTTTGGGTTTGCGATTTCAAAAAGTGCGATTTAAAAATAACGATTTTAAAATGTGCGATTTTAAAAAGTGATTTTTAAAAACGCAATTAAGCGTTTGGCAAAATCGCAGTTTGGCCTTTAAAATCGCAGTTTAGCCTTTTAAAATACTGCGTTTTCAAAAAAGCACCACATTGCCTGCGATTTGAATAAGCACTTTTCTGCGTTTTCAAATCGCAATTTTTTAAAAACGCAGTTTCCAAACGGTTCACTTTCTGCGATTTGGTTTAAAATCGCACTTTTTCTCTACGAAATCGCAATCCCAAACGCACCCTAAAAGAATTTTCTTTAAACCAACTTGAAGAAAATTGTCTTTCTCTCTTCCTCTGAAATACTCATTTTGACATAGGACCACGAACAGTTTTATAATGTTCTAGATTATGGGTAAATGATTTTTTTTTTTCCTGTTTGGATGAATGGAAATGTTTTATTCAATATGGAAAAGAAACCAAAGAAAAAAGAAAAGGAAAAAACAACTTGTTATATTAACATTTGATGTGGCCCACATCAATTCATCATTTGACAAAGAGAAGAGTTTTGATTTTGTTGTATGTCTGCTTCACCCTATAACATGGAAAGATTCCTTTCTCTTAAATCTTAATCATAACTAATAACTAACCTGCTCGTTGAGCAATCAAGGCCAATTAACCATTAAGTTGTTCGAACAAACAACTATTAAGTTGTCATATCTATAATGAAAAGCTTTTAAAATTATTAAAATTTTATATATATATATATATATATATATATATATAGAAATGATTCTTTACCACCTAAATATACAACTTTTCACCACTTTGTCTATGTGGTAAGGTGGTCCCCCACTTTATTTTATTTTTTAAAAATAAAAAAACTCTAAAATTAGTAGGGGACCACCTTGCCACATAGACAAGGTGGTGAAAAGTTATATATTTAGGTGGTAGTGAATCATTACTCATATATATATATATATATATTTGTCATATCTGGCATGCATTCGTAATCTCCATATCCCTTGATTCGCACCGATTTGGACGTTGGGTGCAGAGAATGCCAATATTGACTTTAAAGTATGCTACAGAATCACGCGCGTCATTATAAATAGGACTGTATTAATAATAATAATAATAATAAATCTTTAAAAACACGTGACATTTAAAAGAAATCTTTATTCCACTTCCACATTACGTATAAAGAAAAATTGATAACTTTTGGAATTTTTTTTTGTTGAAGTTAGGATTTTCAAGATTTAAAAATGTTCAAAGCTACTAAAGTATGTACCTTTATGACCTCATAACACACTAGGAATGAATGAATTTTGCAAAGTTGGAAACTTGGATGGCGAAAAGATCACCCAAAATAGATTATGTATAGTCAACAATAGATCGGTCCTTGCTCAGTGATCAATCAGTGTCACGACCAATAGATTGGCCCTTATACACAGTGATTGATCGGTGAGGGCTAGAAAATGACATTAAAGTTTTTAAGTGAAATTAGGGTTTTTGATTTAGGAGAATGATTAATAATAGAGTATAAAATTTGGAGAGCAAAGAGCTTGACTTTTCAAAAACTCTAAACTTGGATATTAGCAAAGGAGGTAAGTAATCGCTCGTGTTCATTGACATACATGATTTATTTCGAACATATTGCGTGTGCCCCAATATTTGAAAAATTATTGATTTAAAATGTATTGTTATTCATGAAATTAATTATGTTCTCATAACAGGAAATGGATGAAGAAAGCGAAACACATCGAAATGATACCAGCCGTACTTAATAATAGAAGGATTTGACAAAAGTATATAAAAAACTTGTCCCTCCTAAAAAAATTATTCCAGAATAAATGGGCAACAGTTAAAAGAAGTGTGCCAGTAGTGAGCATAAGCAAGGTTACTAGATACACATGCAAGTTTCTCTGCATGTGCCTCATTCGTGATAATTTCTTTGGATTTGCGTGAACAAGCAGACCGATCACTAAGTGGAGATGTTCTTTGAGGCATGTGCATACTATTTATACGGACTTGATCTTACGACCCATTGTGAGTAAATATTAAATTTCCCAGCATCTGAGGGCTACCCGAAACGTGTTTTAAAAAAAAAAAAATGAAAAAGAAAGAAAAGAATCAAATCTCCCAAGTGGTGGGACTAAGATAAATTCAAATTTAAATTTTTTAATCCTTCAAAATATGCAGCCAAAAAGAGAAGATTCAAAATTTAAATTTTCTAAAAGAAACCTTCTAAATGACCAGCCAACTAGGGCTCGAAAAAGTTGAACAAAATATAATTTATTTTTGAATAAAGTAGAGAAAAATAGAAAAGAATTGTGATTTCACCCTATTGCCAAACAAACCATCTAGTTTAAATGTATATTAGGCTGAAATCAAAAAGAAATTAAATAAGATTTTAAGCATTTTCATGATTGGGCTTAAATAGGAGATTTGTTTCTTATTACGACCAGGCGTGTAGATCCTACTTCAATGTATTTTAAAGTTCTGCACTAGTAGTCTTTTTAACATTTTCCTCTTTGCTAATATACACTAATTCATCGGGCTGTAATATATGCATTACAAGTACACAACTCTAAAACAGATTGAAAAGAGACTCGCACACTTAGCGTTGTGCACTAATTATCGTGTACTAATTATGCAATTGTAATTTTAGCATTTTCCTAATTCAACTATCCCACTTCATTGTATCAGAATCACGTCGTTATCAATACTAACCTCTCCACTTATAAAAAAAAATACTAACCTCTCCCAATATTATATAATATTATATATAATTTACACGGAAATGGAATCTTCATAAGCGCGACTACCCTGCCAATTCAGAGCAGAGCCATCACTCATCAGCCATGTCCACCTATCTCCCTAAGGACGTGGTTCTCATAATCCTCTCCAGGCTGCCCCCAAAGTCTCTTCTCCGATTCAGATCCGTCTCCAAATCCTGGCTCTCCCTCATCGGCAACCCCAATTACGTATCCAAAAACCTCCTCAACCACTCCATTCTCACCGCCGCCACCGCCCATCAGCTCCTTCTCGTAAAACTCACCGCCCCATCCATTCCCCAAAGGCAGATTTGCTCTTTCCTCTCCTACCAAACCCTTGCCTTCGCCTCTCAAACTCCTCAAAATCTTCCCATACGAAGCCCACGCGGGCTTAGCATTGTGGGTTCCTGTAATGGCTTGCTCTGTCTCTTTGATTACTTCTCCGGCGGTGACATCTTTGTCTGGAACCCCGCCACTTCAGAGCTTAAGGCCCTGCCTTGCGCGTCCAACGTGGACACTGTATGCTTCGGCTTCGACCACAAACGAAATGAGTGTGTGGTTATGCGGACTCGTTATGCTCCGGAGCGTGATCCGCCGGTTTTCATTACGAACCGGGGAGATCTTCGTCTGAACCGGGTGGCGGAGGTGTATAGGCTAAGAAGCGGTGATTCTTGGAGAAAGCTTATCGTGGATGGAGACGTGCCCGATTGCAACGGACCCAATTCGCGGTCACGGTGGGCATATGCAAATGGGGTATGTTACTGGTGGACGTTACGCGGTGTTGAGGATGAAAAGATTGTCGCTTTCGATGTGAGCGAGGAGGTGTTCAGGACGACGCCGTTGCCGGATGCTAGTGTTCTTGGGAGGCGCAGTGATGTGAGGGCTCTGATGGTGCTAAACGAATGGGTTGCGATGGTTGTTGTGCGTAATAAAAGCAAATGGGAGGGGAAATTGTTTGATATATGGGTGCTGCTTGAATTTGGTGTGAAGGAGTCGTGGACTCGGCTTCTGAGGATTGAAGCTTTTCCCGGTCTGGAATGGCCGTTGGGTTTTTGGAAGAACGGCGAGTTGTTTATGGAGAACGGCGAAGGGGAGCTGGTGTTGTATGACCCTTCTACCCAAACAGTAAGAAATGTTGATCAGGTTGATCATGGGGTAAAGGAATCGTTGCAAGTTTTAGCTTACACACCCACTACGGTTTCGTTCGAAGGAGGGCTTTAAGCTTGCAGTACAGCTAATAAGCTAATAATGCATGAGATTTTTCTTTGAATTTTACTTTTTGGAAAATGATTTGTGGGGACGAAAATCGTCCCCATCACCCTCTTTTTGGTTTTTTAATCCAAAACAATCAAAATTTGTCCTTTGATGACCATTGAAGAACAAATTTCTATTTATTTTTTTATTAAAAAATAAAAAAAGGTGATTTTCCGTCCACATGTAACAGCTCTCTTACTTTTTAGATTGTTTGATATGCATCATTAATGACTTTAATTTCACATGGCAATTGTTTTCGTCATTTAGGTGAGGGCCCTGATTCATGTACAACTCTATTCTAATTATTGCACAACCCCAAGGCACATTGGGATTGTGCAATAGTCAGAGTAAGGTTGTATTTTTAGCATTGTCCTTAGGTCAGATAGAGGGAATGGGAACTCGACTTTAATGAATGACAAGTTGGACTTGAAAAGTCATCATAAACAAGTCATTTTCGTTGTTGTGAACTTACGTAAACAGTTGAAAAAGTGAAGCCCATTCTCCTGCTCATCCACACATTCAGTCACATTCATGTGAATTGTATAAATTTAATGGCTGACTTTTTCAAAATGAATAATTGCAACACTGATTTTTGAGGTTAGCATAAATTACGAATCACTTCTTATGTTATAAAAAGTTCATGAAGGGTTTTTGTGATAAACTATAATTATGAATCACTCCCTGAGCCCGTTTTCCGTCCACCAAGTTACTATAATCCGTTAATTTGTCACGTCATAACCAATAGGAAATCGACACGTGTTAATTACAATAAAAAAATATAAATCTATTAAAAATATAAATAAATAAAACTTAAAAATTATTATTATTATTTTTTTTTTATAAAAATTTTAAAAAAAAAAAATAGTGAAGGGGTGGCTGCCAGTTGGGCAGCCACCCCCAGCCCCTTAGGGTAGCACGCGACCACCCCCGACCACCTCTAGGGGTGGCGCGCGCGCAGCCTCCCCTAGGTCTGGTGTGGCTTTCAAGCGAATCTGGCCACCCTTAAATGCATCTGAAGGTGACCTGGAGGCCACCCCTTAACTATTTTCTTATTTCTTTTTTCTTTTTTTAAAAAATAATTTTTAAATTTTATTTATTTATATTTTTAATATATTTATATTTTTTTTTTATTGTAATGGACACATGTTGATTTCTTATTGGGTATGACATGATAAACTAACAGACTCTGTTAACTTGGTGGACGGAAAACGGGTTCAGGGAGTGATTTTTAATTATAGTTTACTACAAGGACCCTTCATAAACTTTTTGTACCACTAGGAGTGATTCGTAATTTAGGCCAACCCCAAAGATCAGTGGTACAATTATCCCTTTTCAAAATTGTAAATTGTAAAGGAGATATAACGTTTAAACTTTGTGAGAAGTCACCAAAAAATAGAAAAATGAGAGTTGTAATTCTGTAGACACGGTTATAACAGGGCTACGAACAGGCTGACGTGGCACTCTTAAGTCAGCCTGCCACATCAGCTCAATTAAAAAAAAAAACGAAAGAAATCCTAAAACTATTTATGAAAATCCCCAAAACACCCTCGAAACGCAAAAAACTTGTAATGTCCGGAAAATTATTTAATAATTAAAGTATAAATTTGAGTAAATAATTGATTAAACTTAATTTTGTGTATTTAAAATGCAAGAGAATATTTTTAAAAGAATAAAAATTGGATTTATCAGGATTAAATAAAAATAAGTCTATTTAGTGTGGTAAAATCCTATGGGCTCGTAAATGGTAGTCAAGAAAAGAAAATGTAAAATAATATTTTTAAAAGTCCAAAGAAAAGAACAGAAAAATAGAATAAAAGAAATAAAAGGAAATAGAAAAGATAAAGAAAAAAAAATAATAAATAAAAAATAATAATGTGATGTGGGGCGGCCTGCGCCCCACACCACCAAAAAAAGATAAAGGGGCATGCGCCCCATTGGCCCTTCATTTGAAAAAGAGTAATCCTACGGAGTAGCATTACATCCGCTTAGTATCCGCATTTTGGCTGGTTAACCCAAACCCAACTTGGGTTAACCAGCCTATTACAAAGAAAAAAAAAATCAAAGCCAAAACAAAACGAAAACAGCGTGGGTTTCATTTTCATTTTCCCTCTCTTTCTCCCACCCAAGCAGCGCCACAGAAAAGCCAAGCAGTGTAGCCGCCACCGCCAGTGCCTCTGCCCACCACCAGCAGTGCCGCCACCCACCATCCGGCTGATCTCTCTCAACCTCACACGGTTTGGTCGTCTCCGCCCACCCACCACAACACCACCAGTCTGTTTTTATTTGGATTCTTTGTTTTTTTTTTTTTAGTTCACTCATCTGGGTTTTGGTTCAAATATTTTGCCTCATTTTCAATCCTTCATTTTTTTAAATTTACTTTTGGTTCCTTTAAATACTAGTTTCAGATACCAAAATATGCTACCGACAAACATTTAGAATGGGCATTGCTTGGTCTGGGTTTTGAAATTTATTGGGTTTTCTTAGAACTTGGACTTTTTAGGTAGTTGAAGTAATTATAGATACAATTTTCGATAGATTTTGAGATTCACTTTTTTTTTTTTTTCCTGGATGGGTTTTTGAGATTGGATTTTGTTTTAGTAGAAAATTTTAAACACTGGGGAAAAAAATCTTTATAGAATTTTTCTTGTCTTATGGTTATTTACACATTTTTCTTGTCCTTGTACATTTGATTGCGGTCCTGATGCTGCTTTCCTGTTCCAACTAACTAGAAATTTCACAAAATTAGTTAGTCTAGAACTCAACTAAGCCATTAGAGGCATGGATGGTGTTTGCATTTCCAAATGCTGAATGCTGTGGAAACAAAATGCCATCATTGCTTTCCTAAGTTTGAGACCAAGTTGCATTATTTCCATGTTGAAGCCATTAGATGCATTTGAAACCATGTTTCACCTTACTCCTTTTGATTTCAAGAAACTTAATTGTCTGAATTTTATTATAATTTGCTATGAGGGAATTATTTTAAATCCCTCCATTTCACATTTAATAGTCCAAATGCATGTTAGGAAACCATGATCACACATTGATTGTTTTCCTGTGATTTTTTGCTTGCTATTTTTGACAGTATGGTTTGTAAGTGGCTTGTATTATCTAAAATTTTGCTCACAATTTTGCAGGATATATGGCCACTTAAGCTATTGGAACAGTAAATGGAATAAGTGGAATGGAAGGAATACAAGTTACAATGTATTTTGTTGTTTTGGAACTATTGTGTTGTATGAACTATTTAGCCTTTTTGTGTTGTAATTAGTAGATTTTAATATATACTACTAACTTGTGCACTACTAGTAGAACTCCTTATGTATAAATTTGTTAGTATTATTCTTGCATGCTGATTTTGGCTGGTCATAGTTCTTAGTGTTTTGCTTATTGTAACTATTTTGGAATAAGGGTCAAAACTTGAGAGATCATATTTGTAGTGGAATAGAGGTAAAAACTTGATACAAGTTAAGTGATCATATTTGGTAGGGGTGCATTGTAAGTACTAGTACATGGAAGGAATGCAAGTTACAATGTATTTTGTTGTTTTGGCTTCTTTTTTTTTTTTTTTTTTTTTTTTTTTTGTGAGTGTTGTATGGACATGTGAATATCTTTTTATGTCGTAATTTGTAGATTTTCATATGTACTAGTACAATTAGATGCTGAAATATGTATGTAGTATTAGATGCTATTTTGTCTTGTAATTAGCTTTAAGATGCATGTTAATTGGGTTTATTTTATATTATCAATCCAATTCTCAAGATGCATGTTAATTGATTTCTTTGATCAACTAAAAATTCTAACAAGTACATCAGCCAATGGGAAGCCTCAAATCTAGAATGATGTTTTCATATTGTGGATTCTTTCATAACTTAGTTCATGCCTTTTCTAGTCAATTTTAGTTATTTTTTTGCATCTTTTTGGTGCATCAGTTGTGCACTTTATCTTGGCAATCTACTGTTACTGCAGAAGCAATAGAAGATGGGTTTTGTGTGTTTAAATTAACTATAGTTGGTATGGGTAAACAATGGAACATTTAACCAATTATTTGATGCACTTCAAAGAAATAACTTAAGTGTTAAGTCCTTCAAAATTTAAGATCTTTAGGTGATACAAATTTTAGCATTTTAGTTTACTATTTAATGGGATACAACGAATACAGAAAATTAAAACGCACAAATTGGTTGAACATTTAACCAATTATTTGATGCACCGACAAAATGGTCATCCATCGTTTTGATTTTTTGTTGTAAACTTTTGGTGTTAATGTATTATGTATTGGAAGTTATGTTATACTTGAAAGTTGATTTGTTTGGTAATGGGAGTTGGATGTTTATTGTCCTACATTTGTGTACAAGTGTAAAGAAAATATGCACACTATTATGCACCTTTTGCATATCTCTGTACACTGTTTTTAAGTTGCATAAAAGTGAACAATGTACACCAGAGAAGAACTTGCATGTTCCACTGGATATGAGGCTTTAATGTGGATCGTGTTCCTAGTGAGAGGAATAATGTGGTCCATGGATAATGATGAGGCAAAAATTATGAGCAAAACTCTTCTTATCTCTGCTACAAAGAGGAATATACAAGGTGTGAAAAGTTAGGTGTCTGGCGGACAATTAGTAGATGGCTAAGCAAATAAAATGATTTTTTCTAGTTTTTTTAATCTCATCCCCAAGGAAATTGCTCAAAGGGCTTCAGAAATTGTCTTGATCTAAAAAATGCACTGGTCTTTTAGAGACAATGAGAACTACAAAAATAGAGTTACAAAACATATTTTTTTACTTCATTGATTATATTCTTCTCATCCTATCACAATATTCAACATCACAACAAAATACATGGGATCAACTTGTTCAACATTCTCAACACAGCAACAAAACCTTTCTATATATTAATTTTTTGCAAAACTTCTATCCACTACAAATAAGATCTCTCAATAAGCATTTCACAGAAATCCAATGCCTTCTATCTTCTAAATACTTTAGAATCTAGTTTCTCCTTTCTTAATAATTCTGCCATATCTCTGCAAAATTTATTGTCTTCTCTCTTGATACTTCTGCCAATATCTCTGCAAGGTGAGAGTACATATAGAGAAAATAATTGTAGTTACATGATAGAACAATCTAGTTTAAAGATCTCTCCTTAGGAAGTACACTCGTTCAACTCAAACATGAAAAAATACCATCTAAAATTTATTTACAAAAAAATAAAATTAGTAATCGATAAATCCCAAGATCCTTTTCAATTCAATTCAGCCAAAGACATAGTTCATAAAAAATGCATTTTCTTCTTATTGCGCCTCTATTTATTTGTTTATGTTCTCGTCTTCCTTAAAGATAAGAACTTTATGAAAGATGTTAAACTATTCATAAAAAAAAAATTAAAAATTAAAAAATTAAAAAAAAAAGGAACAAAAAAAAAACAAAAAGATGTTAAACCAGGAACCAAGAGTGACAAAAAACTGCAACAAGAAAAGCCTCTGTTTCTTCTCAAAATCAGCAAGATAATCAAATAAGAGAGTTTCAGCAACATAAGCAAAATAATCAACATAATCAACAAGATAACTAGGTTTCTATTCCCATCCTCTGAATCTCCATCATCAACTTGCTTCCTGCTAGGTGGTGGACAGTTCTTTCACGTCCAGCAACTTTTTTCATCCTGAGAATCAACATGGAACATTTTAAGACATTTGAAAATCAATAGCTCACCGCTTAGCAAAACACCATAAGATCCCAACAGCAAAGTAAAAGAACAATAGCTTACATAGTTCTAGGATGGATGCCGCCAGATGAAACTAAAAGAAAAGCCAAAACAAAACAAGTTATCCCCACCACCCATCCCAAAAGCGTAAAACAAAAACCATAGGAAACGGACGCCGCCCTGTATTTCCTACCCAAGAGACACGCACAACCCAAAACCAAGAGCAAATAAGGATTAACAACCACAGAAGAACACAGATAATGATGGAATACCCAGAACAAAAATACAGTGAAAAACAATCCAAATAGACAGTAAAGGCAGAAACTTTCCTGAGAAACAAACAGAAAAACTCTGCCTGAAAATTTCGAAAGAACCAAAACCGAAAGAAACAAAAATCGCACAAAACAAACAGACCTAAAAGACCAAACAGGGAGATTTAGCGGATGGTGGGCGTCGGCACTGCTTCATGGTGGCCGGAGCTGAACAATGGTGGTGGGTTTGAACGGTGATGGTGGGAGAGGGTGGAGGGAAAAAAATTTGGGGGAGAGAGTGAAGAGGGAAAATAAAATGAAAACGGAAGTTCTTTGTTTCTTTCTTTTATGTAATTTATTTATTTATTTATTTTTTAATAAAACGTGATTAACCCGAGTTGGGTTAACCACTGAAAATGCAGACATAATGCTACTCTGTAGCATTACTCTTTGAAAAGCATTTAAATAAAAAAAAAAAAAAAAAGTTGGTGAGGCGCTGTTGCGCCCCGTATTAGTTAAGAAATGAAGGGCCATGTGCCCTTCAGTGAAAAAGAAAAGAAAAGAGTAAAGTGTGACCTGAGAGAGAAAAAGAAACATACAAAGAGAGGAAAAGGGTCATCTGACCCGAGAGAGAAAAAGAAAGAAGGGGAAGGATTTTTTTTTTTTTTAAGGTTTTTCATAGAAAAATTGTGATATACGAAGATCTAACCGTCCAAATTCAAATCCAATTTTGGAAACGTGATCTACGAGACTCGATCTATGTTTCTACCGATCGTTTTGAGGCTTTGTGTTATTTGGAGCTTACAAAGATTCCCCAAACACCAGGTATTATTTGGGTAAATTTTTGGTGACGCATTGCAAGGTGGTGTCTAGGAGACCTAGTGCTTAATATCCGCGCAGCCAATGTGAGTATTCTACTCACTGAGAAGTATTATTTTCATATATGATAAATTGCAAAATATATATTGTCTTACAAACCTGAACCAACTGTATATTGATTATGATATGTTTTGGATGATTTGAGTACTTTTGAGTATATTGAGATTATGATGATGTTTTGAAGTACGAATATGATATGTGATTTTAGAGTGAGTATAAGTTGAAGATTTAAGTTATGCAAATTGTCTAAGAAATGATATGTTAAATTGTTTATGGTTTTATAAAGAAAGCATGTGTTAAAAGACATAGTTCTTGAAAAGCAAAGTTATATGGTTTTGAGCATAGGATTAAAGACCAATGGGCTAGCATCCCCTACGGCATAGGATTAAAGACCAATGGACTTGTATCCCCTATGGCATAGAAATAAAGACCAATGGGCTTGCATCCCCTATGACATAGGATTAAAGACCAATGGGCTAGCATCCCCTATGGCAAAGGATTAAAGACCAATGGGCTAGCATCCCCTATGAAATAGGATTAAAGACTAATGGGCTAGCATCCCCTATGGCAAAGGATTAAAGACTAATAGGCATGTATCCCCTTTGGCACAGGTTGTGGTTTGGGTTTGCAATTGGGCATGCATAGCATTGTTTTTATCAGTGTGATGTTTTCCTGATTTGATATATAGTGTATGCTTTTACAGGTCTCCTATAGTTGTTTTCATGATAATCTGCATAATTGATTTAAAAGCTTTTAGTCATCAATTGTAAGAGTATTATAGTAGGTGCGAATGTATGTAGTTATCTCCCATAATGGAACTTCTACGTATAATCTCAGTTGCATAGTATGTTTTAAATGTTTTCTATTAGTCGGTGTTTGCAGTATCAACTATGGGAGCTTTCAAACAAAAGTTTATAAATTGGTCGCTGTTATAGTGTACGCGAGACTAAAATAAAGAAAAGTTGGTTCTTTGCGTAAACTCAGTGAATAGTATACCTCTGAGGTCTTAGTGTAATTATTTATGCTAAGGCGGTGGGCTCATAATTCCACCTGTGCGGATGCGGCAACCCCCGCAACCGTGCAGACATTTTTACTTTGGTTGCAGGTTTTGTAGATATAGATATTGACTCGTTGACCTAGTGTGTGGGATGCTATGATTGGAGCATATCGCGACAGTCATAAGTCACAGACTCATGGGTAATCCGCATTTTGGGTATTTTATTTGTGGCTCGTGTCCTACGTGGCACATGTGTTTATTGAGCCTGTATTTTGATATGTAATTAGTGTAATGTGTTTTATAAGCCTTAAATAGATAGACTTGTAAATGGCTCTTGTTGTAATTAACTGTTATTTATTAGATGTATTTTCGCTTATGATGTGTTCTGTTGCACATTGATTATTATATTCCGCTGTTAGATATAATTTTGATTATTAGGTACATGTTATGGGGCATTTGCCATATGTTGGTTGAACGATATATAGTCGTGCCACTGTGAAGATCCGTTTGTATGTTTTAAAAAAGAAAAAAAAAAAAAAAAAAAAAAAAAAAAAAAAAAAGGGTCGTCACAAAACTTCTGGCCTAAATTTCTTCCAAATCTCCCTCTCTCAAGCAACGCCCACTGTACACTGGCCATTGTATGTAGCTCACCACCCACCGCCCACCGTAGGCCACTGCCAGAGAGCACCACACAAGCAAAACACCATTGACAAAAAGGTAAGAAGAAGAAGAAAACCATGTAGAGGATGGAACTCAACGATGGTTTTTTTTTTTTTTTTTTCATTTTGTTTTGTTTTTTCTCTTTCTCATCGCTTCAGATATGGGTTTATTTTTAAAATCTAATGAACTGAACGATGGGTTTGTTTCTTCTTCTTTTTCTTTTCTTTTTTTTTTTCTATTTTTTTTTTTCCAGATATGGGTTTGCTTTTTTAAATATAATGAACTGAAAGGTGGATTTTTGTGGTTTGTAGAGGGTGGAGGACGTAGACGCCCTAGCCATCATCGATTGAAGTTGCTCGTTCTTCTGGATAAACCTTTTTTTTTCTCTATTTTTTATTCCACTTTTGATTTTTTCGACTGTGAAAATATAAATATAGAAATCAAATCTCAAAAATAAATAAATAAATATTTTAATATTAACCTAAATCGAATCATATTCCAACAATTGGCTTGTGTCAGATGCACATAAACAACCAGGCCGAATAATGATAGGCAGGGAACGGCTGCCCGACCCTTTCCTACGTGGAAAGGGCCTTTTCAGTTTTAATTTTTTTTTTAAAAAAAATAAAAATAAAAATAAAAAAATAAAAATTTTGAAATTTGAAACCAAAATTAGTGCAGTACGCCATTTGCTCATTCCTGTTCCCACCGAGCTTCCCCCCAAATTTTCTCTCCCTCTCTTCATCTACCCATTTTCTTCCCACCGTCGACCACCACGCATGACGCGCCATCGTCGACCACCACGCACAAGCCCGCCACCATCGTTCTCCATCGTCGGCCAACATTCGTTCTCCATCTTCGGCCGAAACCCAACCACCGGCCGTCTTCCAGTTCCTGCCGTCTTCCATCTCCAGCCGTCTTCCAATTCCAACGATCATTTTCGCACGAGCCCGCCACCGTCGTTCTCCATCTCCGGCCAAAACCCAACCACCGTGCGATCTCCATCTCCGACCGTCTTCTGTCTCCGGTCGTCTTTCATCTCCAACAGAGCGACAGCCAACGAGGCCCAGATTTCCCCCATTTCCGGCTCTGGTACCGATCTCCCCCATCTATTACTAATATGCACATGGTGGTACATCTTTTGTATTCTTATCCAAAGGTTTGATCATCTTCTCTTAGCCTATGACTTTCCTTTTATAAATTCCAAACCCCCCTCCCCCCGTCGATTTTGTTTCTTGGAGCATTTACATGCTAATTAATTATTGTATGTTCCTTGCTCTTCCTGATGTATTTTCTTATTTTTATACTGAATTTCAAAAAGTTGAGTCATTTGGAGGGAATACAAACACTGTATTATCGTTGGACTCTCTCTCTCTCTCTCTCTCACCCACACAGAAAAACACACATGCTCCCTTTTCACTCTCAATGATAATATTTAATTAATAACTTGAAAAATTGGAAATTAATGTCATAATTTGGAAATAAGATGCATCTGTTGAAGTAATGAGTAACCAATTATATATAAGATTATTCAGTTCTTGAAAGGGCTTCTTGACATTATGGATTTATGATTCTTGATTGTTAGTTGCTGAAATAACATTTACTGAGGAAACTTTCTAAGGATATTGCATGACTAGGTGCTTTACATGTATGGTTTGATTTTTTAAATTGTTTTCGGATCTCCTTACTTATGATGCTGTACCTCGGATTCTTGTTGTCAGCAATCACAATATGTATATGTCCACAAGGTTATTTGAATTTGTCTGGACCGGAAATTCTGATTGAAGCACAACGTCTGATTCTATCATTATTTTATAGTGTCAAAGTAAGTATTAGGATCCTTTTGTAGTTTTGAATGTGCAACTTTTCTTTGAAATTGTATTACAGGTTTATGAGAAAAAGTTATTGGTTAGTTCACTAGTTGGTTTAGTTTTAGAGTTATTGGAATTAGAGTGAACGATTTTTTTTTATATTGAAGTACTTATTTGCTCTACTTACTTAGGTCTTGTCTTGAAAATCTGTCAAAGTACCGGAGCCACATCCAACCAGATTTCTGAAACTTAAATAATTTGTTTCTATTAATTTGGCTTTCATGAACTGAAATGAGTTTTTTTTTTTTTTTTTTTTTTTGGGGAATTTTGAAACACCAATGACGTATTTCTAAGTTTCTATTTCGCTATGTTTCTATTCCTTGACTTTATCCGCAATAAAAAAATACGGGTTTTGTTGATTGGTTGAGTTTTTTTTCTTGGCTCTGCCTTGACAATACAGTTTTTTCTTGGTGCATTCTAGGCTTGTTCCCTTGATACAAAAATAATTTCTGATATTTCTGATCTCCCCCATTTTTTGGTTTTTTTAGCTACCGTGATCCAGCTCCGCCAACTTCAACAAAACCTGTCTTCACCTCTTCTTCTCTAAGGTATTGTATTACCTTCATGGCTACTTTGTGTATATGTACATGTTCATGGATAGATTTTTTCGCCGGTTACCTTATCGTTCCACTTCCACTTCAATAATGTTTCTACCTTGAATTAATAATTCTGGAATCATAATAGGTTAGACTGCTTTAAGATATTCTAGGAAAAAAAAAAAATTGCTTGATATATGTTTGATTAAAATCCGCTAAGAAGTTCTTGTCTTTCTTCTTCCATTATAATGCTTCATTCCATATAGGTTTTAACCGGTGGAGCTATGTATGGGCACTTGTGGGCTTTTTGAGCTCTCTTGGTCAATTTCTACGCGTTCGTATTATATTGTTTCAAATTAATCCGTTTTATATTTGGTAGCTTCTACGACGAATATGTTATCATGTAGTTAATATACATGTTTATTCAAACCATTCAAGGAAATGATATGGTTTTTTAACATATATATCCTCTCATTTGGGGCATCAAACCATTTAAATTCCTCTTTTTCTTTTTGGGAATCACTGAATTTAGAATTGGGAGCTAACATTTTTGTGTTGCCATCTGAAAGTTGCTTGCTTTTTCACTTTTTTTGTTTGATTTAATGTTTTTGGCATATTCGTATGGAAGTCTATGAATTCAAATAATTATCATTGCTGATAAAATTGTAGTCTACCTCAAACAACATATCGGTTTGAGTTTGAATATGATTTTGAGCCTTTTTACTAATGGGCAGCATAAATTTGTATGAAGGTAACTCCTTGTTACATGTATTGTTCACAGGGTATAACATATCTGAAGGTTATGATTGTATCTTTCTTGTTTGAATGACATATATTTAGCCCCCCAATTCAATATATAGAAGATTCTCATGCCATGTGCTTCTGAATGTAGGCACAAGTAAATGTCTACAACAAGTGATTTGTCAAGCGGTCCTCCGTTATGTAAGTGTGGAGTTCCTGCACGTCTAAGGAACTCTTGGACGACATCTAATCCCGCTAAAAAGTGGTATGGATGTAATAACTACAAGGTAGTTTTTGTTATATTCTAAAATTAGCTTTGTGTTATATTTCGTCGTTAGTAGTTTATGACATTTTTGCTAACCCTTTTTTTTCATGCAGAAAGCCGGTGATTGTGATTTTTTTGAATGGGCTGATAAGGAGATGTCTGCATACGAAAAGAGATTAGCGCAACATCTAAAAGAGATGGAGGAGAGAAGGCAGGCTCACAATGACAAAGTTGAGGAATTAATTGAAAAAAAAATGCAATGAACAATTAGCGCAACATTTGAAAGAAATGGAGGAGAAAGTTGAGGAATTGATTAAAAAAAAATGTAAGGAACAATTAGTGCAACATAATGGGAAGATGTTTCGTGTTTCATTGTTAGTTGTTATTTTGCTTTTAGCCTTTTATTTTTGTAGTTATAGTGAACCTAGACATACTAACTTGATGTTAAAATGAAATTATGGAAACAGTTTAGTTATATGAAACTTTTTTATCTATTGAAATTGCATTGAAGAAATGGACCTGTTTATATGCAAGTGGTGCATGATGATGGGAGTTTTCTACTTGTACGAATTTCCTAAATGTATGTTAAACTGAATTGTTGTCTTTTGGTCTTAAAATATTAATGGAGAAATGATTTGTGAATCTTCTAGACTTCAAATTAGTTGAAGTCATCTTAAGGTGCTTAATCTCTGAGCTGGGTTGGTGTTTGGTAGCAATGTTCCTGCAGTTTCTTTGCTCTTTTGTTTAGCTGTTGGGTGATTTTGGTTGGTCTGTTTAGCTGAGTTTTGTAAGTTTTAGAGACATAAAACTAGGAAATTATTGTTAAGAATTGAGTGGATGTGGTAGGGAACTAGGAAGAGAGACTGTTTTCTCGTCAGCCAAGGAAGAAAAAGACTTCTAACTAATACCAATACAGCTATTTATCAAGACAGATCTCCAGCTATAACTAAATCTTAATTTGTATACGTCTATATGATCATGACGGATATATAGAAAGCTCATTTTCAAAGAATGCACAGAACGCCCAAAAAATACAGGTCTAGTTGCTTGCCTTGCTAGTTGTAGCCATTTCATGTACTGTCTGCTGCACTTTGGCCGAATCAAACTTTCCCAAATAATATTCAAAGTTATATAGGATATATGGTCTGAAGCTCAGCTAATATTATATAAACCTTTTGTGATTCTCAAAGGATTTTCCACCACACTCACATAAAAAAATTATAAGGCTAAGACATGAGACAGCACTTTCCACCATTTTATCCACCATTTTAAAATAACCAAACGCAGAAGAAAAAGAAAAAAAAAAAAGAAGAAAGACCAAGACCCCATCATTTAGGTTTTGATTGCTGCTATATATCTTTAAATATATATACATACACAATTAACAACTAAATCTAAAGGCATGCAACATACATAAACATGTAATTAAATTGGAAAATTAAGAAGCCAACATAGAGGAGTAACTCAAGTGTCCGCGAAAAACTGAGCTATCCATAAGATAATTTACTACAGAAAGTGAAATCCAAATTTACATAGAAAAAGTAGGAAAATAATGTAGAAACTGGTGTTGAAGCTCCTGCTTGCTCAATGTTCCATTCATATCTTTATCCAGGGCAAGAAACAAGTCTGAATGGAGAATTAGGGTGCAGTTAGCCACATGGATATCACAGCAGTTTTAAGTACTTCAAACACATAACATTTATTTTGAGATTAACAACAGCAAGAGATACATACAAAACAAATGAAACCCACTGTATGAGAGAAGGATTTGTTCTTGCTAAGGAGAGCTAAAATAATTCATAGAACATGCCACCATAATGAAATTCAACAACCTAAGGAGAGAGTGTCTTACTAACGAAAGCTCCATCTCAACCAACCAATCAATTATCTCATAATTGATGCTTCTTTAACAACAAGACCCATTGAGGCACTAGATCAGTAACATAAGTCAACTCTCTCCTAACTATTTGACATTCTGAAAAACATGAAAAGAACCTGTCGACCATTTTGTTTTTTCTGTGTTGCAGGAATCTATTTATTTATTTACTTACTTATTCAAGCCACCCATTTTGGAGCTCCAAATTTGATTCATGGGCCACCCTGCCGGTGCATTGACTATATACAATTGGCCAATTGGGTAAAAGGCTGTCCTGTTTCTCATTAAAAAAAAAATTGCACCAAGTGCATCTATATGCTAGTGGACTAGAAATCTTGTGAAAAACACCCAAATGAGGAACAAAAAGCTTAAACAAAAATAAAAGCTATTGCCAATAGTAGCTCCATTGTCACAAGCCTGAGGGCCAAGAAGCTAAAAATATGGCTTTAGAAGGAACAAGTAAGATTATTATATTGATGTGAAAAGGCATGTTGGAGATTCTGATTGTTCAACCGTTCATTAGGGAGAAAAAGAGATTCTCAAGAAAAAAAAAAAAAAAAAGCACCTAAATTCCACACTTTGCTTTAGTTAGTCTAATAAAAGTTATTTCTCCATATGGGAACACTTGACCAGATTCAATCAAATTTATGAACCACCTTTGGAAGTTTCTCACCACAATGAAAACAACGCTGGCCTTGCATACAGAAAAGGGCAGCCGTGCAATTTGTGAGTGTCATAGAAGAATGTGGTAATAATAAACTTTTGTACAGAACAAGAACAAAAGTGTTTGTGACATTACGTATATATAGTTTGAGGATTACACCTATCAAGTAGAAACCACCAGACATACACTACTGCAAGATGGAAGATGGCATTCTTAAAAACTTATATGCAAGTTGATGCCTTTGTGGTGCGCTGGTTTGTTCCAAGGATGATCACAATTACAGTTACATCATCATGATATTTCCTCCTCCTCCCAGCTGGAACATTCATTACAAAATTAGCATCCTATTTTTCTCAATATCAGTGCTTGGATGACTTGCATTCAATACCATCTCCTTAAATTAATGCTTTGTTGGGCCAGTGGGTGCAGCTCACCTGATTCAAATTCAATTACACTCATCACCTACCTCTTTTCCTCCTCCTTTATTTTTTAATTCTTTATGGAAAATTAAAATTAATTCTTTATGCAACTTTCTTGTGAACTTCCAGCATACTAGATGGAAAGACCATCAAACAAGAAGAGGGAAAGACCACTAATTCAACAATAAAGAGGAACATTAGCTCCAATCACTGGAAAACAGCCATGGAATTCAAATCTAGCATCAGATTTGACACAAACCAAAACAAAAAAAAAAAATATGGACTCAAATAAGGATAAATGCAGATGGGTGTAAAACAAATGAGATATAAAACATAACCACTTGGAACCTTGAAATAAAAATTAGCACACAAGCAAACTTTAGTAAGAACAATTGACCTCCCAAAAAAAAAAAAAAAATTACTTTAATCAAAGAGACCTTACCACTTACGACAAGTATATAAAATCTCCTTCCAAAATACATGATGACTGTGAATTCCCGAAAGTCTGAAACAAATACCTTAAATGATTAATATATATGAAATTAAACTATTCGTCAACATGTATGAATCAAATGCACGTATATGAACTTTTTTTCTCCCCTTTCAATACCTGTGTAAGTACACTATTTTGTGTTTCAATCACTTGGTCATGCTGCACATCAGTTGAAAAAAGCAACGGATCTTCACTTGTGTCTAGTTCATCTACTAGTGATCTTTGGCATGTCTTTAGCCATGTATACGAGCCGAGCTCGGGCGAGTAGTAGTTGTCCAAGCTCGGCTCGTTAAGAAAGTTTATGAGCTCGAGCTCGGCTCGAGCTCGTGACGGGTATTAAATATGGAACTCGGCTCGGCTCACTAAGAGTAAAATCATGTCCAGGCTCGAGCTCGAGCTCGGTTTTTTGACGAGTCGAGTGTCTTATTGAGCACTCGGCTCGCCCGACTCGTAGACTTCGCAGTCGTTCCCATTTTCAGATGTAGTGGAAGAAAAACAAAAGCCGATCTGATGCAGTGGCTCAAGAGAAATAAGCAGAAGAAGAAGAAGAAGAAGAAGCAGATCTGATGGATTGCAGAGGCCTTTCACAATCTCCCAAAACGCTCTGGTTCCGACGATGGAGAGGTCTAGGTGACGCAGGGTAGCGGGGAAAAAGAAGGAGACGAAAGAAAGAAAATGGAAGGTCTGGGTGACGCAGGGGAGGGGGGAAAAAGAAGGAGAAGAAGAAAAAAGGAAATGGTCTGCGGTGTGGCCGACTGGCTGTTCATTTAAAATTTTTAATTTTCAATAGAAGATTCACGATTCACGAACGTTAAAAAAAATTTCCTACATGCTAATGTACCAAAATTCTATACTAACTGCTATCCAGACCGTTAAAATATAATCATCAATTGTTGGATTGAGTTTAGACCGTCCGATCAGATCAATGAGATTGATCCCATGTTCAATTTACACACCACATAATTTTTTTTCCCAAGATTGCGTTATAGCTGTTTTCCTCATTTTTCATTTGGAACGGCCAAGATTCCTTGGTGGAAGATCCTACGGTCAAAACATAATAAGAAAAAGCAAAAGAGTCCTCGGTAACGTGCGATCCACAACTGACAACTGACGAGTGAGGCCTGATGCAGTGACACGCTATTGTCGCCTGTCTGGTCCGGTTAGAAAATCGAGCTGGGGAGTGGGCATTCAAAATTCACGCTGAATCACAGAAGTTGCAGCAAGTACATAGGATTACATAGGATTACATAATCCTGTATTGGCTGAGTGGCTGTACAGGCATAATCCTGTACACACAAAATCCTTTTGTTGACAATTGTACACACATAATCCTGTACACGTTTCTTGTTACATATTACTTAAAACTAACTAATTCTAACTTATACTTTACATACTGTCATATTGATATAATTATACATTTATATTTAACTAAGTAATTTGTTAAATATTAGGGTTAAATAGGCTAGACACCCCTGTGCTTTACGAACTTTATTTTTTGCCCCCTCAATTTTGTTTTATATCAAAATTGGTACCTGTGGTATAGGAAAATACAAAAATGGTACCTCCGTCCAATTTTCCGTCCAAAACTAACGTCCAGCCACGTCATCCTACAGGTGTCGGCGTACATGCGCAACACATGTCCCTGTGGCACACCTCAGTGCTGACGTGGCTACCATTTTTTTATTATTATTTTAATGATTTCTTTTATATAATAATAATAATATAATAATAATAATATATTAAAAAAAAATCTGGGGTGGCTGCCACCCCCATTTCTGATACTTATTCAAACCACAGGAGGCACATCATGAAATTTATAAAACCATAGGGGTGTATATGGGGAAAAAATTTGTGTTTAATTAACAAACATTTAGTCATTTTTTGGGTTATATCAATTAACCACGCATATAATTTTGTGTTTTCAATTGTTACACATGACTGATTGTGTTTTGTTTTGTCTTTTTTTTTTTAAGGGTTCAATTATTGTCAACATGTTATTTTGATACACGACAGGCATACATGTTACTTTTGGTTCAAAGCAGGCATACCAAATATACCAAATATTATTTGTGTATAGAGTACCATTTATGATATAATTACAAAACTAAAGTACCATTTCTGGTACTTATTAAAACTACATGGAGCACATCATGAAATGTATAAAACCACAGGGGTATATATTGGAAAAAAAAATTGTAGTTTCTAATTTTAAGGTTTTTTTTTTAAAAAAATAAATAAATAAAATAATTAAAGCGGTGGCTCAGCCACCCCTTTGGGCCACTTGGGGTGGCCGAATCACCCCTTGACCAAAATGTGGGTGGCCGACCACCCCTAAGGGCCAAAGTGAAAAAAATAATAATAAAAAAATAAAAAAATTAGGTTTTGGCCCTTGGGGGTGGCCGAACCACCCCCATGGGCCACAACCAGCCCCAGACCCCCAGGCCAAATGGGGGTGGGTCGGCCACCCCCAAGGGCCAAAACCTAATTTTTTATTTTTCACTTTGGCCCTTGGGGGTGGCCGGCCACCCAAAATTTGGCCAAGGGGGTGATTCGGCCACCCCATGTGGCCCAAAGGGGTGGCTGAGCTACCGCTATAATTTTTTTTTTCAAAAAATTAAAAAAGAAACCTTAAAAATTAAAATCTACAATTTTTTTTTCCAATATATACCCGTATGGTTTTAATTGGTACTCTATACACAAATAATATTTGGTATGCCTGTTTTGAACAAAAAGTAATATGTATGCCTGTCGTGTATCAGAATAACATGTTGACAAGAATTGAACCCTTTAAAAAAAAAAAAAAAAAAGACAAAACAAAACACAATCACTCATGTGTAACAATTGGAAACACAAAATTATATGCGTGGCCAATTGATATAACCCAAAAAATGGCTAAATGTTTGTTACTTAAACACAAATTTTTTTTCTCATATATATCCCTGTGGTTTTATAAATTTCATGATGTGCCTCGTGTGGTTTGAATAAGTATTAGAAATGGTACCTTAAGGGCTTAGCCACCTCCTTGGCCAAAATGGGGGTGGCAGCCACCCCAGTTTTTTTTTTTTTTTTTTTTTTTAATATTATTATTATTATTATATAAAAAAATCATTAAAATAATAATAAAAATGGTAACCACGTCAATGCTGAGGTATGCCATGGGGACAAGTGTCACGCATGTACGCCGACACTTGTAAGATGACGTGGCTGGACGTTAGTTTTGGACGGAAAATTTGACAGAGGTACCATTTCTGTCTTTTCCTATACCACAAGTATCAATTTTGATACAAAACAAAACTGAGAAGGCAAAAAATAAAGTTCGTAAAACACAGGGGGCAAATATGTATTTAACCCTAAATATTAATCATAAATTCATAATTAGTAATTACACATTAACACAAATTACAATTAATCATAATTCATTAATTCATAGGCTCACAGCTCAAGAGTAAAACCCTTATTATTATTAATTATATTTAAACTAAAATAATAATAACTAGATACTTGATTATTATAATTTATATTAGTAACTTGGTGTGAATTGCATACTTTTGAGTTGTGACTTATATAGTTATGTAACTATGTCATTATGTGGCTATAAAAATTTATTGTTATAGTTTAATTTTTATAATATGCATTTCATATAAATTCCTAGTGATAATACATATGATCATATGTATTTGCAGAGCAAGCATTTTCTGGATGATTTTATAAAAGATTTATGATTTGTCAAAATATATATATATATATATATATATATATATATATATATATATATATATATATATATATATATATATATATATATATATATATATGAATTCAAATAATTATACTTAATTTGTGATTATAAGAAACACACTGTTAATTTTAATGCGAATCAATTGATTTGGGATTATACCAATTACATTGTCATTGTATATGATATGATTATTTGAATAATACGATTAAGTATCAAGATTTTCATTAAATCATATGATTAACAATTTATTGTTAATTCAACAATCTTTAGATATTTAATTATTAGACTTATAGTCTTAGTCTCTTAGATCATATAAAATATAATCATATTAATTATCTTTTATAATTAAATTGTATATTATATAGATACTTATAAATACTAATAGATATAACGAATAATTATATATATTGTATAACAATAATTATATACTGTTAATTCATAAGTGATGTACTAAATAAGTTATTTTTATCAATATATATACATATATTTATTAATAAATATGCATATTAATAAATATATACGAGTCGAGCTAATAAGCGAGCCGAGCCTTTTTACGAGTATGTTCGCGAACTTTAAACGAGCGAGCCGGGTTTTAGTCGGGTATGTATCGTTTAATAATCGAGTTTAGTTTTGTGTCCACGAGTAGCTCATTTAATAACCGAGTCGCGCACGAGCCGAGTCTTATCGAGCCGAGCCCGAGCGAGCTCACGGGTAGCTTTGCTTCGTTTACATCCCTACATGTCTTCAAAAAATAAAATATTGAAAAATGTTAAATTTAATATTAAAATTACACATCAATATGTGCACATACAACGACTTTCGAATCTATGAATACCTTCTCTGTTCTTTTCTTTTTCCTTCGCTACTCGGAATTTGTATTACTTTGTTTCTTATTTCCTCCTTTTGACTTTTTCCCCACCGCTTTTTCAACCACAGACACTTTTCTGGTTGATGGTCACTTCCCTTTAGTCCGAGCCACGAGAGGACTACACACCTCCACCTCCATACAATCCATGGCTTCATTATCGATCATAGGTGCACTTGGGAGCGATTGGGAAGGTTGACTTTGTTCACAGCTTTGACCGCTAAATTTCTTAATTAGCATATCAACATACTTTTGCACTTCCATGCAATGATCCACGTTTGATGCTGCAATTGCGGCTAACTTCGGCACATTTTTGCTTTGTTCAGCATATCGATCTGCAGTAAGGTTGCTACTCAAGGGATCATAACTACTCTTGATTAACTTATATGGCCACTTTAAATCCTTCCTCCATCGGTTTAGAAAATACTTTTCGGACCACAAATCCACATCTTCAAATGTAGTCAACACGGATATGGCATGTTTGTACAAAATTCCTCTTGATTCAAACAAACAACAACTACAATTCACTTCACATACAGGGCCATTGTAGCAAACATTAAAAACGATTTTTTTCTTGTAGGATTCATTAATGTCAACCCGTTCGATCACCTAATAGGTACTAATTCCACATTCACTTTTTAAAAGAGAGGAAGCACAATACATAACCTCTGAAATCTCCTTCTGAACTTCTTTAAACTTTGCATGGGCGTAAATTTTTTGAAATTGCTTCTCAAGGGGCCAATAGCTTACACATGAAAATGTGGTATTGAAGGAATCGAAATCAACAACATTCTCAACCTCAACCTTCCTACGCAAAGCGTTATTGTATTGATCCACAAATTTCTTCAATGAGGTGGACGATTGCACATAACTATCAAAAAAGGCATTCATACTCTCACTACGTTGTGTGGTAGTCATGCCGGCCCAAAATACACCATTCAAATGTGCCGGTACCCAAAAAGCCCGTTCACTGTATAAATCACGCAGTCATGCATTCTCTTCCAGATTATAACACTCAAGCATACTCTGCCAACATGCATCAAACTTGTCACATGTATGAGAATTATACACACAATTTCGTATGGCACTCTTAATGGCATAGTACTGTGAATGTGATCCAAACTTTTCCAGGAGTTTTTTCAATATATGCCATAAACAAAATCTATGACGGGCATTCGGAAACACCTTATTAATAGCATTTTTCATGGCCCTATTTTGATCTGTAATAATTGCCCTTAGCACACGGCCCTTCATGCATTTCAACCATGCCTCAAACAACCAAACAAATGATGCCGTATCCTCACTTGAAATTAATGCCGCTCCTCATAGAATTGATTGACCATGATGTACTCCCACAAAAGGGGCAAATGGCATTTCGTATTTGTTGCTAAAGTATGTTGTGTCAAATGTAACCACATCACCAAAATCTTCATACGATGCCCTACTTCGTGCATCAGCCCAAAACACATTTCTCAGCCTACACTCATCATCCACATCTATATCAAAATAGAAATCATCATTCACTTTCCGCATTCTATTGAAATAGTCACGAAGTGCTGTGGCACCTCCTGTACCAAGGCGAAGGAGTCTTGAGTTCGCAATATAATTGCGACCCTCTCTCTCTCCAAATGTAAGATTCTCATATCCCCCTGCTTCAACGGCTAATGAGTTATAAATTTTATTTGTACGGATTCCAGCTCTATCATCTATATCAAGCTTTCTCTTCGCAGCAGGATCCAACTTCTTGTTGCATCGAAAGTATCTCGCTTTACCTGGGCTTAAATTGTGATTATGCCCTAGATTTACATTTGTCCCATACCACGTTGTCCCCACTAACGTTGCATTCAAAGTAGCCTTACATCCCGTTTTACTTGTTTTGCTAGGTGTGCAAAGGTTATTACTTGAACTGAATGATGCTTTGCCTCCATGAGCACATGTCAGAGTGATATAATGTACATCTCCATTTTCATACTTTTTCTTCTTCTTTTGTATCACACCAAAACCAGCTTACTTTGCATGATTTCTATAATAGTCAAGGAGTTCCTCTATGGAGCCAAATAGCATACCGTTCTTAGGTTCCTTAACAAGTTTATCTCCATCTATGAGCTTGGCCTTGGACCGACAATTATCCACATTATCATTCAATTGTCCATTAGCTACAATTTCATTTCCATCTATCACAAAATGGAAATAAATAAATAAATATGGTGTAAAGAACCCAACTATAAATAATAACATTTACTCTAAGATATGTTACAAAAATTAAAAGTAAGCATGAAGTGTCCAACATACCATTTTGAGGGTCCATGTTGATGGGCACAACATCATCAAGTTCAATATGTGTCAATGAACAATCATCTTCGTATTGTGAAATCAAGTCCAATTGTGATAAGTCCATTTAAAAGTTTCTGTAATAAATAAAGATTCATATCAGTGCATTATCATTTAGTTCATAATTACAAGAAAAGCACTCGAGAAACATAGCACTCAATAAAGGCCTAAGCATAAGAACAATATCAAAACTTCACAAACCCAAGTTTTGGAAGCTTGGAAGATCTCCCACTAAAAGACATTATCAATTGGGAATTTTCTCAAACTTTCCCATTAAAAAAGTTGAGCCAATTCTTTTCTTCTTTTACTCTACATCCAGCACCATACACAAAAGTTCACAGACAATTGCAAAAAGTAATCGACACCCAAAAGCAGCAGGTAAAGACATTTTACTGATTAAAGCAAAGGAACCTTTTCCTTTTGTATTCTAATATCCATATTAAAAAAAAAAAATAAGAAGTATTCCAACTTATCATTCTACCAAACAGGGATTAGGAAATAGATTCAATATCAAACAGAGAAACAGAAAATTATATGAGACAAAAGGGTGACAAGGCACACAATACGGGTGTTAATCCGATGTGGTGTCAACTAAAGCAGTAGTAATTGCAGAAAAACTCTCCTAAACCAGAACTAAACCTTCAGACTCATACTCACATTATTTTCTTCAAGAAAAATTAACCAAGCATTAAGAATTTCAGTTTATCTTTCAATTTCCAACAAATCAAGTACTCCACATGCTTCAAGAATTTCAACATCTCCTCTAAGGAGCTTCGGTTACATTACCCCCAAACAATCAAAAAACCACAAACAATCAAACAATATCCAATCAGGCAGCAAGAACCAATACCCATTCAGAGATTGACCCCAACCCAACATCAACATCCCATTCTGAAACATCATGTTCTATGGGGGTTTTTTGGTTTACAATCAAGGTTTCACAATCCACATAAACAAACACGTAAGAAGGCATTTTATAACCAGAAACTCAATAGCAAAAAAACCACAAATCACAACAAGGAACTAAAAAAAGCAAATCCGAAAACAACTGAAAAAACCAAAAAATGGGGAGATTGGTACCGGAGCCAGAAATGGGGGAGATCTAGGCCGGAAATGGGTCTTCGGAACTGGGGGACCTCATCAGCGGTGGCCGGTAGGAGATGGAAGACGCATAGTGGCTGGTTCGTGCGTGGTGGTCGACAGTGACAGGCTCGTGAGTGGTGGCGGGCTCATGCGAAAATGGTCGCCGGAATTGGAAGACGGCCGGTGGTTGGGTTTTGGCCGAAGATGGAGAATGAACGTTGGCTGAAGATGGAGAACGACGGTGGGAGGCTCGTGCGTGGTGGTCTACGGTGGCGGGTCGTGCGTGGTGGTCGACGGTGGGAAGAAAATGGGTAGATGGAGAGAGGGTGGGAAAATTTGGGGGGAAACTCGGTGGGAACAAGAATGAGCAAATGGGGTACTGCACTGGTTTTGGTTTCAAATTTCAAATTTTTTATTTTTTTTTAAAAAAAAAATATTAAAACTGAAAAGGCCCTTTCCACGTAGGAAAGGGCTGGGCAGGGGTCGGCAAGCCGTCCCCTGCCTATCATTACTCGGCCTGGTTGTTTCTGTGCATTCGACACAAGCCAATTGTTGGAATATGATTCCATTTAGGTTAATATTAAAATATTTATTTATTTATTTTTGAGATTTGATTTCTATATTTATATTTTCAGAGTCGAAAAAATCAAAAGTGGAATAAAAAATAGAGAAAAAAAAAGGGTTTATCCAGAAGAACGAGCAACTTCAATCGATGATGGCTAGGGAGTCTACATCCTCCACCCTCTACAAACCACAAAAATCCACCTTTCAGTTCATTATATTTAAAAAAGCAAACCCATATCTGGAAAAAAAAATAGAAAAAAAAAAGAAAGAAAAGAAAAAGAAGAAGAAACAAACCCATCGTTCAGTTCATTAGATTTTAAAAATAAACCCATATCTGAAGCGATGAGAAAGAGAGAAAAAAAAAAAAAAAAAAAAAAAAAAAAAAAAAAAAAGAAGAAGAAGAAAAAACCAAACCCATCGTTGAGTTCCATCCTCTACATGGTTTTCTTCTTCTTCTTACCTTTTTGTCAATGGTTTTTTGCTTGCATGGTGCTCTCTGGCGGTGGCGTACGGTGGGCGGTGGGTGGTGAGCTACGTACAATGGCCAGTGAATAGTGGGCATTGCTTGAGAGAGGGAGATTGGGAAGAAATTTAGGCCAGAAGTTTTTTGCGTTCCGGGGATGTTTTGGGGATTTTCATAAATGGTTTCAGGATTTCTTTCATGTTTTTTAATTGAGCTGATGTGGCAGGCTGACTTAAGAGTGCCACGTCAGCCTGTTCGTAGCCCTATTATAACCGAGTCTACAGAATTACAAATCTCTTTTTTTTTTTTTTGGTGACTTCTCACAAAGTTTAAACGTTATTTCTCCTTTACAATTTACAATTTTCAAAAGGGATAATTGTACCTCTGGTCTTTGGAGTTAACCTAAATCACTCCTTGTGGTACAAAAAGTTTATGGAGGGTCCTTGTAGTAAACTATAATTACAAATTACTCCCTGAACCCATTTTTCGTCCACCAAGTTAACAGAGTCTGTTAGTTTGCCACGTCATACCCAATAGGAAATCAACATGTGTCCATTACATTAAAAAAAATTTAAAAATATTAAAAACATAAATAAATAAAACTTAAAAATTATTTTTTTAAAAAAGAAAAAAGAAATAAGAAAATCGTTAAGCGGTGGCCTCCAGGCCACCTTCAGATGCATCTAAGGGTGGCCCGATTCGCTCGAAGGCCACACCAGGCCTGGGGGAGGCTGCGCGCCACCCCCAGAGGTTGTCGGGGGTGGCTGCGCGCTACCCCAAGGGGCTGTTGGGCAGCCACCCCTTCACAATTTTTTTAAAATTTTTATAAAAAAAAAAAAAAATTGATTTTTAAGTTTTATTTATTTATATTTTTAATAGATTTATGTTTTTTTTATTGTAATGAACGCGTGTCGATTTCCTATTGGGTATGACGTGGCAAACTAACGGATTATGTTAACTTGGTAGACGAAAAACGGGTTCAGTGAATGATTTATAATTATAGTTTACCACAAAGACCCTTCATGAACTTTTTATACCATAGGAAGTGATTCGTAATTTATGCTAACCTCAAAGACCAGTAGTGCAATTATTCATTTTGAAAAAATTCAGCCATTAAATTTAT
This sequence comes from Alnus glutinosa, assembly GCF_958979055.1. Taxonomy (NCBI): domain Eukaryota; kingdom Viridiplantae; phylum Streptophyta; class Magnoliopsida; order Fagales; family Betulaceae; genus Alnus; species Alnus glutinosa. Next base: position 10,564,539 of record NC_084887.1, read on the forward strand.
ACAATTCACATGAATGTGACTGAATGTGTGGATGGGCAGGAGAATGGGATTCACTTTTTCAACTGTTTACGTACGTTCACAACAACTAAAATGACTTTTGTTTACGATGACTTTTCAAGTCCAACTTCTCATTCATTAAAGTCGAGTTTCCATTCCCCCTATCTGACCTAAGGATAATGCTAAAAATACAACCTCACCACAACTATTGCACAACCCCAATGTGCCTTGGGGTTGTGCAATAATTGGAATGGAGTTGTACATGAATCAGGGTCCCACTCCAACTTGCCATGTTCTTTTTTTTTTTAATTCTTTCTTTCATCTAATCAGCATTGAAGAAAAAGGTGCATGTGATGCAAGTGATAATTTATTTTTTAATTTTCAAAACATGACGTTTCACATTTGACGTTATACATTCCTCGATCCTACTCAATTTGACCACCACTTTGCACAAATAAATAAACAAATAAAAATCAAATCAAATAAAAATGTTGCTTATATTCATGAGGGGAACCAAAATCAAAAAATTCAAACTCGGAAAAATTGGGTCACAAGATTAAGGGGGTTGAAGATTGAGAAAGGTTGGGAGGAGCAGTAGAATTGAGGTGTTATTTTAAAAGAAATGTACTATTAGACCCAGCAGCATGATCCACCAATCCTAGGCGTTGATATTGCAAAATACCGTGCATGCGAAACACTAAATAAATCTAACGGTCATTAATATGATGATTCAAGTTTCAAAAAACAAAAAAAAAAAAATGGATGATTCATAGATTTAAAAATTTGGATTTAAATATAACATTTATCATTTATGCACATCATGATTCAAGGCACATATTTTTTAGATATGTTGATAAATAATTTGGAAATTGGAACCTAGATGTAGATTAATTTTGACTTTGTAATTCAGGTGTTAATTATGAAATAATATTTGTAAGAATGTCGTAATTAGACTTTAAATTCATAGTTGATAAATGTTTTCTATATCATGATATTACTATAAGTTAATTAAAATATTATTATTTATACTTAAAAATAATTAATTCTAACTTATAAGTTACATATTGTCATATTGATATAATTATATATTTAAACTTAATTAGTTAATTAGTTAATATGTTAAATGTTAATCATAAGTTCATAATTAGTAATTACACATTTGCACAAATTAACTTAATCATAATTCATAGGCTCAAGAGTCAAAGTCAATGAATTATGAGATAAGACCATAGGATTAATGCGTTATCCTAACTTCCTAATTAGTATGACAATATCTAATAATAATATTTATATGATATAATATAACTAAATAGGCATTAATGCATTATCATTATAATTCAAATACATAGGAGATAGGACCATAGAATTATTAGATTCTATAATATTTATACTTTTTTTTTTTTGACATGTCCACACAGAAGGGGGGAGATGAGATTTGAACTAGTGACCTCCACTTCATGAAGCGTGGTCCATAGCCGATTGTGCTACCCATTGGAGACATAATAATTATACATTGTGCTATATGACATAAGATTTAATATCATATAAATTGTTAGATCATATTAAATTTAATCAAATGAATTGTTAGATCATATCACCTAGCTATTCTTGTTAGATCATAGTGCATTGTTAGAACTTGGATCACACTTAATTATACAATGATATAAAATAAGTATTGTTGATATGATTATTATATTATACATTGTGCCATATGACATAAGATTTAATATCATATAAATTGTTAGATTATACTTAAATTTAATAAAATGAATTGTTAGATCAAATACATAGGAGATAGGACCATAGAATTATTAGATTCTATAATATTTATACTTTTTTTTTTTTGACATGTTCACAAAGAAGGGGGGGAGATGAGATTTGAACTAGTGACCTCTGCTTCATGAAGCGTGGTCCATAGCCGATTGTGCTACCCATTGGAGACATAATAATTATACATTGTGCTATATGACATAAGATTTAATATCATATAAATTGTTAGATCATATTAAATTTAATCAAATGAATTGTTAGATCATATCACCTAGCTATTCTTGTTAGATCATAGTGCATTGTTAAAACTTGGATCACACTTAATTATACAATGATATAAAATAAGTATTGTTGATATGATTATTACATTATATTATAAAGATATAATGTGCCATATCACCTAAAATTTAATATCATATAAATTGTTAGATCATATACATTTCATATAAATTATAGTGATAATACATATGATCATATAATCTAATGATATGAATTCTAATGTTTATACTTTATTTGTGATTATAGGAAACACATTGTTGATTTTAATGCTAATCAGTTGATTTATGATTATACCAATTACATTGTCATTGTATATGATATGATTATTTGAATAGTACGACTAAGTATCAAGATTTTCATTAAATCATATGATTAACAATTTATTGTTTATTCAACAATCATTAGATATTTAATTATTAGACTTAGAGTCTTTGTCTCTTAGATCATATAAGATATAATCATATTAATTATCTTTTATCATTAAATTTTATATTGTATAACAATAATTAATTATTGTTAATTAATAAGTGATATCCTAAATAAGCTATTTTTATATATTTATTAATAAATATATACAAATCATGCTAATAAGCGAGCCGAGCCTTTTTACGAGTATGTTCGCGAGCTTTAAATGAGCGAGCCGAGTTTTATACGGGTATATATCGTTTAATAATCAAGTATAGTTTCGTATCAACGAATGACTCATTTAATAACCGAGTAACCGAGTCGCGCACGAGTTGAGCCTTATCGAGTCGAGCCCGAGCTAGCTCACAGAAAGCTTTGCTTCGTTTACATCCCTGTTTGTGGCCAAAAAAAAAAAAAAAGTGAGCAATTAAAATGCCTTCTAAATATATGTATATTTCTTTAACAAGCTTAGTTAGCTGATTAACAAGCTTAGTTTAGTAAATTGCTTAAAAACTTATTTGTTGGCAACCAAGTATCTTTTGTCACTTATTATTTGCACTTGACTAGATACAATCTAATTGTCTTGTATAAAATTAATTATTTGCACCAAAAACGTGTGATGTTTGCATTGAATTTAAGTATACTTTTAAGTAGATTTTTTATATTACATCAATCAATTCTTATTAATTTTTTTTTAAAAAAAATAATAAATAAGAATGATTTGTCTAACTCACTCCACATTAGATTATGATCCCATTAAATTAGTTATAGGAAGGGATTTGATTCATACACAACACTATCACAACAACCACACAATAACCTCTTACATGAGGGTGTGCTCCAGTGTGTGGGGTCCACCCTCATGTGAGGGGTTGTTGTGTTGGTGTTGTAAATTTAACATTTTCCTTATAAAAATTTGAAAAACTCAAGAGTAGATGATTGTGAGAGATTATTTATAGGACTCACCTAACAGGATAAAAATTGAGCTATTTAACCACTTATTCAATCGAATGGGTTTGTTCTAATTTTCTCAAATTTAGTCAAATAATTTAAGGAGATCCTCATCCCAATATTTTGTGAATCTAATCTCTATCTATCATGCACTTACACATCACCTGCCACCCAAAATCTCTCAGCCACAAAACGTCAACGCACCACCTTCAGAAGTCTACGGCACGCATCTCTCTCTCCTACAATGCATGTGTGCTTGACGTGCCCAAATTCATCCATCCAACTCGTAACTTTTCAAGATAAAAAAGTATATATACTAATATTGCTAGCTATTTATAATACATAAAATTAATGTTAAAATTAATATACATATTTTTTTTAATTATTATTAGCATAATAATAATAAAAAAAAAAGTATACATATCTCTCTCAAACTACCACTTGATTGTTAATATCTTATAAAAACTATCAATTGAGTCAATTTTTCTCATAAAGTACCAAAAACTATCATTGTCCTCCAAATAAGAAAAATATCCTTAATAAAAATAAAAATAAACAAATTCTAATTTTTTGTTATTATTATTATTATTATTATTATTATTATTATTATTATTGTTATTATTATTATTATTTTAAAAAAAACCACCCTGGGGTTGCCGAATTAACCACCCCTATAAGTTTAAGGGATAACTCAAAAGCATTTTTTGGGTGGCCCAGACAATATTGGGGTGGTTTCCAAATAATTTCTTTTTTAACAAAAAAAAAAAAAAATTTTTGGTTTTTAGTTTTTATTTTTTTTAATCCAGATTTTGTAGCTAGGATTAAGAACTTCCTGATTAGCATCATCCAGCACCGATTGAGGTAGCTCATGACTTTTCAAGGTAGGAACCACTTGAGATAGCAACAGCAAATAATTATTCTCATCAAGTTTGAGAGAGGGAAATTGAGTGAAACTAGGTAGGGTGAATGAAGTTGCCAAACATTTAAATTCTTGCAATTTTTTTCTTATAAAAAAAAAATGAGGGGTATTTTGAAAATTTTGATAGGATTTAACGAAAAATTCTAACGAATGGTTATAATTTTATTTTATTTTATTTTTTTTATAAGAAAGATAGATACTCTAAATTAATACTTTTTAAAGTTTGAGTACTTAATTGCAAAAGTGATGAAAGATCAGAGATTACAAGTGAAGTTTTCCCTAAAAGTTGAGTAAAACTTAAGGACCCTATTCTTAAAATTGAAATCCTAAGGACTAAATTCAAATATAATGAAAATTTAGGCATTAAATACGATTTTTTTTTTCTTTTTTTAATATATAATTTTTAGTTTTTTTCTTTTTCTTTTTTCGAATTTATAAGGATATTTTTATCTTATTAGAAAATTATGAGGCCATATTTGTATTTTAGTCTTCTTTTTTTCTTTTTTTTCTTCTTCTTTTTTTTTTTTTTTTTTTTTTTTTTTTTTTTTTTTAACTATCATTGGGAACATGCAAAATTATTATTATTATTATTTTTTTTTTTGCAAAATTTCAACTCTTTTCTTGTGCTTTCAAGGGTTATATTGTTCTATTTGTTAGTTTAATGCCATTTTCTGTACCCATCTATGAGAGTGATCATTCTTCGCTGGAAAACAACACATGTAGAACACGCGTCGTCCCCGGAAACACTTTGCAGCAGATCAGACTCCATAATCTCCAGGCACCACCTTGCACGGTCAAAAAATGCGGAGTGTGGCCATCACTCGCACCCAAGGAGAGAATGCCAATATTGACTTTAAAGTATGCTACAGAATCACGTCATTATAAATAGGACTATATTAATCATAATAATAATAATAAATCTTTAAAAACACATTTGATATTTAAAAGAAATCTTTATTCCACTTCCACATTACATTTAAATGGGAAGAAAAATTGATAACTTTAGGAATTTTTTTTTGTTCAAGTTGGGATTTTCAAGATTTAAATATGTTCAAAGCGACTAAAGTATGTACCTTTATAACCTCATAATACACTAGGAATGAGTGAATTCTGTGAAGTTGGAAACTTGGATGGAGAAAAGATCACCCACAAATAGATTATGAATAGTCACTAATAGATCGGTCCTTGCTCAGTGATCAATCAGTGTATGAGGACCAATAGATTGGCCCTTATACACACTGATTAATTGATCGGTGAGGGCTAGAAAATGAAATTAAAGTTTTTAAGTGAAATTTGGATTTTTGATTTAGGAGAATGATTAATAATAGAGTATAAAATTTGAAGAGCAAAGAGCTTGACTTTTTAGAAAGTTCAAACTTGGATATTAGCGTTGAAGGTAAGTAATCGCTCATGGATATTGACATTCATGATTTATCTTGAACATATTGCGTTTGCCCCAATATTTGAGAAATTATTGATTTAAAATGCATTGTTATTCATGAAATTAATAATGTTCTCATAACTGGAAAGGGATGAAGAAAGTGAAACACATCGAAATGGTACCAGCCATACTTAATAATAGAAGGATTTGACAAAAGTATGTAAAAAACTTGTCCCTCCTAAAAAAATTATTCCAGAATAAATAGGCAACAGTTAAAAGAAGTGTGCTAGCAGCGAGCATAAGCAAGGTTATTTGATACACGTGTAAGTTTCCCTGCATGTGCCTCATTCGTGATAACTTCTTTGGATTTGCGTGAACTAGCAGACGGATCACTAAGTGGGGAATATTAAATTACGCAAGATTCGAGGGCTACTCGAAATGTGTTTTAAAAAAATAAAAAGATAAATTCAAATTTAAATTTTTTAACCCTTCAAAATATGCAGCCAAAAAGAGAAGATTCAAAATTTAAATTTTCTAAAAGAAACCTTCTAAGAGCATTCACAGTGGGTTATGTAAAACCCACTGTAAATCTAGAATAGGTAATAATTCCAGTAAAACACACTCCATCGACTTCTCTAAACCAACACTAGAATGGAGTTGCCGTCCATTTTTGAACTGTTCACGGATCTAAAGCTTATTTTATTGTTCTTTCTTTCTCCGCGTCTCTCTCTCTCTCTCTCTCTCTCTCTCTCTCTCTCTCTCTCTCTCATTTGGCGTTGCTTTACCGGGGACCTATATCTGGGCAAGGTGGAGGATGGGTTTGGGGTTGGGGTTTTGATTTTCTCGGCCCAGTACTAGCGGAGCGACTTGTTCGGTGGTTCTGGTTCGGTTGATCTCGGTGCTGTTCGGTGGTCTTAGGCTGTCGGCATACTCTGGGTTCTGTTTCGGTGGGTCCGGTTTGCCATCTCTGTGGGGTGGTTCTGGTTCCGATAGGTGTGATTTTGGTTCGGCAGCTCGGATTGGTGGCGGCTCAAATGTTTTTCCGGTTGGTGTGATTTTGGTTTGGCGGCTCGAATGTTCTGGGTCCTAGTCCTGTTCGGCGAATTTTGCAGCTTTGAACGGATTCTTCAAGTAGAAGTTTCTAGGTGCGATGTGTTGTTTTTGGCAGGGTTATCGGTTTTATTTGGTGTTTTTGGTGAAGATTTGATTAAAATTAAAATCGATTATTTTAATAAAATAGAGGAGAAGTTTATATAAGCTGATGGAGGAAGGTGTTGAAAAGTGGTTAGCTAAACTAGCAAAAGTGAGTTGTTGTTAGCTATTTTAGATAAAATTTTACACAAGCCGATGGAGATGCTCTAAAAGCATTCACAATGGGTTACTGTAAATCTATAATAGATAACCAAACCATAAAAACCCAACTCCATCGGCTTCTCTGTCCCAAACGTAAACTGGCGTTGATGGAGATTTGTGAACAGTGCAACGCTACATGTGGCGTTGCACTGTTCATACATCTTTCTTTTTCTTTTTTCTTTTTTCTTTTTTTTTTATTGTATTTTCACTGGCAAAAAGGACGATCCTTGTGTCTCTCTATCTCACGCTCCCACCCCCCCCCCCCCCCCCGCCTTTTTCTTCTTCCTCCCACCTTTTTCTTCTTCTTTCCTCTTCTTCCTCTTCTTTAGTGGGCAACAGCTTCGAAGAGCTAGGTCTGGAGGTGATTGAAAAGGGAGATGAGAGGGATTGGGCGCGAGGGAGCTAGAGGCGGGAGGAGAGAGAGGAGGATGGAGGAGGTGGTGTGTCATTGCCATTTCTGTAAAGTTAGAAGCTTGAAGATGAAGGAAGAGAAAGAGAAAGAGAGAATATTCATCCAAATTTTATTTTATTTTATTTTTATTTTATTTTTTTTTAAAAAAAAGGAGAATGGTTTCGGGAAAGTGAAGAAAGGAGTTCTAGAAGTCAAAAGAAGATAAGGGTGGAGTGGCTCTTCGTAGAACATGTGGCAGCTTAAGGATAAATAAGGGGTTTTTTTTTTTGAGAAAAAATAAGGGCAATGTTGGTTCCAGCTAGAAAGCACGCTTGGTGAAGGTCAAAACGGTGTGTGGAGGATTGGGAGTTAGTTGAGAGTTAGTTGGTAGAATAAAATGATAAAAAGTAGGAAAGAGAAAAAAAAAAAAAAAAGTAAAAATGAATATTTAATTGATGTAGAGTTAAGAATAGATAATCGAATGTATGACCTTCTTAAAACTCATTATCTAAACTAGCAAAAATGAATTTTAATTATCTATTATAGATTAAATTTTACATCATCCAATGGGAATGCTCTAAATGACCAGCCAACTAGGATATTTCAAACATTTCAAATTTTGATTTCTTTTTAAATTAAGTCGTTAGACTTTTGGGCTCAAAGCTCATTTAATGTTATGTCTAACCCAATTAAGCCTAAAGCCTGAAATATAACACACCTACTATACCTATGCATCCCAATAAAAATTTGTAACCCGGCCAATTAAAGCAATAATAAATTATTAAAAAGTAAATACAAGCTATATATATCCACCAATAAAATAGTAACATGTAAGCAAGTAAACTAAAGGAATATTATAAGGACGCTAAGTGATGTTAGTTTAAATGTATATTAGGCTGAAATCAAAGAGAAATTAAATAGGATTTTAAGCCTTTTCATGATTGGGCTTAAATAGGAGATTTGTTTCTTATTAGGACCCGGCGTGTGGATCCCACCCCAATATATCTTAGAGTTGTGCACTACTAGTCTTTTTTAGCATTTCCCTACTTGTTAATGTACATTACTTCATCGGGCTGTAATACATGCACTACAAATACACTACAAGTGCACAACTTCAAAACACATTAAAGTTTGACTCCAACACTTCGAATTGTACACTAATTATATACTTGTTGTAATTTTAGGATTTTCCTCGTTCATATATCCCATTCCATTCTACCATATTCATGTCATTATCAATACTAAATTCCTCCCCCAATATTATATAATATTATATATAATTTACACGGAAATGAAATCTTCATAAGCGCGACTACCTTGCCAATTCGGAGCAGAGCCATCACTCATCAGCCATGTCCACCTATCTCCCTGAGGACGTGGTTCTCAATATCCTCTCCAGGCTGCCTCCAAAGTCTTTTCTCCGATTCAGATCCGTCTACAAATCCTGGCTCTTCGTCATCGGCAACGCCAATTATCTATCCAAAAACTTCCTCAACCACTCTATTCTCACAGCCGCCGCCGCCGCCCACCAGCTCCTCGTAAAACTCACCACCCCATCCATTCCCAAAAGGCAGACTTGCTCTTTCCTCTCCTACCAAACACTTGCCTTCGCCTCTCAAACTCCTCAAAATCTTCCCATAAGAAGCCCACGTGGGCTTAGCATTGTGGGTTCCTGTAATGGCTTGCTCTGTCTTTTTGATTTCTTCTCCGGCGGCGACATCATTTTCTGAAACCCCGCCACTTCAGAGCTCAAGGCCCTGCCTTGCGCGTCCAATGTGGACACTATATGCTTCGGCTTCGACCAAAAACGAAATGAGTGTGGTTATGCAGACTCGTTATGTTCCAGAGCGTGATCCGCCGGTTTTCATTACGAACCGGGGAGTGAAGGTTCTTCGTCTGAACCGGGTGGCGGAGGTGTATAGGCTAAGAAGCGGTGATTCTTGGAGAAAGATTATCGTGGATGGAGACATGCCCGATTGCAACGGACCCAATTTGCGGTCACGGTGGCCATATGCAAATGGGGTATGTTACTGGAGGACGTTACGCAGTGTTGAGGATGAAAAGATTGTTGCTTTCGATGTGAGCGAGGAGGTGTTCAAGACGACGCCGTTGCCAGCTGCTAGTGTTCTTGGGAGGCGCAATGATGTGAGGGCTCTAACGGTTTTAAATGAATTGGCTGCGATGGTTGTTGTGCATAATAAAAGCAAATGGGAGGGGAAATTGTTTGATATATGGGTGTTGCTTTAATTTGGTGTGAAGGAGTCGTGGACTCGGCTTCTGAGAATTGAAGCTTTTCCCGATCTGGAATGGCCGTTGGGTTTTTTGAAGAACGGCGAGTTGTTTATGGAGAACGGCGAAGGGGAGCTGGTGTTGTATGACCCTTTTACCTAAACAGTAAGAAATGTTGATCATGGGGTAAAGGAATCGCTGCAAGTTTTAGCTTACACACCCACTTTGGTTTCGTTCAAAGGAGGGTTTAAGCTTGCAGTATAGCTAATAAGGTAATAATCCAAATCTGCAGTCTTTTCTAATATTCTAGGCAAGGTTCAAGGGAAAATTAAAGGTTGGCTCTCAAAATCCTTGTCTTAGGTTGGTAAAACTATTCTGGTTAAAGTGGTTGCTTCTGCCATTCCTTCTTATGCCATTAGTTCTTTTCTTCTCTCGGATGGTTTCTGTCGCACCCTGGATAAAGCCTTCAAGAATTTTTGGTGGGGTTTCCCTAAGGATAAATCTCGTAATTTTTCTCTTAAGTGTTGGCGTTCTTTATGTTTACCAAAAGATCAATGTGGCTTAGATTTTCGTCTTATGAAAGATGTGAACTTGTCTCTCATTTCAAAACTTGGTTGGAATCTTCTCACTAACCACAACAGCTCATGGGTCTCTCTTTTCCAGCGCAAGTACATCAAATATGGTAACGTTCTTTCTTCTCCTCTCTCTTCTGGTTCTTGGATTTGGAATGGCATAAAAGCAATTGTTCCCATCATTGCTCAAGGTGCTTGTTTTTCCCCCAGCAAATTTTCTTCTTTATCTATTTGGTTTTCTCCTTGGATTCCTACTCTTCCACTTTTTCTCCCTACACCCCGTTTACCATATCTCCCCTCTTCTTACCCTTTGGCTATCTCTGACCTTCTTCTTCCCTCCTCTTACACTTGGAATTACACACACTTGTCTTTTCTTTTTCACCCTTCTACCATCGTAGAAATTATGAAAATTGTTCCTTCCCTCCTTCATGATACGATCCTTTGGACTCCCTCTTCCTCTGGCACTTTCACTACAAAATCAGTCCATCACCTTATCACCTCTTCCACCCCAGCCTCCCCATCTCCTCTTTCCCAATCTCATTGGAAAGCTTTATGGAAATTAAACCTCAATCATCGATTAAAATTATTTTTATGGAAAATGGTTTGGAATATTATTCCTACCAAATTCCGAATTTCCCAATCTATCCATTCCTCTAATCCGGATACCTCTTGTTCTCTTTGTTCTTTTCCTATTGATTCTCTTCTCCATATCTTCTTCTCTTGCCCAATTGCACGTGTGGTTTGGCGTCAATCTTTTTGGCCTTTGCATAGTCTGCTTTGCTGGTTCATGACATGACAGATTGGCTATTTATTATTTTGAACCCTGCTACTATTGGTATTCCACAGACAGCAACTCATATGTTTCAAATTTTTGCTGCGGTGGCTTGTGATCAACTTTGGTTTTCTAGGAACAAGGCTCATCATGACAAAATAGTTCCAAATGCTCTTACAATCTCCACTACTATTAACAAGCTAGTTTTGGAACATCACTCTGCTTGGTCTTCTTCCCTAATCCGCACTCCTAAGATTTGGTAGAAGCCCTACTCCTCTTTCTATAAGGTGAACTATGATACGGCTATCCGACTTTCTTTTTTAGCCCAAGCTGCAGTTCTTAGAAATTTCTCTGGCTCAGTCATCGGATGCTGCTCTCTTATTAGCCCACTGTGTTTAGCTCTCTTTGGGGAAGCTCGTGTGGCTCTTTTGGCTGCCCGTTTAGTTACTTCTCTGAATATTACTTCCTTTATCTTGGAAGGAGACTCTCTTACTGTTTCTCTGGCTCTTCAGAATCCTACCATTACACAAGATTGGCGCATTGCTTCTATGATCTCCCACATCCAATCTATCGTCCCATCTTCGACTAGCTGGTCGGCTAGTCATATCAACCAAAGTGCAAACTTTTGTGCCCACCTTGTGGCATCCTGGGTCGCAACCAGACTTCACTCTGGCTGCATTCCCATTTCTTCCCCTTTTGTAGTTGGACCTTCTCCTCCCTGTTTTGGAAAGGCTTCCCCTTCTTCTTTTTTGGTCCCTTAAGTCTGTTTAGTTCCTTATTTTGTACTTAAAACAAAAAAGAAAAAAGAAAAAAAAAAGCTAATAATCCATGAGCTGAGGTGTGTTTGGATATTTTACTTTTTAGCTTGTTTGATATGCATCATTAATGACTTTAATTTCACATGGCAATCGTTTTCGTCATTTAGGTGACATAGGTGGAATGGGAACTCGACTTTAATGAATGAGAAGTTGGACTTGAAAAGTCATTGTAAACAAAAGTCATTTTAGTTGTTATGAACATACTGCTTTTTTTTTACATGTCGACACAAGAGAGGGAGGAGGATTTGAACTAGTGACATCTGCTTTATGAGGCGTGGTCCCCAGCCGATTGAGCTACCTCTTGGGGACGTTGAAAACATACTTAAACAGTTGAAAAAGTGAAGCCCATTCTCCTGCCCATCCGCACCTTCAGTCACATTCATGTGAGCTATATAAATTTAATGGCTGGCTTTTTCAAAATGAATTATTACACCACTAATCTTTGAGGTTAGCATAAATTATGAATCACTTCTTGTGGTATAAAAAGTTCATGAATGGTACTTGTGGTAGATTATAATTATGAATCACTTTCTGAGCCCGTTTTCCGTCCACTAAGTTAACATAATCCATCAGTTTGCCACGTCATACTCAATAGAAAATCGACACGTGTCCATTACAAAATATATATATATAAAAAACTTACAAATTATTATTTTGTTTTTACAAAAATCAAAAAAAATAGTGAGGGGGTGGCTACCGGTTGGGCAACACCCATTTGGGGATAGCGTGCGGCCACCCCCAACAACCTCTGGGTGTATGACTTGAAGTCATCGTAAACAAAAGTCATTTTAGTTGTTGTGAACATATATACATGTAAACAGTTAAAAAAGTGATGCCCATTCTCCTGCCCATCCACACTTTCAGTGACATTCATGTGAGTTGTATAAATTTTATGGCTGACTTTTTCAAAATGAATAATTGCACCACTGGTCTTTGAAGTTAGCATAAATTACGAATCACTTCCTGTGGTATAAAAAATTCATGAAGAGTCCTTATAGTAAACTATAATTACGAATCACTCCCTAAGCCCGTTTTCCGTCCATCAAGTTAACATAATCTGTTAGTTTGCCACGTCATACCCAATAGGAAATCGACACATATCCATTACAATAAAAAAATATAAATATATTAAAAATATAAATAAATAAAACTTAAAAATTATATATATATATATATATATATATATATATATATATATATATATATATACAAAAAAAAAAAAAAAATAGTGAAAGGGTGGCTATCGGTTGGGCAGCCACCCCCAACCCCTGGGGGTAGTGCGAAGCCACCCCCGGCCACCTTTGAGGGTGGCGCACGGCCTCCCCCAAGACTCGTGTGGCCTTCGGGCGAATCGGGCCACCCCTTCACTATTTTCTTTTTTCTTTTTTCTTTTTTAAAAAACAATATTTAAGTTTTATTTATTTATATTTTTTTACTATAATGGACACATGTTGATTTCCTTTTGGGTATGACGTGGCAAACTAACAGACTTTGTTAACTTGGTGGACGGAAAACGGATTCAGGGAGTGATTTGTAATTATAGTTTACCACAACAATCCTCCAACAATGAGTGATTTGTAATTTAGGCCAACCTCAGATATCAGTGGTACAATTATCATTTTTGAAAATTGTAAATTGTAAAGGAGAAAGAATGTTTAAACTTTGTGAGAAGTTACCAAAAAAAAAAAAAATGAGAGTTGTAATTCTGTAGACTCGGTTATAACCGGGCTACGAACAAGCTAACGTGACATTGTTAAGTTAGCTTGCCACATCAACTCAATTAAAAAAAATGAAAGAAATCCTGAAAACATTTATGAAAATCCCCAAAACATCACTGGAACGCAAAAAACTTTTGGCCTAAATTTCTTCCAAATCTCCCTTTCTTAAGCAACACCCATCGTACACTGGCCATTGTGCGCAGCTCACCACCCACCGCCCACCGTACACCACTGCCAGAGAGCACCACGCAAGCAAAAAACCATTGACAAAAAGGTAAGAAGAAGAAGAGAACCATGCAGAGGATGGAACTCAACGATGGGTTTGGTTTTTTTTTCTATTTTTTTTCTTTCCAAATATGGGTTTGCTTTTTTAAATATAATGAACTAAAAGGTGGATTTATGTGGTTTGTAGAGGGTGGAGGACGTAGACGCCCTAACCATCATCGATTGAAGTTGCTCGTTCCTTTGGGTAAACTTTTTTTTTTTTTTTTTTTTTCTCTCTTTTTTATTCCACTTTTGATTTCTTCAACTGTGAAAAATCTGGGTTTTGGGCAAACCTAGGAAATGAGTTTTTTTCCACACAAATTAGGATGGAAGCTGACTAACAATTTGGAAACTTATGGCTAGGCATGTATACGAGCTGAGCTTGGGGGAATAGTGGTTGTCCAAACTCGACTCTTTAAGAAAGTTTATGTGCTCGAACTCTATTCGAGCTCGTGACGGGTATTAAATATGGAGCTCGAATCAGGTCGACTTGCCAAGAGTAAAATCATGTCTAACCTCGAGTTTGAGCTCGGTTTTTTTACGAGCCGAGTGTCTTATCGGGCACTCGGCTTGCCCGGCTCGTGAAGAAATATCAATATTTTATTCTTTTTTTTTTAAAAAAAAAAGGTATATCAAATTTTAACAATCATAATAAAAATATCAATTATTTTAATTAAATTATCCAACTTACAAAACATTTTTACAAACAAAATTCTACATAAACAAATTAAACAATCACAAATCAAATACAAATGGTCAAATGCAATTACAAATCAAAATTAATAATAACATCTCAATATTCTCCAGTTGTGCAGCTTGTGCTGAATTGCCAAACTCAAATAGACTATCTTCGGAAACTATCCTAATGGCTAATAGTTTTAGAGTTAATAACAAAAATAAATAAATTACAATTTACCAAGACATTTTTACAATTACTAACAAAATTATACAGAAACAAATTAAACGATCACAAATCAAATACAAAGACTATGCGATTAGGCAAGGACTTGGCAATCAAAGACCATTTTGTAAGGGCCCATATTTTGATACCAGTTCAATGAACTTCACATCTATAAACTTGCACACACACTTAAAAAAAATATATATATATATTTAATTTTTTACTCTCTTGCATTACGTAGTCAAGTAAATAATCTTTCACTTAATAAAAATGTCAAGGAAGGTTTTATAAAAATGCAAAATTTAATTTGTCATAATCATTAAATAGGATTTGAGAAGTCCATGAAGTCATACTTTACCTCAAGTCCTCAAGTCTTCTTGTTTTCTACAATCTTCAATTGTCCAACAAAATCCACCAAACAAAATATGCAATAATATTAAAACAGATAAACTTACTTAGTACAAAGTCAAATTGCTATTGTAACTTTGGTAAGACAATCTCCACTTCAAATTCCTCCTAAAGTTCACAAAATATAAATAAAAAATCTTTAAAACTTTGTAAATGCAAAAGAAACTCGTAATCACTAAATACTAAATAGGAAGTCTTAATTACCTCAACCTAAAGTCTCCATGTCTTCAACTCTTCATGACTTCAACAAAAGTAGAATCTCACAAGTGTCACAACTAAAATATGCAATTATATTATAACACTTAGTCACTTATACAGCAAAAAACAAACAAAAGTAAACTATTACAGAATTGCTGGTAAGACAATCTCCACTTCCTCATCCTCCTCCGCCTAAGGTTAAAAAATAGAAAATAAGAAATATTTAGAACCTTATAAATGCAAAGGAAAATATCAATTACAACTACATCAAAATAAAACTTACATTGTGCTTTCTTTTAATCCCATATAATGTTCTGACCCAATCAGCCCTACACAATAACATTTGCACGGTTTCTGTAGATAACTTAAGGTCTGTGAGGATCAATGACTCTCACCATCATTAAATGTGGACTCTGAAGTCACAGTGGTGATTGGTATTGACAATATATCCCTAGCCATCATAGACAAAATCCAATACTTAAAGGTATTTGCCTTCCACCAATCCAAAGAATTAAATTCCACACCCTTTGCAACAATGAGAACATTCTCCTTTAAACAGGATTATAAATCAGATTTTATCGGCTGCTGCAGTATATTAACATTTCTGATGAATAAGTCATAAAGGTCCCCACCACTTGTTAGAACATTCTTCTTCCAAACGACATTAATTGAACTGCTTGATGAGGATTCACTAGCATTGATTTGTAAATTTTGCTCAGCAACACTTAAATTATATTCTTGGACATATTCAGCATATAACTCATTCAGAACTGTACATGTAAGTCTAGGTAATGGGTATGTACGATCAGATCTAACCGCATGATCCACCAATCCTAGGCGTTGAAAATGCAAAATACCGTATGTGCAAAACACTAAATAAATTCCAGTGTCAGTCGTGCTCTACAGCTGGAATGCACATTAGCCCATAGCCATCCAACGGTTTACATTTATTCACATATTTTAATCTAACAGTCATTAATATGATGATTCAAGTTTCAAAAAAAAAAAAAAAAGGGATGATTTACAAATTTAAAAATTTGGATTTAAATCTAACATGTATCATTTATGCACATCATGCTTCAAGGCACATATTTTTTAGATATGCTGATAAATAATTTGGAAATTGGAACCTAGATGTTGATTAATTTTGACTTTGTGATTCATGTGTTAAATATGAAATAATATTTGTCGGAATGTCGTAATTAGACTTTAAATTCATAGTTGATAAATGTTTTCTATATCATGATATTACTATAAGTTAATTAAAAAATTATTTTTTATACTTAAAAATAATTAATTCTAACTAATAAGTTACATATTGTCATATTGATATAATTATACATTTATACTTAATTAGTTAATATGTTAAATGTTAATCATAAATTCATAATTAGTAATTACACATTTACACAAATTACACTTAATCATAATTCATAGGGTCAAGAGTCAAAGCCTATGAATTATGAGATAGGACCATAAGATTAATGCATTATCCTAACTTCCTAATTAGTATGACAATATCTAATAATAACATTTATATGATATAATATAACTAGATAGGCATTAATGCATTATCATTATAATTCACATACATAGGAGATAGGACCATAGAATTATTAGATTCTATAATAATTATACATTGTGCCATATAACATAAGATTTAATATCATATAAATTGTTAGGTTATATTAAATTTAATCAAATGAATTGTTAGATCATATCACCTAGCTATTCTTGTTAGATCATAGTGCATTATTTGAATTTGGATCACACTTAATTATACAATAATACAAAATAAGTATTGTTGATATGAATATCACATTATACATTGTGCCATATGATATGATATTTAATATCATATAAATTGTTAGATCATACCTAAATTTAATCAAATGAATTGTTAGATCATATCACCTAGCTATTCTTGTTAGATCATAGTATATTGTTACAACTTGGACACATTTAATTATACAATAATACAAAATAAGTATTGTTGATATGATTATCACATTATACATTGTGCCATATGACTTGAGATTTAGAACATAAATAAAAATAATATATAAATTATAACAAAAAAAATTAAAAACGATAACAAACTAACATGGCCATAAAAAATAAAGACAAAAAAGGGACAAAAAAAAAAAAGAAGAAGAAGAAGAGAAATTACTCAAATAATGGAAAATAATTATTTGCTGTATATTTTCCCGATTCCAATAAAGTAAACAAAAATTATGAAGTGTATGTGTACCCTAAATTTTTGCTATAGGCTAACTCAAAAACCACTTATATGAGAGAATAAGAAAGTAAGAGCATTATTTCTTTTGGCAAAAAATAAAGACAAAAAACAAAGAATCAAACATACTAATATAACAGAAAATAAATGTATTTTATGTATAATTTTTCCCATTCTAATGAAATCTTGAAAGCAATGTCGTCCATCAATTAAGTACGTAAACAATGTGTATTACATATTCCAAAAAATAAGATTTGAAAAATTAATAAGTAACAGCGTAAACTAAAAAATTGTCATACCTTGTGCAAAACACAATGATGTGAATCTTTCTCTCTCATCATAATTTTACTAAATTTACTGTACAATTTACGAAAAATATATATATATATAAATTAGAAGGAAAAAAAAAAGGAAAGGAAGAAGAAAATCACAAAAAATAAAAATAAAAAATAGAAAAATACTAATCATATATTGCATAAAGGCATTCATTAACCTCTGTTTTTTTACAAAAGAAATAAAATCTAGAAAGAAATCCTTACGCGGCAGAGTAAAGATTTGAAGAATCCTGTAAGCCTTTCACTTCTGCCTTTTGAATAATGAGAGTGATAATAATACAATAGCTGATTTTTTACGAGAATTTGAGAGGGATTCATTTCCTACAAAATGGTGTCAGAGGTGATGAGTCAAACTAAATTCTCCAGTAGCGTTTCTTTCTATTGAAACAAAAAAAAAAAAAATTACTGTATTTTTTGTATAGAACGATTTTGTAAAGGTAAAAAGAAATGATCACACAATCATAAACTTTTTTTTTTTTTTGAGAAACATAATCATAATCATTGTGCTTTAAGGTAAAGGGCTGAAAGTGCAGTAAATATTTTTTATTTGCAGAGTTTCATTTGAAGTTTGGACGCACATTTGACAGTTTAAAAGTTCAGACGTCTTTTTTTTTTTTTCAAAGAAATGAGTGAATACTTCAAGAACTCTGCGCTCCACAAATTTTAAACAATTCATAAATCATCGCTACCCAAAAGCTCTGTAATTATACATACATACATATATTAAAATAGATGGAAAAATTGATGCATAATATTAAACGCTGTAAAGATCAAAAAGCTAAACATCATTCGTGTTAAGCTATCCACCACTCATCACGTGGATCATAATCACCATCCAGCAAACTTGCCAAATCAAGCTCATGTCAATCCCAAAGATCACTCCATCACAGTAAAGGTTCCAACTCATTCCAAGAAAGTATTCGGACAACACACAAGGAAAGCTATTATTCCAGCAAGTCCTCGTACAATAAATGGAAAGCAACACTGTACGTAAATCAAGCATTTCATCAAGTAAAAGGATCCTAACTGCAGAAGGCAATATACAAGATCACTCCATCACAGTAAAGGTTCCAACTCATTCCAAGAAAGTATTCGGACAACACACAAGGAAAGCTATTATTCCAGCAAGTCCTCGTACAATAAATGGAAAGCAACACTGTACGTAAATCAAGCATTTCATCAAGTAAAAGGATCCTAACTGCAGAAGGCAATATACTTCTCCTTGTGTGTTGTCCGAATACTTTCTTGGAATGAGTTGGAACCTTTACTGTGATGGAGTGATCTTTGGGATTGACATGAGCTTGATTTAGCAAGTTTGTTGGATGGTGATTATGATCCACGTGATGAGTGGTGGATAGCTTAACATGAGGGCAGAACATGTGGGGAGGCAGGGGCAACTAAGTCTGCACGAGGGGAGGTAGTAGGGTCTGCGGGCTGTACCAATGGGACAACGGGGGAGGCAAAAGCGTGTGGAGAAGGAGGTGGCAATGTAGGAGATATGGTGCTGTTGTGAGGTGTGGCTAAAGGGGCACTAGTAGGTGAGTGAAGGAGATCTGGCAAGGCTGGGGATGCACACGTAGGTGCAGGTGAAGTGGTGCAATGATGGGGGATATTTGACAAAGGGCCTGCATGGTGTGGGACACGTAAGTTGGGCTCAACATGGTTATGTATCAAGGGTAAAGAGGCACAAGCAGGTGCTGTAGAAGGAGAGTTACGGGTGGCATGGCTAGTTGTAATTAAGGGCTCATTGAGAGTGGGGAAGGCAATAGCAAGGGGAGGCTCAGGATTTGACGATGGTGCTATTAAGGTGGGGATAGGTGCAGAGAAAGTAATACTTACCGGAAGGTGAAATGGAACATCAGAAGCTGCATTGACTTTGGAAGGCAAGTGCAAACGAGCATGATCCTTCGCAGGAAAAGATTGTTCATAAAAAACAACATGTCTAGAAAGAAAAACACGATTAGTGACATGATCAAGACAACGGTATCCAGCATGACTATACCCAAGAAAAATGCAGGCCTTAGATTGATATTCTAACTTGTGTGAGGTATACGGTCTAAGTAAAGGGAAGCACTTGCAGCCAAAGACAAGAAGTATGGTATAGTCAGGGGTTTTTGAAAGAGTTTCTCATGAGGAGAAGAATATCCAAGGACATGTGTTGGAAGACGATTAATTATATAAATGGCAGTAAGAAAGGAATCGACCCAATACTTATTGGATAACCCAAAGTGAGCAAGGAGTGTGAGTCCGGTTTCAAGAATGTGACGAAGTTTTCGTTCGGCTAAACCATTTTGCTGTGAGGTGTAGGGGCAAGACTTCCTATGGACAATCCCATTTTGAGAGAGGAAATTTTGGAAAAGGGTGGAGGTATACTCTCCTCCACCATCAGATTGAACTTGCTTGAGTTTGCAGTTAAATTGAGTTTCAACAAGCACTTTGAATTTGACAAAATAAGTGTATGTGTCTGATTTATTATGGAGAGGATACATCCATGTATACCTAGAAAAATCATCCACAAAAATTAAATAATACTTGCAGCCACTGATGGAGGTAATGGGAGATGTCCATAAATCTATATGAAACAGCTCAAGAATGGTGGTGCATAATCGGTTTGAGGGAAGAAAAGGAAGTTTTTTACTTTTTCCCATTAAACAAGAGTCAAAAACTTGATCTTTATTGAAGGAAATATTGGAAATAGGCAAGTTGTATGCCTTTATTACACGACTGACAGTAACAAAAGAGAGGTGGCCAAGCCGAAAATGCCACACAGGCACAAAGTTTTCAAACCAAAGAAAGCAGAAAAAACAAGTTTATTTGTTGATGACCAAGTCTAAAACCGCATAGGATATAGCCCGTTTTCACTCCATCCTTCCAGAAGCGTTGCATGGGTCTGAAGATCCTTCACAACAAAATAAGATGAGGTAAGTATAAAATAGCAATTATTGTCCAAACAGAATTTTTGGATGGAAATTAAGTTGGTGGCAGCAGTAGGACAGTGTAATATATTGCGAATATGAAAAGGAATTTTGGATCAGTGAAGAATGGCTGAACCAATGTGCTCTATGCCAATTCCTGCGCCATTGCCAACAACTACTGACTCTTGGCCATGAAAGGGTTGTGGCTGAATGGTTAAGTTCTACAAGTCTCTTGTGATATGAGCATTGGCCCCACTATCTGCATACCACTCTTGTGCTTCAAGTTGAGTGTTGGTCTGGGAACCATGGCAGTCGATTGAGATGGAGTATGACGGCCTTGATAGGAGTGATCCATCCTATGAAAGCAGTCGAAGGCTTGGTGGCTCGTTTTGCCACAAATCTGGTAAGAGGTACGAGTGGAAGGGCTGAATGAGGGGCCACCAAAAGATGAAGTGGAATATTGAGGCCGTGGAGCAGGTCTACCAGAACCAGCATGAACAAAACCACCAAGACCATTTCGGGAAGGGCCAGATCGTGGGGAGAACCTGCTGAATTGAGGCCCCTTTTTCTTGTTAAAAAGCTGGGAGACTAGTTTTCCCTTTTGCATGTGGAGTGCAAAGGTTGAAGTATCAGGAGCAACATTTTGCTGTTTCTGTAGAAGCATCTCATGGCTCAACAACTCTTCTTGGAAATCTGCAAAAGAAGGCACTTTGTCTCTAGTAGCTACAGAGTAAGAGGTGATAAATGAGTTATAGCTTGGATTCAAGCCACTGATTATATAGGATAATAAATCTTCATCATCAGTTGATTTGCCAATGGCAGCCAACTGATCTGCCCAATTTTTGGCAGTTTTCAAGTACTCAAAGCATGACTTGGAGCCTTGATTAAGATTCTAGAGCTGTCGTTTCAAATGGGAAACACGTGACAGAGATTCAGAGGCAAATCTGCTCTTCAAGGCATTCCATACTTGATTGGATGTGTGCAGACCAAACACGGTGGACAGAATTGATTCTGAGAGGGTGATGTTCAGCCACCCAAGGAGGAGTTGATTCTATCTAACCCAAAGGGAGTAGGCAGGATTAGGCACATTTTTTGCCTTCAGCATCAATAACAAATTGAGGTGGGCATGGGTTAGAACCATCCACTATGCCCATCACTTCATGACTCTTCAGTATTGGAACTATTACAAAGAGCCATACCATATAGTTGCCTTCATCTAACTTGACAAAGAATGATGTGGGAAAGTTTGGCAGTGAGATGATCGAGTTGGCAATATTTGAGGATGAGGCCGACATTGTTGATGGAGAAAAGGATAAAAAGAAATCAAACAAAAAACAAGTAGAGAAATATCCAACAGGAGCAAATGGAGGCGTTGGCGTATATTGGCTCTGATACCATGAAAGAAATAAGCTTGAGGAAAAATGTTTTTCTCTTGATAAAATAAACAAAGGTGTACAAGGCTATATATACACGACTGATACATATGTAATTACAGAGAAATCCCATAATTATGGGATTATGATTTACAAGAATAATTGATAGTATATTGCCTTCTGCAGTTAGGATCCTTTTACTTGATGAAATGCTTGATTTACGTACAGTGTTGCTTTCCATTTATTGTACGAGGACTTGCTGGAATAATAGCTTTCCTTGTGTGTTGTCAGAATACTTTCTTGGAATGAGTTGGAACCTTTACTGTGATGGAGTGATCTTTGGGATTGACATGAGCTTGATTTTTGGGATTGACATGAGCTTGATTTGGCAAGTTTGCTGGATGGTGATTATGATCCACGTGATGAGTGGTGGATAGCTTAACAATTCGCAGGAACGCAACAAAACATAGATAAAAAATAAAATAAAATAAAATCGTAAATCAAATATATATATATATATATATATATATATATATATATATATATATATATATACTCTAATAAAATATATATGATCCACACAAATCTACAGAGAGAACCTTTTGGTTGATCAGATTTGAAGAAAACTCCAAGGGGTTGTAGAAAGTTTTGAATTTTGTACAGAGACCAATTTTGTAAATGGTTGTGATTTTGAAAGTGCAGTAAACAGTTACAGTTATTATGAAACACTATGTTTTAGTTTTAGTTAGTTACTTAGCTTGTAGGAAAAAATAACTGATGCATAATGAGTTGGCTACCCCATGTTTAACACTAAAACAGGGTTTAGTTTTTTATTTTTTTTAGAGAGAAAAAATAAGGATTTAGTTTTTATTTAGCATGCAAATAGGGATTGAGTTTTTTGTTTTTTTTTTTTTAAGTTAAAGATCCTTTTCAATAGATTGAAAACAAGACCAAATCAGTCTAATGTCCAAGGTTACAAAGAATCTCTAATAAACTAAGTCAGAGGCACAGGGTTAAAGTATCCTCCACTCAAGCAGGTCAGACTTAGACCATCATAACAGACCACAGCTGTTACAAAATAACCTAGACAACAAAAGATGCCTCTACGTATACATAAGCCTCTACAAGTTTGAGGAACGGTCACACAAACTGTGCTATACACTAGCTTTTACAAACCAGGTTCTAATCTTAAAACACAGAGCAGCTGTTAAAAACAACCAACACAAAAAACAACTAAAAATACACGGCCAGACCACAACTCCCAAATCCCCTTGTTACTCGACGGTTGGATGCACAAATTGAGTCACAAACTACGTGCACAACCAAACAGTTCCTAGAAGATCGCCCAAAAAGCCGCACCCGATAAAAACATCTGAAAAACCAGTACATATCTGAAATATGTGATCTAACTGCTTTGCCACTACTGCGAGAAAGCCGAAGAAAAGACCGCCCAAACCGTTGATCCCCTTACGCCCTAAACTGCCCCTCTAGTGGAAATCCCAGTCTCCGCTGCTGCAGCAATCAGCCACGAAAATCAGTTGAACGAAGTCGTCTCCGGCGAAGTCATTCAAGCCAGCAGCGGTGAATCGAAGCCTCCTACTGAAAATCAACACTGTCAGGCCGGAGTAACCATGGAAGAAACCCAAATCTTGGACCTGAGCGAAAATGTCTCCTACGTGCCATCCAAAATAGCAGCGGCGTATCACAAATTCCTGTTCGAAATCAAACACTGGGAGCCACAAATCAAACCAGAACAGCCATGGATGAAGCCCAAATCGGGGAAGTGGGAGAAAGTCCACCGCCTGTACACCCTATCTCCATCCCGGAACTGGACGAGATAACGCAATCACTTCACTTCTTCAGATGCCGACGAAACCCAAAGAAACAAGGAACTTTATTTATAAACAAAACCTACCACAAAACTACTGGGGAGGAGGGAAGCGGAAGGCTCCCCACCTTCATAATCACGAGCAGAGGTCGCTACCCAGAGGAAAAATCGCCAGAAATAGGGATTGATTTTATTATCATATTTTAACACAAACTTAAACTCACTGTTTAACTTAAAATGAACACTTGAAAGCATTTTAAGATGCCACTTGTCACGATGTTATGCATTACTCTGAATGATTCTCCTATTATATATATGATGATATGATTAGGCTGAAATCAAAGAGAAATTAAATAGGATTTTAAGCCTTTTCATGATTGGGCTTAAATAGGAGATTTGTTTCTTATTTAAGTATGCTACAGTTGTGCATTATTTGTTAATGTACATTAATTCATCTATCCCATTCCATTCTACCAAAACCAAGTCATTATCAATACTAAATTCATCCCCCAATGTTATATAATATATTATATATAATTTACTCGGAAATGAAATCTTCATAAGCGCGACTACCCTGCCAATTCAAAGCAGAGCCATCACTCATCAGCCATGTCCACCTATCTCCCTGAGGACGTGGTTCTCAATATCCTCTCCAGGCTGCCTCCAAAGTCTCTTCTCCAATTCAGATCCGTCTGCAAATCCCAGCTCTCCCTCATCGGCAACCCCAATTATGTATCCAAAAACCTCCTCAACCACTCCATTCTCAACCCCCTTTTGGGGTAGCGGGCGGCCACTCCCAGCCACCTCTGGGGGTATGACTTGAAGTCATTGTAAACAAAAGTCATTTTAGCTGTTGTGAACATACGTGTAAATAGTTCAAAAAGTGAAGCCCATTCTCCTGCCCATCAACACCTTCAGTCACATTCATGTGAGTTGTATAAATTTAATGGCTGACTTTTTCAAATTGAATAATTGAATCACTGGTCTTTGAGGTTAGCATAAATTACGAATCACTTCCTATGGTATAAAAAGTTCATGAAGGGTCCTTGTGGTAAACTATAATTACAAATCACTCCCTAAGCCTGTTTTCCTTCCACCAAGTTAACATAATCCGTTAGTTTGCCAAGTCATACCCAATAGGAAATCGAACGTGTACATTACAATAAAAAAAATATAAATATATTAAAAATATAAATAAATAAAACTTAAGAAATATTTTTTTTTTTACAAAATAATAATAATAAAGGGGTGGTTGCGGGCAGCCACCCCTGGCCACCTCAGAGGGTGGCGCGCGGCCTCCCCCAGGCCTTGTGTGGCCTTTGGACGAATCGAGCCACCCCTAGATGCATCTAAAGGTGGCCTTAAGGCCACCCTTTCACTATTTTCTAACTTTTTTTCTTTTTTTAAAAAATAATTTTTAAGTTTTATTTATTTATATTTTTAATATATTTATATATTTTTTTTTATTGTAATGGACACATGTTGATTTCCTATTGGGTATGACGTGGCAAACTAACAGATTCTGTCAACTTAGTGGGTGAAAAACGAGTTCAGTGAGTGATTTGTAATTATAGTTTACTACAAGGACCCTCCATGAACTTCTTATACCACTGGGAGTGATTCATAATTTAGGCCAACCCCAGATATCAGTGGTACAATTATCCATTTTGAAAATTGTAAATTGTAAAGGAGAAAGAACTTTTAAACTTTGTGAGAAGTCACCAAAAAAAATATGAGAGTTGTAATTCTGTAGACTCGGTTATGACTGGGCTACGAACAGGCTGATGTGGCACTGTTAAGCCAGCCTGCCACATCAGCTCAATTAAAAAAAAAGGAAGAAATCCTGAAACCATTTATGAAAATCCCCAAAACATCCTCGGAACGTAAAAAACTTATGGCCCAAACTTCTGCCAAATCTCCCTCTCTCAAGCAACGCCCACTGTACACTAGCTAGTGTACGCAGCTCACCACCCACCACCCACCGTACGCGACCACCAGAGAGCACCATGCAAGCAAAAAACCATTGACAAAAAGGTAAGAAGAAGAAGAAAACCATGTAGAGGATGGAACTCAAAGATGGGTTTGGTTTTTTCTTTTTTTTTTCGTTTTGTTTTGTTTTTTCTCTTTCTCTTCGCTTCAGATATGGGTTTATTTTAAAATCTAATGAACTGAACGAGGGGTTTGTTTCCTCCTTCTTCTTTTTATTTATTTTTTATTTTTATTTTTTCAGAGATGGATTTGCTTTTTTAAATATAATGAACTGAAAGGTGGATTTTTGTGGTTTGTAGAGGGTGGATGACGTAAATGCCTTAGCCATCGTCGATTGAAGTTGCTCGTTCCTCTAGGTAAACTTTTTTTTTCTCTTTTTTATTCCACTTTTGATTTCATCGACTTTGAAAAATTTGGGTTTTGGGCAAACCTGAGAAATGAGTTTTTTTCCACACGAATTAGGATGGAAGCTGACTAACAATTTGGACACTTATGGCTAGGCATGTATACGAGCCGAGCTTGGGGGAGTAGTGGTTGTCCAAACTCGGCTTGTTAAGAAAGTTCATGAGCTTGAGCTCGGCTCGAGTTCATGATGGATATTAAATATGGAGCTCGGCTTGGCTCAGCTCGACAAGAGTAAAATCATGTTCAAGCTCGAGTTCGAGCTCGGTTTTTTGACGAGCCGAGTGTCTTGTCGGGCACTCAGCTTGCCCGGTTCGTGAAGAAATATCAATATTTTATTCTTTTTTAAAACTTTTTTAAAATTAGAAATATCAAATTTTAATAATCATAATAAAAATATCAATTATTTTAATTAAATTATCCAACTTACAAAACATTTTTTTTAGAATTACAAACAAAATTATACATAAACAAATTAAATAATCACAAATCAAATAAAAATGGTCAAATGCAATTACAAATCAAAATTAATAATAACTTCTCAATATTCTCCAGCTGTGCAGCTTGTGTGGAATTGCTAGACTCAAGTAGACTATCTTCAGAAACTATTCTAATGGCTAATAGTTTTAGAGTTAATATCAAAAATAAATAAATTACAATTTACCAAGACATTTTTACAATTACTAATAAAATTATACATAAACAAATTAAATGATCACACAAATCAAATACAAAGACTATGCGATAAGGCAAGGACTTGGCAATCAAAGACCATTTTGTAAGAGCCCATATTTTGATACCAATTCAATGAACTTCACATCTATAAACCTGCACACACACTAAAAAAAAAAGCAAAAAAAAAATTAAAATCTTTACTCTCTTGCATTACTTGGTCAATGAAGGTTTTATAAAATGCAAAATTTAATTTGCCATAATCATTAAATAGGATTTGAGAAGTTCATGAAGTCATACTTTACCTCAAGTCCTCAAGTCTTCATGTTTTCTACAAACTTCTATTGTCTAACAAAATCCACCAAACAAAATATGCAATAATATTAAAATAGATAAACTTACTTAGTACAAAGTCAAATTGCTATTGTAACTTTAGTACGACAATCTCCACTTCAAATTTCTCCTAAAGTTCACAAAATATAAATAAAAAATATTTAAAACTTTGTAAATGCAAAAGAAAGTCATAATCACTAAATACTAAATAGGAAGTCTTAATTACCTCAACCTAAAGTCTTCATGTCTTCAACTTTTCATGACAACAACAAAAGTAAAATCTCGAAGTGTCACAACTAAAATATGCAATTATATTACAACACTTAGTCACTTATACAGCAAAAAACAAACAAAAGTAAACTGCTACAGAATTGCTGGTAAGACAATCTCCAATTCATCATCATCCTCTGCCTAAGGTTAAAAAATAGAAAATAAGAAATATTTAGAACCTTATAAATGCAAAGGAAAATAACAATTACAACTACATCAAAATAAAACTTACATTGTGCTTCCTTTTAATCCCATATAATGTTCTGACCCAATTAGCCCTACACAATAACATTTGCACGGTTTCTGTAGATAACTTAGATCTGTGAGAATCAACGACCCTCCCACCAGCACTAAATGTGGACTAGCTTTGAACTCACAGTGGTGATTGGTATTGACAATATATCCCTTGCCATCATAGACAAAATCCAATACTTAAAGGTATTTGCCTTCCACCAATCCAAGGCATTAAATTCCACACCCTTTTCAACAATGAGAACATTCTCCTCCAAATAGGATTGTAAATCAGATTTTATCGGCTACTGCAGTGTCTCAACATTTATGATGAATGAGTCATAAATGTCCCTACCACTTGTTAGAACATTCTTCTTCTCAACCACATTAATTGAACTGCTTAAAGAGGATTCAGTAGCATTGATTTGTAAATTCTGCTCAGCAACACTTGAATTATATTATTGGACATATTCAGCATATAACTCATTATGAACTGTACACGTAAGTCTGGGTAATGGGTATGTACGATCAGATCCAGCCGCATGATCCACCAATCCTAGGCGTTGAAAATGCAAAATACCGTACGTGCGAAACACTAAATAAATTTCAGTGTTAGTTGTGCTCTAGAGCTGTAATGCACATTAGCCCATAGCCATCAAACGGTTTACATTTATTCACATATTTAAATCTAATGGTCATTAATACAATGATTCAAGTTTCAAAAAAAAAAAAATTTGGATGATTCGCAGTTTTAAAAATTTGGATTTAAATCTAAGATTTATCATTTATGCACATCATGATTCAAGGCACATATTTTTTAGATATACTGATAAATAATTTGGAAATTGGAACCTATATGTTGATTAATTTTGACTTTGTGATTCATGTGTTAAATATGAAATAATATTTGTAAGAATGTTGTAATTAGACTTTTTTTTTTTTAACAGAATTATATCTCCTTCTTCATTAATCAATCAGAGAAAGTGATCCCAATTTCAAATAGGATCTAGGGACAAAATAGATTCCCTAAAAACAATACCAGAGATACTCCTAGGAATATCCTCTAGCCAACAATTATCTACTTTATTACAAGCTGCCTCCTTAGCTAGAATATGGGCAACCGAATTTGAGTCTCTAGAAGCATAGATAAAGGCAATAGATCGAAAACCCTGCTTCTCCATGTGAATGCTTTCAATAAAATGTCCAACCCTTGACAGAAAAGGAGGACCAGAATTAATCTCAAAAACAATTTGGGTTGCATCACCTTAAAATATAACTTCAAAAAAACCAACCTCCTTGCTGAATTGTACTGCCTAAAGGGCTCCCATAGCTTCTACAGTGCTTGCATCTACCCGCAGTGGTTTAGTAACACTTCTAGCCCCCAAAAAACATCCCAGGCAATCCCGTGCAATAATTCCCAATCCAATACAACCATCCTTCTGATTAATAGAAGCATCCCAATTTACTTTGATTAGTCCATTCGGTGGTGGCTTCCAAACAATAATCTCCCCTGGTGGCTCTATATCTGCTTCATTGTGGAGTTGTTGTTCCTTAATATTGCACCGTTTGTACTCTTTCAGAACTTCAACCCCTGCTGCATAGACATCATTAGGATGAGTGAAAACACCCTAAAAAACATGCGCATTCCTCCTTAGCCAAATCTTCCATGCAATCATTGCCATTAGTTCAACTTTCTCATGGCTGAAACTGCTAATACAGAATTCAACCAGGGAAAAAAAACTTGTTTCCTCCCAGCTGCACTTTTGAAAACTAGAAGATTTTCCACCCCATACATCTTGGGCTGCTGGGCAAGCCCAAAGAGCATGTAGTGTTGTCTCCTCAAATCTTTCACAGCAGGGACATATGAAATTTTCTACAACTTTTCTTCTATACAAGTTAGACCTTGTGGGTAGCACATTGTGACAGGCAAGCTTCACTGGACTCGGCACATTCATAGACCAGATGAACTTCCAAACTTCCTTCCCCAAATGATATGCACTTCGCACGGTGAAAACTCCATTGGTAGTTCCCTTCCATATCAATCTATCTTGAGGCAAAAGAGGGCTTAGGGGAATATTAGATATCACTTGTGCTTCATCTTCCGAAAAGACCTCCTTGATTAAATCTATTTTCCAACATTTAGAATCTAGATTAATCAAATCTGCTACCTTAGAGTTCCTATCAATGATTCTGGGGACAGATTGTACTTTGTGAGATATAGGTGTTGGCAACCATCTATCACCCTATACTCTAATGAGATTACCATCTCCCACTCTCCATATGAGCCCCTGATGTAGCAATTCCTTTGAGTTACAAATACTGCGCCAAACAAATGAAGGCATGTTGCCTATGGAAGCCTCCATGAAAGTACTCCGGGGAAAATATTTGGCTTTTAGAATCTGTGCTGTAATAGAGGAAGGGCTTTGGATTAATCTCCACCCTTGGTTTGCAAGAAGTGCCTTATTGAACATCACTAGGTCTCTAAAACCAAGCCCTTCCACTGATTTTGACTTTCCCATTTTATCCCAACTCATCCAATGTGTTTTGGAATTTTTGGTCATATGATTCCACCAAAAATTCTGCATCAAACTATTAAGCTCTTTACACAGAGAGATAGGGAGTTGGAAGACACACATAGCATACGTAGGGATCGCCTGGACAATTGCTTTTAGGAGTACCTCTTTACCTGCTTGGGATAAAAACTCCATATGTCTTCCAATTGCTAATTTTATTCCACACCCTCTCTTTGATATAGTTGAAAGCCTAGCTCTTGGATTTTCCCACAAAAGAAGGAACACCCAAATAAACATCAATCCTATGAACTTCTTTTAAACCAGATAACCTGAGAATTTCCTAGAAGTTTTCTAGTTGTAATTAGACTTTAAATTCATAGTTGATAAAAGTTTTCTATATCATGATATTACTATAAGTTAATTAAAAAATTATTATTTATACTTAAAAATAATTAATTCTAACTTATAAGTTACATATTGTCATATTGATATAATTATACATTTATACTTAATTAGTTAATTAGTTAATATGTTAAATGTTAATTATAAATTCATAATTAGTAATTACACATTTACACAAATTACACTTAATCATAATTCATAGGCTCACGAGTCAAAGCTTATAAATTATGAGATAGGACCATAGGATTAATGCGTTATCCTAACTTCCTAATTAGTATGACAATATCTAATAATAACATTTATATGATATAATATAATTAGATAGGCTTTAATGCATTATCATTATAATTCACATACATAGGAGTTAGGACCATAGGATTATTAGATTCTATAATAATTATACATTGTGCCATATGACATAAGATTTAATATCATATAAATTGTTAGATCATATTAAATTTAATCAAATGAATTGTTAAATCATATCACCTAGCTATTCTTGTTAGATCATAGGACATTGTTAAAACTTGAATCACACTTAATTATACAATGATAGAAAACAAGTATTGTTGATATGATTATTACATTATATAATAAAGATATAATGTGCCATATCACCTAAGAGTGTTTTTAATATCATATAAATTGTTAGATCATATGCATTTCATATAAATTCTAGTGATAATACATATGATCATATAATCTAATGATATGAATTCTAATGATTATACTTAATTTGTGATTATAAGAAACACATTGTTGATTTTAATGCTAATCAGTTGATTTGTGATTATACCAATTACATTGTCATTGTATATGATATGATTATTTGAATAGTACGATCAAGATTTTCATTAAATTATATGATTAAAAGTTTATTGTTAATTCAACAATCATTAGATATTTAATTATTAGACTTAGAGTCTTAGTCTCTTAGATCATATAAGATATAATCATATTAATTATCTTTTATCATTAAATTATATATCGTATAGATACTTATAGATATAATTAATAATTATATATTGTATAACAATAATTAATTATTGTTTTTGAACAGATATTTCAACTTTTATTCAACAAAAAAATCCCAAGCAAAATTAGGATCTAGGGATTGATTCCCTAGTTACAATATGAGCAATAATCCTTGGAGTATCCTCTAACCAAGTCTCATTTACATTACCAAAAGCTGCCTCACATGCTAAAACATGGGCAGCTCCATTTTTACTTCTATGGACAAAATTAAATCTGGAATTTCTGCACCGTTGCCTTTCACAATGCTTTCTATAAAATGCCCAACTCTGGACAGGTGTGGAGGCTGAGTCTATTTCCTTAATTACCGCATGTGCATCTCCCTTAAAAACCACATCAAAAAAGCCTACTTCTAGTCTAAATTGCACCACAAACAACGCTGTCATTGGCTCTGTAGTGTGTGGATCCACTCGTAAACATCTAGATAAACAACGAGCCCCCAACACCGCCCCATAATCATCCCGAGCTACCAATCCCACCCCAATACGAACTTCCTTCTCACTAATGGATGCGTCCCAGTTAATTTTCACAGTACATAAACAAGGAGGTTGCCAAACTGGAGACACAGAACACTGGACACCGCTGGATCCATTGGCTTCCAGTTCTGCAGGAACTCGTAAATCTCTATTACATTCTGGAATTCCTCCAAAGACACCACAGCCAAATTAAGCACTTCATTTGGGTGAGAAAAGACAGCCTCAAACAACCATTTGTTTCTACGGAACCAAACTCCCCTAGCTACCACAGCAAAGAGCTCCACCTTATCCTTCTCAAATTTCAACATGACATACCTTAGCAGATGTTGGAAGTTGTTGCCATCCCAACTACATTTCTGAAAACTTGAAGCATCTCCTCCCCAGACATCCCGTGCTCCTGGACAGTTCCATAACACATGGACCGTGTCTTCCTCTTCCCTCCCACATATAGGACAGATTGCTTCCTCAATCACCCTTTTATGCATCAAGTTCATCTTTGTGGGCAAGAGATTATTACAAGCCCTCCATATAAAAACTTTAACCGGATTAGAGACATGAAGGGACCAAAGGAAATTCCATATATTATTACCTGGGCCCATTTGGGAACATTGACCTCTGCTGGTTTCCTGTAACTCAACCCCCAAATGATAAGCACTACACACTGAGAAAACTCCATCCTTTGTGCCCTTCCAGGTGAGCCTATCCGGGGAGTAAAGGGGTCTCAATGGAATATTCAGGATCACCTCCGCCTCTTCAGGAGAAAAAATACTCCTCACCAAGGTAGAATTCCAACCGAATTGTTCCTTGTCTATCAATCTTTCAACCATTGAGGTGTCTCCCAAGCTGTTTACAAAAGTTTTGACAGCATGAGATGTAGGAGTCGACAGCCATCTATCACCCCAAATTCTGATTTTTCTACCATCTCCCACCCTCCAAATCAGCCCTTCTTTTAATAGCTCTCTAGCACCAAAAATACTCCTCCAAATAAAAGACGGACGGTTACCCAAATTTGACTCAAAGAAATTTGAATGAGGGAAATACTTTGCCTTTAGAATCCGGGTAGTAATTGAAGAAGTTTGGTTAAGGAGCCTCCACCCTTGCAGCTTTTGACTTCCCTAGCTCCTCCCAACTGCACCAATGGATTTTTAACAATTTCTCCATGTGACCCCACCAAAAATTTTACATCATCCGGTTGAGCTTGAAGCAAGGAGAATTTGGAAGTTGACAAACACTCATAGCATTGGTGGGAATAGCTTGAATGACAGCCTTCAACAAAATTTCCTTCCCGGCTTGGGAGAGGAACTTTACCTTCCAATCTGAAAGTTTTTCCGCACGCTCTCCACAATCTCTTTAAAAGCTTGACCTTTCTTTTTACCAATCCAAGCTGGAACACCCAAATAATTATCGATACGACTAGTCTCTGAAATCCTCGAGAGCCTAATGATCTCTTGTTTTCGTGCTGTGGTAGTATTCCTACTAAAAAACAAAGAGGTCTTTTGCAAGTTTAACTTTTGCCCCAATCCTGCCTCGTATACTCCTAAGATTTTGATGAGCCTTCGCCATTCTACCAAGTTAGCCTTGCAAAAAAGCAAGCTATCATCTGCAAAAAAAACAAATGGCTCAATTGAGGCCTTCTTAGGGATGTTGGCACACTTGTGATGAAACCCTTATTTTCCACTTTGAAAAGTAACAAACTCAAAGTCTCTGCACACAATAAGAATAAATAGGGAGATATCAGGCCGCCCTATCGAAGTCCTCTCGATGGTTTGATGTTGCCCATCGGATTTCCATTTACAAGCATTGAATAGGAGACTGAGGACACACATGCCATAATGAGCTCAATCCATCTGCTATCAAACCCCATCCTTTGCATTACTGTCTCCAGAAATTTTCACTCCACCTATCATAGGCCTTGCTCATGTCCAGTTTTAGACCCATGAATCCAGTTTTGTGCCACATACGATTTTGCATGGAGTGCAAAGTCTCATAAGCAACAATGATGTTGTCAGTGATCAATCGCTCGGGAATGAAAGCACTCTGCGTATATGATTTAAAAACTAGAAGCACAGACTTAAGGCGATTCACCAAAACTTTAGAAATAAGCTTGTAAATAACATTACAAAGACTAATAGGGCGAAAGTCCGACACACTGGCAGGAGAAACAATTTTTGGCACAAGAGCTATGTAAGTAGAATTTATCTTCTCATCCATTTCACAAGAATTCAGAAAAAGTAGAATTGCATTACAAACCTCACCATGAATGGTGTCCCAATTCTATTGATAAAAACAAGCTGAAAAACCATCTAGTCCCGGGGCTTTTGTTGGAGCCATTTGGTTAAGAGCACCAGTGATCTCTTCCACAGTGAATTCAGCAAGCAGCATTTGATTCATTTCAGTGGTCACCTTGCACTCTTGAGCTTTTACACTTGGTTCTACGTCCAAAGTATCCCCTGCCAAGAAAAGTTCCTGGAAATAATGAATAAAAGCCTCCTCAATGTCCCCTTGGGAAGAGCAATGAGTTCCATGCTTTTCTTTGATCTCCACAATCTGATTTCTCCTGTTTCTTTGGCTGGCACACATATGAAAATACTTGGTATTTCAATCTCCTTCTCTGAGCCAAGATACCTTAGCACGTTGTTTCCATTTCAACTCTTCCTCTGCCAGAAGATCATTCAGAGATGTAGATACAGGGGCTTCTTCTTCAAACAGCGCAAGAGGATCCTGAGCTTGTAAGCGAGTCGCGCTAATAAGCGAGCTGAACCTTTTTATGAGTATGTTCGCAAACTTTAAATGTGCGAGTCGAGTTTTATATGGGTATGTATCGTTTAATAATCGAGAATAGTTTCGTATCCACAAACGGCTCATTTAATAACCGAGTCGCGCACGAGTTAAACATTATCGAGCCGAGTCTGAGCGAGCTCATGGGAAGCTTTGCTTTGTTTACATCCCTACTTGTGGCAAAAAAATATAAAAAATGTGAACAATTGAAATGCCTTATAAATATATGTATATTTCTTTAACAAGCTTTGAAGGTTGATTAACAAGCTTAGTTTAGTGAATTGCTTAAACAATTATTTGTTGGCAACCAAGTATCTTTTATCACTTATTATTTGCACGTGACTAGATACAATCTAATTGTCTTGTATAAAATTAATTATTTGAACTCAAAACGTGTGATGTTTGCATTGGATTTAAGTATACTTTTAAGTTTTTTATATTACATCAATCAATTCTTATTACTATTTTTTTAAAAAAATAAATAAATAAGAATGATTTGTCTAATTCACTCCACATTAGATTATGATCCTATTAAATTATTTATAGGAATTTGAAAGACTCAATGATAAATGATTGTGAGAGACTACTTATAGGACCACTTACAAGATAAGAATTGTGCCTCATCCCAATATTTTGAGAATCTAGTCAAATAATTTAAGGATATCCTCATCCCAATATTTGTGAATCTAGTCAAATAATTTAAGGATATCCTCATCCCAATATTTTGTGAATCTAATCTCTATCCACCATGCACTTACACATCACTTGCCGCCCAAAATCTCTCAGCCACAAAACGTACGTCAACGCACCATCTTCAGAAATCCACGGCATGCATCACTCTCTCCTACAATTTGGTTTAGTAGGAAATTTCAGTCCTCCGTACCACACATGCTTCCTTCGTCAATGCATGTGGGCTTGACGTGCCCAAATTCATCCATCCAACTCATAACTTTTCAAGATAATAAAGTATATATACTTATATTGCTAGCTATTTATAATACATAAACTTAATGTTAAAAATAAAATACGTATTTTTTTAATTATTAGCATAATAATATATATATATATATATATATATCTCAAACTACTACTTGATTGTTAATGTCTCATAAAAAATATCAATTGAGTCAATTTCTCTCATAAACTATCAAAAATTATCCTTGTCCTCCAAATAAGAAAAATATCCTTAATAAAAATAAAAATAAACAAATTCTAATTTTATTTTTATTTTTATTATTACCAAAAAAAAAAAAAAAAAAAAACCCTGGGGTGGCCGAATTAACCACCCCTATAAGCTTA
Organism: Alnus glutinosa; assembly: GCF_958979055.1. Lineage (NCBI taxonomy): Eukaryota > Viridiplantae > Streptophyta > Magnoliopsida > Fagales > Betulaceae > Alnus > Alnus glutinosa. Next base: position 10,600,949 of record NC_084887.1, read on the forward strand.
AGGGATGACTCAAAAGCAGTTTTTGGGTGGCTGAAGACAACGCTAGGGTTGTTTTCGAATAATTTCTTTTTTTAAAAAAAAAAAAAATCATTTTTTTGTTTTTAATTTTTATTTATTTATTTTTAATCCAGATTTCGTAGCTAGGATTAAGAACTTCTTGATTAGCATCATCAAGCACCGGCCGGTTGAGGTAGCTTGTGACTTTTCAAGGTATGAACCACTTGGGATAGCCGCAACAAATAGTTATTCTCATCAAGTTTGAGAGAGGGAAATTGAGTGAAACTAGGTAGGGTGAATGAAGTTGCCAACATCTAAATTCTAGCAATTTTTTTCTTAGAGAAAAAAAAAAAAAAACTGAGGGGTATTTTAAAAATTTTGATAGGATTTAACGAAAAATTCAAACGAATAGTTAAATTTTTTTTTTTTAAAAAAAAAAAAAAAAAAAAAAAAAAAAAAAAAACGAAAGATGGATACTTTAAATTAACACTTTTTAAAGTTTTAGTATTTAATTGCAAAAGTGATGAAAGATCAGGGGTTACAATTGAAGTTTTCCCTAAAAGTTGACTAAAACTTAAGGACCATATTCTTAAAATTAAAATCCTAATGACTAAATTTAAATAAGATGAAATTTTAGGCATTAAATATGATTTTTTTTTCTTTTTTAATATATATTTTTTAGTTTTTCTCTTTCTTTCTTTTTTTTTTTTTTTTCCAATTTATAAGGATATTTTTATCTTATAAGAAAATTATAAGGCCATTTTTGTATTTTAGTTTTTTTTTTTTTTTTTTGTACTATCATTGGGAAGAAGCAAAATTATTAATTTTTTTTTTTTTTTTCAAAATTTCAACTCTTTTCTTGTGCTTTCCAGGGTTATATTGTCCTATTTGTTTGTGTAATGCCATTTTCTGTACCCATCTATGAGATTGATCATTCCTGTTGTGATAGGATGTGACTATGCTCGGTAAGAAACTCTAATTAATTAGTTGAAGTTATAAATAAATCCTAAAAAACTAATTATTATGTGGCAATATCTTAAAGATAAATGATTATTATACAATTCTTGTACAACTCCAATAACTTTTTCTCAAACTAACTATTGGATCTATTTTCCTATATATGGGTCATATATATCCAATTGTTGATTATTTAAAAAAAAAAAAAAAAAATATTGGAGTTGTACAAAAGTTGCATAGAAGTTGTAAACGTATCATATCTCTATGTTAAAACATAAGTTACTTTTCCTTACCGCCATACATAATATAACACCTACAACTTTTTTACAACTTACTAACATGTGTCAGCATGTTATTTGAGCCACCTTAGCCCTAACAAAATTTAAACACCCTCAAATCACTGCACATGATGACACATATCAACAAATTATTAAAAAAAAAAAAAATCCTAAAAAACTAATTATTATGTGGCAATATCTTAAAGATAAATGATTATTATACAACTTTTATACAAATCTAATAATTTTTTTTCAAACTAACCATTGGATCTATTTTTCTACGTGTGGGTCCTACATATCCAATTGTTGATTATTTAAAAAAAAAAAAAAAAAAAACTATTAAAGTTGTATAGATCGAAGTTGTAAACGAATCATATCTCTATGTTAAAACATAGGGAGATGATATATGCACTACAAGTGCACAACACCAAGGCAAATTATGGTGGGGCCCACACATGTGGGTCCCTCCCAATGTGCCTTGGTGTTGTGCATGATAAGTGCTGAATGTTACACATTTAAGCCTCTTAATTTATATATGTTAAGCTCTTAGTTTTGTTATAATTTGATGTTTTGTGTTGTTTTTGTGTTTTCTTGTATTTTACAGGTTTTGGAAGAAAAACCAATCAAATTCCAAGATTATAATGAAGTCAGCAAACTCACTTTTGGATAGATTCAAACTCCAAATCAATTTTGAATTTAAGGAAAGAGAAGTTGGCAAAAAATCGTTATTCTTTGGAAAGAATCCAGAATGAGCATGTCTCAGTAATTTAATCATAACTTTCGGCTTAAATATTATATTGCAACAAAATTTGTGACGTTGGAAAGCTAAGAGAAAATTAAACAAATATGTAAGAAATAGGTTTTTCCTAATTCGGACGTTTACCATGCCAAAATCTTCCCACAATAAAAGACTGCAAATCTGAACGAATTTTGGAATCATTTTCCTATTTGAATAGAAATTTCAGAAAAGGAAAAGACTTGTAATTATTCTATTTGAACTAGAAGACCTACTTAGAATTGTAATAGGAATTCTAGAGCTTCTAGAGCTTCTCTAATCCCTATAAATAGGCCTCTAGCCTTTGAAGAAAAAGACACACAAGCTTTGAGGAAGAATCAAAGGCTACATCAATGAGGTTCTTCCTAGTTTTTATTTTATTTCTTTATTTATTTTATGTATGTATATAATTTTAGTTTATATTTGTTGTAACTAATACTTTAGTTAGGGCTCGATTGAAGCCCTAATCATGTCTCTTTAAGTCTTTCAATTTGCTTTGCTACAATTTATATATTGATGCTTAACTTGATTAATTTTAATTTCTTGAATTCCTTGCATGTTTATGTTTGGCCATCATATGCATGTGGTATGGATTTGTTATTTATTTCAATTTGGATGACCGAGTCCTGGGCATAATAGAATAACGAAAGAACCCCGACACAGGTTCTTGGATTAATCAACATAAAGACAACTGGAATAGATACCATGTTCCAATCTGAGTGTGTTTACCGATTTTCATTGATTTATGCTTTCTTGAAGAACAACTTAGTAGATACCATGCTAAATCCTTCAAGGAAGAAAAGAGTTAGAGTAGATACCATGCCTAACTCGTTGCTCAGGGAAATCAATAGCTTTAGGAGAAGATACCATTCCCTTGTGGCTGGTAAACATTAAGCATCATATTATGATTGTAGTATTGTGCATATTGCGAATCTTATTTGAGTATGATTAGCGGTGGATATTGAAGCCCTACATTTTCTTCATAGTATTTTATATTCAATCTTTTATCCAGTTTTATTCAACATATCGCTTTTAGGAATTTCTCTTTAAATACAATTTATACCAATCCTCGTAAGAATGATCTCGTATTTGCCTGTTATATTATTGTTTTGATCTTGTGCACTTGCGAGTAAAATGTACAAAGTATTTGCCTATTTATTTAGGTAGATATTTGCACAACAGTGCACTTGTTGTAATTGAGCATTACCCTAAAACATAAGTTACTTTTCCTTAAAAAAATAACAAATTTAAACACCCTCAAATCACATGATGACACATATCAACCAATTATAAAAAAGAAAAATAAATACATAAAAAATAAAAATTGTAAGTCTAGCATTTTCCGCCACCATATATTCCTTCATTGTTGAAGTTAGGTTTTAGTGTGAGGCACCTTTCCTCATCCACAACAACTGCATGAAGTAGGTATTTGGATCCTCTTCCGTTCAAATGAACTGGAGATGAGCCGATTAGTTAAAGTGGAAGGGTAAAATTGTTCAAAAAAATAAAAAGACAATTTTACTTTTATTTTTATATTAACTAGCTCATCTCCAGTTCAAATGATCCTTGTCCATCAAGTAGAGTATAATTTTGCTATTAATCAAGTAATCAACTACATATCATCTTTGTAAAATTACTGGTCTATTTTTTTTTTTTTAGAACAAATAGCATGTGCTATCATTAATGCTGAAATGGCCCGAAGGCTTACAACCTGAGATTAGAGGGATAAGATCCCCTACACTCTAAGCCAAAAGGATCTGACTTAAAAAAACAGCTGCCTAGGCCGAATATAAACCATACAAGAACAACAATTATGCATCTCTTTACAATAACGCACACTTTACATAAGAAAATATGGCCGATCTAGCTACAAGCCAACAAATATTCTAGAAAAATTTAAGCAATACAAAGGCAGACTGTGACCGGAGAAACAAGGAAAATACACAACAAACAAACAAAAAAAACCCAACTCAAGCAAGCGGCATGGAGCTGTCTTCATCGAAAAATGGCACATGTAGAACACGCGTCGTCCCCGGAATCATCCTGTAGCAGATCAGACTCCATAATCCCCATGTACCACCTTGCACGGTCAGAAAAGGTAGAGCATGGCCATCACGGGCACCCAAGGAGAGAAGACTCTTTGGCGCATGATGACTACGCACCAGTTACCAGTGATGCACATGACTGTAGCTTTCGGCGGCAGGACCAGAGGACGACAGTGATCACGACTAAGGGGCGCTTGTCTCTCAGAAGTCAACAGAAATGCATAGATCTGGCTTCAAAAAATAGGAAAGTAGATGAACGTTCGGCCATGCACCGCGTCGACGACATGAACCAAAACAGCTCTCCACCACCGTACATCTTAAAGAGAGTCTTTCTACCTGAACGAAAGCAAAGGAAAAAAAAAACACACACACACACACACACGCACAAACACAAACACAAACACAAACATAAACCACCATAGCCCTGAGAGGACTAGAGGAAGATCAGCCACCACCAGATCTATCGGGGAGAACAAAACTCTATAGCCCTAATAGCTGTGAGAGACCTAACTTCCACTGGTTCTAACCAAGGAGGGACAGAAACACTCCATAGCCCTACAAGGGCTAGGAGGTAAACACTACCGGGAGGAGGGAGGCACTCCCTCCTCCGGCGAAGCAGTATTCAAAATGGAGGCTCTTTTTCTCTCTAGAAAACTAAAGCTGATATGGTCCTTTAATTTTAAAATATGAGAAGATTAGGAGATTATTAATTAAAATTACTGGTCTATTATTTTCTAGGGAATATGCTGTTGTTACACCAATCTAAATTTTTTGTGTGATATTTAAACCAAAATATTCTAACCAAAAATGGTAAGTCTTAGCATTAAAGTGGACTTGCCTTTCCTTTTATTTTATTTTTTATAATAAATAGGGCTTCAATTATTGGGAAAGTCATCATGGACTCTTATTTTCATAACATTACTTCCGCAATTATGGGCAGTGTTCGGCGAAGAGTAAAGCTTGGGATTATATCTTTATTTTTATTTTTTTTTCTTTGAAAATAATTATTAGATTTAGGATGGGTCATTATTAGATTTTGATTCAATGGTAATTTTAAAAGTAACATCAACTTTGAGAGGATAAAATGATGGTTCTTAGCATTATTCTTTGACAAATGACTTTGTCTTGGTATTCACTTTTCCCTAAAAAAAATATTGACATCATTTCAAAACTATTACCAAACAACATTTTTCACTTTTTCTTTCACAAAAGAATTTCAATCTCATTTTAACTTTGTATCATATCAATCGCTGCTTATTTTTATTCAATTAAAAAACTCATAACAAAATTTTTTAGCAGGCAGACAGATTTTTGTAAGTACAATTTATTTTGAAGTCGTTTTCTGTTTGAGTTTGAGTGTTGCTTAAAAGAATGTCAATTTTTTTTTAAAAAAAAAATAACTAATGTAAAGGAGACATATCCCAATCCAACCGAGTTACCCACAGCAGTCAACGCTAACCAATTGATTCCTTGGCTATAAAGTTGGAGTGGGCAAAACCCGTCCAAACCCGTAATACCAGACCCACCCGCCCCCTGAAGACCAGATTTTATGTGTAAAATCGTGGATCCGGGTACCAAATCGGACTATCCGTGTGGGGCGGGGCGTTGTGAAGTAGTAATGGAGCCTGACTAGCTCCATTTGTTAATGCTTTTTAGAGGGTGTTTTTATTTGTTGTTTTAAAAAGTGTTATAATCAACATAAAGGTAAATGTGGTTTTTCAGTGTTTTATGCATATTTTGTGTTTTGAATTGTTTGTTAATATTTTTATTTTTAAAATAGAAAACAAAAAGAGAATTAAAAGCGTTTAAAATAATTAAAATTTTATATATATATATATATATATATATATATATATATATATATATATATATATATATATATATATATATATATATATATATTTGTCATATTTAGCGTGCATCTGTAATCTCCATCCTTTGGATTCAAGCCGATTTGGAGGTGGGGTGCAGAGAATGCCAATATCGACTTTAAAGTATGCTACAGAATCATGTCATTATAAATAGGACTATATTAATCATAATAATAATAATAAATCTTTAAAAACACATGTGACATTTAAAAGAAATCTTTATACTTCCACATTACGTTTAAGAATCTAAATGGGAAGAAAAATTGATAACTTTAGGATTTTTTTTTTTTTTTTTTTTGTTAAAGTTAGGATATTCAAGATTTAAATATGTTCAAAGCTACTAAAGTATGTACCTTTATGACCTAATAACACCCTAGGAATGAGTGAATTTTGTGAAGTTGGAAACTTCGATGGAGAAAAGATCACCCAAAATAGATTATGTATAGTCACCAATAGATCGGTCCTTGCTTAATTAGTGATCAATTGGTGTATGACGACCAATAGATTGGTGTATATATACACATTGATTAATTGATCGGTGAGGGCTAGAAAATGGAATTAAAGTTTTTAAGTGAAATTAAGATTTTTGATTTAGGAGAATGATTAATAATAGAGTATAAAATTTGAAGAGCAAAGAGCTTAATTTTTTAGAAAGTTCAAACTTGGATATTAGCGTAGAAGGTAAGTAATCGCTCATGGATATTGACATACATGATTTATCTTGAACATATTGCGGAGAAGGTAAGTAGTATTTTTAGCATTTTTCTCTTTGTTAATGTACATTAATTAAGTAAATACAAGCTATATATATCCACCAATAAAATAGTAACAGGTAAGCAAGTAAACAAAAGGAATATTATAGGGACGCTAAAATCAAAGAGAAATTAAATAGGATTTTAAGCCTTTTCATGATTGGGCTTAAATAAGAGATTTATTTCTTATTAGCATCCATATCAAACTCGGTATTTCAAACTTTTCTCTAAATATTGGTGAAATTTCTCAAAATCTCTCCTACATCAAACTCTCCATTCTTTCACCAAAATGGATCTTGTCAAATTCTCTCACCAAATTTAACACTCAAAGTCTCTACTCCATTCTATTTTTTATTATTTTATCTCATTCTCGCGCCTTCTTCCCTTCTTCACTTTCATCTCCCTCTGGCCTTCCTCCCTTTCTTCATGCCCAAGCCCAAGATTTTATTTTCCACACCTGGCTCGCACTGGCGGAACCCTTGGCACCCACGGCTTCCTCGGCAACAACGACGTCAATATGTTGTGCATCCAGAGAGAGACCGGCGCCAGAATCCACTGTGAGGCAGTGGCGCCCGAATCCAACCACCGGATCGTCCTTGTCATCGGATCTGCGTTTAAAGCCGAGCTAGGTTTCTAGCTCCTCATCCCTCTGAAATTGGTAGAAAATTCAAGCTCCTCCTCGTCATCGGAGAAAATCCCTATTTTCTAGCTCCTCGTCGTCGGATCCGGGTTTCTAGCTCCTCGCCCCTCTAAAATTGGTAGAAAATCCGAGCTCCTCGCCGTGCTCCTCATCCCTCTGAAAGTCGTTCGATCTGGGTCGTCTTCAAATTGGTAGAAAAATATTTTTTTTTTTTTTTTTTTTTTGGTAATTGTTGTGCTTTGGGTTCAGAAGTTTTTTGTTATGTGGGTAGCCGATTGTGGTTGGATTGTTTTTTGTAAGAAAATTTGATGTTCATACAGTTAAATTGGTTGGTGTCCAAACTAATAAAAAAACAATATATAATTAAAATAGAGAAATATTTAGAGAGTTTGATGTAGGAAGTGTTTCAAAAGTGAGAGATAAAATCAAAAAGGTAGATTGTTTAGGTGGATTACATTAATTCATCGGGCTGTAATACATACACTACAAGTGGACAACTCCAAAACATATTGGAATGAGACCCACACACTTAAAATTGTACACTTACTGTAATTTTAGCATTTTCCTAATTCATCGTTCCCATTCCATTGTACCATAATCACGTCATTATCAATACTAAATTCCTCCCCCAATATTATATAATATTATATATAATTTACACGGAAATGGAATCTTCATAAGCGCGACTACCCTGCCAATTCGGAGCAGAGCCATCACTCATCAGCCATGTCCACCTATCTCCCTGAGGATGTGGTTCTCAATATCCTCTCCAGGCTGCCTCCAAAGTCTCTTCTCCGATTCAGATCTGTCTGCAAATCCTGGCTCTCCCACATCGGCAACCCCAATTATGTATCCAAAAACCTCCTCAACCACTCCATTCTCACCGCCGCCGCCGCCCATCAGCTCCTTCTCGTAAAACTCACCGCCCCATCCATTCCCAAAAGGCAGACTTGCTCTTTCCTCTCCTACCAAACCATTGCCTTCGCCTCTCAAACTCCTCAAAATCTTCCCATACGAAGCCCACGTGGGCTTAGCATTGTGGATTCCTGTAATGGCTTGCTCTGTCTCTTTGATTACTTCTACGGCGGCGACATCTTTGTCTGGAACCCCGCCACTTCAGAGCTCAAGGCCCTGCCTTGTGTGTCCAACGTGGACACTGTATGCTTCGGGCTTCGACCACAAACGAAATGAGTTTGTGGTTATGCGGACTTGTTATGTTCCGGAGCGTGATCCGCCGGTTTCCATTACGAACCGTGAAGTTCTTCGTCTGAACCGGGTGGCGGAGGTGTATAGGCTAAGAAGCGGTGATTCTTGGAGAAAGCTTAACGTGGATGGAGACGTGCCCGATTGCAACGGACCCAATTCGCGGTCACGGTGGGCATATGCAAATGGGGTATGTTACTGGTGGACGTTACGCAGTGTTGAGGATGAAAAGATTGTTGCTTTCGATGTGAGCGAGGAGGTGTTCAGGACGACGTCGTTGCCGGATGCTAGTGTTTTTGGGAGGCGCAGTGATGTGAGGGCTCTGATGGTGCTAAACGAATCGGTTGCGATGGTTGTTGTGCGTAATAAAAGCAAATGGGAGGGGAAATTGTTTGATATATGGGTGCTGCTTGAATTTGGTGTGAAGGAGTCGTGGACTCGGCTTCTGAGGATTGAAGCTTTTCCCGGCCTGGAATGGCCGTTGGGTTTTTGGAAGAACGGCGAGTTGTTTATGGAGAACGGCGAAGGGGAGCTGGTGTTGTATGACCCTTTTACCCAAACAGTAAGAAATGTTGATCAAGTTGACCATGGGGTAAAGGAATCGTTGCAAGTTTTAGCTTACACACCCACTTCGGTTTCGTTTGAAGGAGGTGTGTTTGGATATTTTCTTTGAATTTTACTTTTTAGCTTGTTTGATATGCATCATTAATGACTTTAGTTTCACGTGACAATCGATTTCGTCATTTAGATGAGGGGCCTGATTCATGTGCAACTACATCCCAACTATTACATAATTTCAGGGTACATTGAGGTGGGATTCATAATAGGTCTCACCCCAATGTGCTTTGGAGTTGTGCAATAGTTAGGGCAATGTTGTATTTTTAGCATTATCCTTAGGTTAGATAGGGGGAATGGAAACTCGACTTTAATTAATGAGAAGTTGGACTTGAAAAGTCATCGTAAACAAAAATCATTGTAGTTGTTGTGAACGTACGCAAACAGTTGAAAAAGTGAAGCCCATTCTCCTGCCCATCCACACATTTAGTCACATTCATGTGAGTTGTATAAATTTAATAGCTGACTTTTTCAAAATGAATAATTGCATCACTGGTCTTTGAGGTTAGCATAAATTACGAATTACTTCCTGTAGTATAAAAAATTCATGAAGAGTCTTTCTGATAAATTATAATTACGAATCACTCCCTGAGCCCGTTTTCCGTCCACCAAGTTAACATAATCCGTTAGTTTGCCACGTTATACCCAATAGAAAATCGACACATGTCCATTACAATAAAAAAAATATAAATCTATTAAAAATATAAATAAATAAAACTTAAAAACCATTTTTTTTATAAAAATTAAAAAAAAAATAGTGAAGAGGTGGCTGCCCAATTGCCCCTTGGGGTAGCGTGCGGCCACCCCCGACCACCTCTGGGGATTGCGCGCGGCCTCCCCCAAGCCTGGTGTGGCCTTTGAGCGAATCGAGCCAACCCTAGATGCATCTGAAGGTGGCCTAGAGGCCACCCGTTAACTATTTTCTTATTATTTTTTTCTTTTTTAAAAAAATAATTTTTAAGTTTTATTTATTTATATTTTTAATATATTTATATTTTTTTATTGTAATGGACACATTGATTTCCTATTTGGTATAACGTGGCAAACTAACAGACTCTGTTAATTTGGTGGACGAAAAAACGGGTTCAGAGAATGATTTGTAATTATAGTTTACTACAATAACTATCCATGAACTTTTTGTACCACAGGGAGTGATTCGTAATTTAGGTCAACTCCAAAGACCAGCGGTACAATTATCTCTTTTGAAAATTGTAAATTGTAAAGGAGAAATAACGTTTAAACTTTGTGAGAAGTCACCAAAAAAAAAAATGAGAGTCGTAATTTTGTAGACTCGGTTATAACAGGGCTACGAACAGGCTGATGTGACATTCTTAAGTCAGCCTGCCACATCAGCTCAATTAAAAAAAAAAAAAAAAAAAAAGAAAGAAATCCTGAAACCATTTATGAAAATCCCCAAAACATCCCCGAAATGCAAAAAACTTCTGGGCTAAATTTCTTCCAAATCTCCCTCTGTCAAGCAACGCCCACTGTACACTGACCATTGTACGTAGCTCACCACCCACCGCCCACCGTACGCCACTGCCAGAGAGCACCACGCAAGCAAAAAACCATTGACAAAAAGGTAAGAAGAAGAAGAAAACCATGTAGAGGATGGAACTCAACGATGGGTTTGGTTTTTTCTTTTTTCTTTTTCTTTTTTTGTTTTGTTTTTTTTTGTTTTGTTTTGTTTTGTTTATTCTCTTTCTCATCCCTTCAAATATGGATTTATTTTTAAAATCTAATGAACTGAACGATGGGTTTGTTTCTTCTTCTTTTTCTTTTCTTTTTTTTTTTGTTCTATTTTTTTTTCCAGATATGGGTTTGCTTTTTTAAATATAATGAACTGAAAGGTGGATTTTTGTGGTTTGTAGAGGGTGGAGGACGTAGACGCCCTACCCATCATCGATTGATGTTGCTTGTTCTTCTGGATAAACTTTTTTTTTTCTCCTTTTTATTCCACTTTTGATTTCTTCGGCTGTATGTGAAAATATAAATATAGTAACAAATCTCAAAAATAAATAAAAAAATATATTAATATTCTTGTGTCGGATGCACAGAAACAACCAAGCCTCAAGATGCCAAACTCGAGCCCCTCTCTGCAAATAATGCCATCATCTCTCCTTCGGTTTTCTCGTTGAACTTTAGCAATTCCTATAAATTCCTAACAACTTGCCATGTTCTTATCAGCATTGAAGAAGAAGGTGCATGTGATGCAAGTGAAAATTTATTTTTTAATTTTTAAAACATGACGTTTCACATTTGATGTTATACATTCCTCCTACTCAATTTGACCACCACTTTGCACAAATAAATAAGCAAATAAAAATAAAATAAAATAAAAATGTTGCTTATATTCATGAGGGGAGCCAAAATCAAAAAATTCAAATTCGGAAAAATTGGGTCGCAAGATTAAGGGGGTTGAAGATAGGGAAAGGTTGGGAGGAGTAGTGGAAGAGGTGTTATTTTAAGGGCATTTGAAAGTTTTTGAATTCTCAACTAAATTATGGCGAATAATATATATATATATATATATATATATATATATATATATATATATATATATATATATATATATATATATATATATATATATATATATATATATATATATATATGTACGATCAGACCAAACCGCATGATCCACCAATCCTAGGTGTTGAAAATGCAAAATACTGTGCGAAACACTAAATAAATTTCAGTGTTAGTCAGGCCCTATATATAGTTGTAATGCACATTAGCCCATAGCCATCCAACGGTTTACATTTATTCACATATTTAAATCTAACGGTCATTAATATGATGATTCAAGTTTCAAAAAAAAAAAATAAATGAATGATTCATAGATTTAAATCTAACATATATCATTTATGCACATCATGATTCAAGGCACATATTTTTTAGATATGTTGATAAATAATTTGAAAATTGGAACCTAGATGTTGATTAATTTTGACTTTGTGATTCATGTGTTAAATATGAAATAATATTTGTAAGAATATCATAATTAGACTTTAAATTCATAGTTGATAAATGTTTTCTATATCATGATATTACTATAAGTTAATTAAAAAATTATTATTTATACTTAAAAATAATTAATTCTAACTTATAAGTTACATATTGTCATATTGATATAATTATATATTTATACTTAATTAGTTAATTAGTTAATATGTTAAATGTTAATCATAAATTTATAATTCGTAATTACGCATTTACACAAATTACACTTAATCATAGTTCATAGGCTTAGGAGTCAAAGTCAATGAATTATGAGATAGGACCATAGGATTAATGCGTTATCCTAACTTCCTAATTAGTATGACAATATCTAATAATAACATTTATATGATATGTTTTTTTTTTTTTTTTTTTTTTTTTGAACAAATAGCATGTGCTATTTAGGATCTGAATGCCCTAAGGCTACATCATGAGCAATGAGGGACATGTCCCCCCACATACTCTTAAGTCAGAAGGATCTGACTTAAAAAAACAATTACATATGTAGAATCTCAAATTTCACTAAAATTACAATTAGCCCCTAAACAAAGAAAATTCTAGTAAAACTTGAGCCACACATAAGCAACTGCACCTAGAAACAAGAGAATACACAAATACAACTAGCAGAAAATACAATCCAAAAACGTCAGAGGGGGAGCACTGCCTTCGCTGGAGACTGGCGCGTGTACAACACGCGCCTCCCCCGAAACCGCCAGCCGACAGATCAGCCACCCAGAGCCCCGACCGCCGCCTTTGCTAGGCGAAAAAACGCCGGAACGAGACACCACGCGCCGGTAGAAGAGAAAACTTCACTGGCGCGTGACAATCACGCGCCGGCCACCAGTGATCCCGACAGCTGAAAACAGCAGCGGCGGAACAAGAAAGCGCCGGTGAACCCATCTGGGCGGCGCGTGTCTCAAGAAAGCCGATGGATAGCCGTTGATCTAGCGTCAAAATTTGAAGACGATTAATGCACAATATGCTCCACCGGCAAGACAAAACGACGACAAGAACACCCCACCGGACACCTCTGGAAGGACCTCCTGTCAGAGAACAAGAAGAAAGAAAAGGAAACAAACACAAACAACACAAACTTCAGAGTCCATAGGACTCGGAGAAACAAAACTCCACAGCCAAGATGACTGGGAGAACAACAACCTCCCATGGTCAACACCATGGAGGAAACAAAAAAATCCACCGGGGAAGGGAGGCTTAGAAGCCCCCCTTCCCGGCGATCAATAGCTTGTGTCTTTGTTTTACAGACAGAGAGAGTGAGAGTCGAAGAGAGAGAAAAGAGCCTTTGAAGCTTTAACATTTATATGATATAATATAACTAGATAGGCATTAATGTATTATCATTATAATTCAAATACATAGGAGATTGGACCATAGAATTATTAGATCCAATAATAATTATACATTTTTTTGACATGTCCACACAAGAGGGGGGAGAGATGATTTGAACTAGTGACCTCCGGTTCATGAGGTGTGGTCCCCAGCCGATTGAGCTACCCCTTGGGGACATAATAAATATACATTATGCCATATGACATAAGATTTAATATCATATAAATTGTTAGATCATATTAAATTTAATCAAATGAATTGTTAGATCATATCACCTAACTATTCTTGTTAGATCATAGTACATTGTTAGAACTTGGATCACACTTAATTATACAATGATACAAAATAAGTATTGTTGATATGATTAATACATTATACATTGTGACATATGACATGAGATTTAATATCATATAAATTGTTAGATTATACTTAAATTTAATAAAATGAATTGTTAGATCATATCACCTAGCTATTTTTGTTATATCATAGTACATTGTTAGAACTTGAATCATACTTAATTATACAATGATACAAAATAAGTATTGTTGATATGATTATTACATTATATTATAAAGATATAATGTGCCATATCACATAAAATTTAATATCATATAAATTGTTAGATCATATATATTTCATATAAATTCTAGTGATAATACATATGATCATATAATCTAATGATATGAATTCTAATGATTATACTTAATTTGTGATTATAAGAAACATATTGTTGATTTCAATGTTAATCAGTTGATTTATGATTATACCAATTACATTGTCATTGTATATGATATGATTATTTGAATAGTACGATTAAGTATCAAGATTTTCATTAAATCATATGATTAACAATTTATTGTTTATTCAACAATCATTAGATATTCAATTATTAGACTTAAAGTCTTAGTCTCTTATATCATATAAGATATAATCATATTAATTATCTTTTCTCTTTAAATTATATATTATATAGAAACTTATAGATATAATTAATAATTATATATTGTATAACAATAATTAGTTATTGTTAATTAATAAGTGATATGCTAAATAAGTTATTTTTATCAATATATATATGCATATATTTATTAATAAATATATACAAGTCGCGCTAATAAGCGAGTCGAGCCTTTTTACGAGTATGTTTGCGAACTTTAAATGAACAAGCCGAGTTTTATACGGTTATATATCGTTTATTAATCAAGTATAGTTTCATGTCCACGAATGGCTCATTTAATAACCGAGTCGCGCACGAGTTGAGCCTTATCGAGCCAAGCCCGAGCTAGCTCACATAAAGCTTTACTTCATTTACATCCCTACTTGTGGCAAAAAAAGAAAAAGAAAAAGTGAGCAATTGAAATGCCTTCTAAATATATGTATATTTCTTTAACAAGCTTGGAAGGCTGATTAACAAGCTTAGTTTAGTAAATTGCTTAAAAAATTATTTGTTGGCAACCAAGTATCTTTTATCACTTATTATTTGCACTTGACCAGATACAATCTAATTGTCTTGTATAAAATTAATTATTTGCACTGAAAACGTGTGATGCTTGCATTGAATTTAAGTATACTTTTAAGTAGATTTTTTATATTACATCAATCCATTCTTATTACTATTTTTTTAAAAAAATAAATAAATAAAAATGATTTGTCTAAATCACTCCACATTAGATTATGATCCCATTAAATTATTTATAGGGATTTAAAGGACTCAAGGGTAGATGATTGTGAGAAACTATTTATAAGACCCACCTGACAGGATAAAAATTGAGTTGTTTAACCACTTATCCAGTCGAATGGGTTCTATAAGTGGTATATCATAATTACTTGTTCTAATTTTCTCAAATTTAGTGCCCGTTTGGGGTTGCTTATTTGCCAAAATAATCTGCAATTTTAAAGGAAATCGCAAATCGTGGGGCGTTTGGGGATTGCGATTTAAAATCGCATTTTCTAAAATTGTGGAAAAAACCACGATTTCTGGCAGCAGGTATGGAGGTGCTTAATTGAAAAGCACGAACTTAAACCAAAATTGCGATTTCGCATAGCAAATATCTGGCGAAAATTTTCGAGCGAGAAGAAAAAAAATTTCAAAAATACCCACCTAAAATATGTTAAAACCCTCGTTTTTTTTCTTCTTTTTCTTGTTCTTCTCTGTCTCTCTTCTCTTTCTCACAAGCTTTGGCCGGCTCCAGACTGTCGTTCTCCTCTGCATCTTGTCTCCAAATCTCAGGTAAGCATCTTACCTTATAATCAGTGATACTTTTTGCAAAGTTTTGTACTATCTTGCTTGTTTGTGTGGTTTTGTTTAAATAAATGAAAAGGCTTTGATAAACTTTGAGAGATTTCTGTTGAGAAAGAAGGGTAGAAGGATAGTATGTGCTTTGATATGCCACATTTGCGGATATGTTAAGAAGAAAGATAAAGGGGCTGGTGAAATGTTCTTGAGATACGTGTATGTTCTGTTAAATATGCTGGAAAGGTCTAGATTTGAAGAGAGAGGTTTCTAAACGTTGACGACGCACATGAATATTTCTGAACGTTTGATTTAATTTTTTTTTTCTTTTGTTTAATCGATTGCTGCAGGAAACAAGTGTAATTGATGAAATTTGTTTATTCAATAAATTACTGTTCAGTGAACAGTGATAGGTCACTATTTACGGAACAGTAAATGGCACAGTTTTTTTTTACTATGATTCCGTTTAAATTTTTTTATTAAATCACTGTTTAGAGAACAGTTCACACGGTTACTGTTCACTGAACAATGATTGGTACATCACTTTTTCTGACTGATGGCTTCCTGCGCAGAACAGTGATCAATCACTGTTCACTCTGCGCAGGACAGTTAATGATCACTTTTATATATATATATATATATATATATATATATATATATATATATATATATATATATATATTCGAAACATAAATTTTAGTATAACATATTTTTAACAATTCATTGTGATCACTGTACAGGTTTTAAATTTTTTTAAGTAGATCACTGTTCAGTGAACAGTAATAGGTCACTGTTCACTAAACAGTGATAGGCACTTTTTTTTTTTTTTTTTTTTTGTTATTGATGGCTTTCTGCGCAGATCATAAAACAGTGATTAGTCACTATTCACTCTGCGCAGCGTTCAACATACCAATCACGTTTATATTTTTTATTTAATATCAGTTTGATTTTTTAAACAGTGTTTAGTCACTTGTTTAATTTTTTTAATGGATTACTGATTATTGTTTTTTAAGATAAAATACTGTTCAATGTTGATTTTGATTACGTGAACTGTTTAGTGAACATGAATTGTTGTTGATTAAATTGTCCGATGTTGACAGATTGTAGTGATTAGTCAATGTTGATTTTTTAGTGGGTTACTTGTTGATTTTTTTAAGATAGAATATTGTTCGGTGAACACAATTTAAATTTTGATTTAATCGATCATGTATTAATTTTTCTCTAAACAGTGAACACGGATTAAATTTTGTTTTCATCAATCATAGATTATTTTTTTAGTAGATCAATGTTTTGATCTAACATTAAAATTATAATTTTGTAAATGGATAATAAAAATATGAAGTCCAATCCCAACTCTGAATCAAAACAAAGTAATTCAGATGCTAGAGCTCTTTGGACAGTTCAATTTACTAAAATCTTTTGTGAAGTCTATGTGGATGAGGTGTTTAACTGTAATCGACCAAATACACACTTTACAAAAATAGGATAGAAGAAGATTGAAGTGGCATTTAAAAATAAGACCGGTAAGTCATGGGAATATCGTAAATTCAAGAATAAGTGGGATACATTGAAGAAATATTGGATTCTATGGAACAAATTGAATGGAAGTGAAACTGGATTGGGATGGGATGCAGCCAAAGGAACAGTATCTGTAACAAATGAGTGGTGGGATAGGAAGTTAAAGGTGTGTTTTTCATAGCCAATTTATGTCTTTTTTTTTTTAAAAAAAAAAAAAAAGGAATATAACATATTTTTAGCTATTAATATAGCCATTTTAATTATGTAGGAGGTTCCCGATGCTTCAAAATTTCGGGAAAAAGGTTTAGAGAATCTTCATTTATTAGACATTATGTTCAAAGATACTGCGGCCATTGGAGAAAATTCATGGACCCCTTATTCAGGTGTTTTTCCTCCTAATTTTGAGACTCTCGTGGATGTGTCATATGACTCATCTGGTGAGCTAAATCCTCAAAATGGTTATGACGATATTAAGATACTTAGTCCTACACAACTATCTAATTCTACACAGCTGCCTAATCCTACACAGCCACCCCAAGAAAATAGAAAGAAGCGAGTAGCTACCTCCATGCAAAGTAAAGGGAAGAAAGTAGGAACAGTGTCAAAGCTAATACACGAGCTCAGTCGTATCAGTGATGCTGTAGAGCTAAGGAGGCAACCTAGTTCGGGGAATTTAGGTAGCAGTATTCGTGATGTCATGGAGTGTGTGTGCACCTTGGAAGGTGTTGAGGAGGGTTCAGATCTCTATCGTATTGCAGCTCGTATTTTCCAGAATAGAAAGAAGAGAGATATGTTTATTGTGATGGAAAAATTACATTTGCAGCTTATGTTTCTAAAAGATGAAGCAGAATTGTTGGGGGGACGCAACTTCTCTATTTGATTAGCAAGTGGATAAACTATGTGTTTTTTTATGCTTAAAAAAAATGTTTGGACTATGTGATTTTATTTTCTCCACTTGCTGCAGCTTATGATATTTTATATTTGAACAATGTGATTTTCTAGGTTGTGATTGTTGAACAATTTCTCCAAAACATTTAGTTTGTAATGTTCTATCTTATTAATTGTTATTTTTTTTAGATTTCATATACATGGACTGTGATGACTATATGGATTATGGTAATGATGATCATTGCCATGATAATGATGAGAATGCTGATGGTCATGATGATGAATTTTACCATCTTGTTTCTGCTGGATGTCGTGCATTAGTGGTGTATGCCATTAAACACATTGCTAAACAACCTTATAGAGACTCTAAAGAAACTAGGTATAAGTAGTTAATATATACATTGACTTGTAACGAGACAAAATGTCATGGTATATTTAAAATGAAACCATGTGTTTTCTTTCAATTATGTAATACTCTACAACATACATATGGACTTCAGCACACAAGGCAAATCAGACTAGAAGAGTCAGTAGGTATATGTTTGATGACACTTGCACAAGGATCGTGTAATAGATTGGTTCAAGAAAGATTTCAACATTCTGGTGAGACTATACAGAGACATTTGCATAAAGTTATAAAAGCGCTTAATCTAATGGCAATGGATCTCATCAAACCTTCTAACCCTACATTCAGTGAAGTTCCAAAAAAAATACAGCATCGTCAATTGTATTGGCCACATTTTAAGGTACTTATTTTATTTTTTCATTAGTATTACTCAATTTATGCTTACCCTTTGTTAAAGTAATTTAGTAAGTATATAAATTTAATGAAATTTGTATTTTAGGATTACATTGGTGCTATTGATGGAACACATGTCCCAGCTGTTAGAGAGGATAAGAAAATTCCATACATCGGAAGAAAGGGAATAGTAACTCAAAATGTTATGGCGGCATGCGATTTTGATTTACTTTTCACATTTATTATGGCAGGATGGGAAGGTTCAGCACATGATACACGTATTTTTTTTAGATGCTATTCGTAGGCCATCTGCCAACTTTTCGAAACCACCACCAGGTATAGTATTTTTCTTTTCTTATTTCTTATGAATGCATATCTTACAGATGATTATTATTATTATCATGTGTAGGAAAATATTATTTAGTTGATGCTGGATACTTGACACCTTGCAAGGGGGAGAAATATCACCTTCCAAATTTTCGACGAGCTGGTCGAGGAAATGGGATAGAAGAGAGGTTTAACTATGTTCACTCATCACTTAGAAGTGCGACCGAGCGAACTTTTGGTGTGTGGAAGAATAGGTGGCGAATTTTAAGGCAAATGTCATCTTATGATATTAAAGACCAAATGCTCATTGTAGTTGCCTCCGCAGTACTTCATAATTTTATTAGAATACAGATAGGAAGGATAAGGGATTTAAGTGGGATAAAAGTATCTCCAATGACCTAGAGAGCAATGATGATGAAACATGGAGTACCAGTCAAGAAAACAATGGCAATATACATGATGAGGAGATGATAGTGGTTCGTGACAACATAGCTCGGTCTATTTGTGGGCTGTAAACAATACTTTATTATTTATGTTTTAGGCTAATTTTTAATGTACAGTTTGTCTTGTTCTTATCAACTACTAGTTTAAATTGTTAGTGAATTCTGTAAAAGTTAAATTTGTTAGACATTATTTGTTTAATTTGATGGTTCGCTATTCTATTTTCTATTCTACATCTGTTTCGAATCTTTATGTCAAGAAAATGCATATATATATATATATAAATTCATTTTTCGTTTAAATTGGTGAAAAGATCTCCTGAATATATTCTGTAACGTATTTCTATGCATTTTTTTGTTATATATATTGTAAAATAATATTTTGTGATAGTTTGTATAATAAATAAGTTATACTTTGGTATGCAAGAGGCATTGAAATAGAGACTTAAACAATATTAGTTATTTTACTGTTATAAATAAATGTCTGGTAATTTGCTTATGAAATCGCACTTTTATATTAATGTTATCCAAATACTCAAATGACAAAAAGAACACTTTTCAATCAATATTACCAAACGCTAAGTGCGATTTTAAAAATTGTTTTTTTTATAAACTGTGTTTTGAAATCGTACTTTTTTAAAAAATCGTACTTTTTTAAAAATCACACTTATTGAAATCGCAATCCTAAACGGACCTTTAGTTAAATAAATTAAGGAGATCCTCATCCCAATATTTTGTGAATCTAATCTCCATCCACCATGCGCTTACACATCACCTGCCACCCAAAATCTCTCAGCCACAAAACGTCAACGCACCACCTTCAGAAATCCACGGCACGCATTTCTCTCTCCTACAATGCATGTGTGCTTGAGGTGCCAAAATTCATCCATCCAAATCATAACTTTTCAAGATAAAAAAGTATATATACTTATATTGCTAGCTATTTATAATACATAAAATTAATGTTACAATTAAAATACATATTTTTTTTAATTATTATTAGCATAATAATAATAAAAAAAAAGTATACATATCTCTCTCAAACTATTACTTGATTGTCAATGTCTCATAAAAACTATCAATTAAGTCAATTTCTCTCATAAACTACCTAAAATTACCATTGTCCTCCAAATAAGAAAAATATCCTTAATAAAAATAAAAATAAACAAATTCTAATTTTATTTTTATTATTATTTTTTAAAAAAAGAAAAAGAAAAAAAAAAAACACCCTGGGGTTGTCGAATTAACCACCCCTATAAGTTTAAGGAATGACTCAAAAGCATTTTTTGGGTGGCCCAAACAACGCTGGGTGGTTTCCGAATAATTTCTTTTTTTTATAAAAAAAAAAAAAAAAAAAAAAAAAAAAAAAAAAAAGTCACATTTTGGTTTTTAGTTTTTATTCTTTATTTTTTTTAATCCAGATTTTGTAGCTAGGATTAAGAACTTCTTGATTACAATCATCAAGCATCGATTGAGGTAGCTCGTGACTTTTCAAGGTAGGAACCACTTGAGATAGCCACAACAAATAGTTATTCTCATCAAGTTTGGGAAAGGGAAAATTTTGAAAATTTTAATAGGATTTGACGAAAAATTTTAACGGATGGTTATTTTTTATTTTTTATTTTAAAAAAAAAAGAAAGAAAGATGGATGCCCTAAATTAATACTATTTAATGTTTACAAAAAAAAAAACATGCAACTAGCCACGTGGCTACAGTAGCCGTTACTGTAGCCACGTGTATTTATTATACGCGGCGAGATGACAGTTAGCCACGTGTATGGATTACGCGTGGCCAATTGGCCACGTCTATGGATTATGCGTGGCTAAAATATTTATATTTTTTATAATTTTTTTAGGAATTTAAATTTTTTTCAAATTTTTTTAAAGATTTAAAATTTTAGCCACGTGTATAATAAGACACGTGGCTAAAATATTCAGATTTTCCCCTCTGTTTTCCTATTTCTCCCGCCCCTAGCTTTATCTTTTCATTTTCTCATCTTTTTTTTTTTTTAAATTTCCCCATGCAAATTTTAGCCACGTTTATAATAACACACGTGGTTAAAATATTCAGATTTTCCCCTCTGTTTTCCCATTTCTTCCGCCCCTAGCTTTATCTTTTCATTTTCTCCTCTCTTTTTCATTTCCCCATGCCCCCTTTGACTTTTCTTTTCATTTTTTTTCTTTTTTCTTCCCCTATTTCCCTTCCCTTACAAGGAATTCCTTTCTTCTCTTTTTTTTCTTCTTTCTTCCGATGTTTCCCTTGCAATAACGCATTTCCTTTCTTCTCTTTTTTTCTTCATTTTTCTTCCTTCTTCCCCTATTTCCCTTGCAAGGACGCATTTCCTTTCTTCTCTTTTTTTTCTTCTTTTTTCTTCCTTCTTCCCCTTTTTCCCTTGCACGCATAGACGCCTTTCATTTTTTTTTCCCCTTTTCTTCACACAGACAGGGAGACGGAAAGGGAGACTGAGAGAGCTAGAGAGAGAGAACTGGAGCGATTCTGAGAGAGAGCCGTGGTCGACGACGGCGCCGGAGTCCGGAGGGTCATGGCCAGACGCCGGTGAAGCCAAGGGGGTGTTTTTCCGACGTTTTTTTTGGGTTTTTTTTTTTTTTTTTTTTTCCTTCTGTTTCTTTGAGTTCTTTGATATGAAAGTTTGTATTTTTGGTTTTTATTGTTGATTTTTTGTGATTGTTGGTGATTGTTGGTATTTTTTGGTGTTTTGTTGGTGATTTTTTGGTAATGCGGGTCGACAGAGAAATTTGGTGATTTTTGGAGAATTTCTTGGATTAGATTTCATGGGGGAATGAAGGTGATTTTTGGTGATTTCTTGAAAAAATAGCGATTTAGCCGGATACACCGGCCCTTTCTCCAGATCTCGCCGGATCGCCGAATCTCGACGACGTACACCGGCCCTAGCTTCCTCCGTATACTGTATACCGTATACAATTAATATTAGAAAGAAAAAAAAATAAGAAGAAAAGAACAGATCGTATCTGTTCTTTTCTTGTATTTTTTTTTTTTTTTTTAAAAAAAAATCCTAATTTTAGCAACGTGGGTAAGGAATAAGTGGCTAAAAATATATGATTTTTTAAAAAAAACAATTCGCCACGTGTACAAAATACACGTGGCCATTTAGCCACGCGAATAAAAATACACATGACTAACAGTTAGCCATGTGTATTTCTATACGCGTGGCTAACAGTTAGCCATGTGTATTTTTATACGCGTGGCTAAGTGGCCACGTGTATTTTGTACACGTGTCAAAATGTACAGTTAGTGACTTGCACATCTGACACGCGTCTCACGCGTGGCGAAGTGCACGTGGCAACCTGTTTGACACGTGTACAGTGTCCGTACACGTGTCAAAATGGACGTGGCAAATTTCAAGGTTTTTTGTAGTGTTTGAATACTTAATTGCAAAAGTGATGAAAGATCATGGGTTATAAGTGAAGTTTTTTCTAAAAGTTTAGTAAAACTTAATGACCTTATTATTAAAATTGAAATCCTAAGGACTAAATTCAAATAAGATGAAAATTTAGGCATTAAATATGATTTTTTTTTCTTTTTTTAATATAGACATAAATTTTCTACAACCCACATATAAGATTAACATGTGTCCATTGGCATGTGAGAAGCACATGTTATTTAAATAGCATGTACTTTTTACATGCTTTTTTAATAGCATTAATAAAAAAACATGTATTTCTCACATGTTTAAAGGACACATGTCCCTTTTATATGTGTGTTGTAGGAAATTTCTGTCCTTTTAATATATAGGTTATAGTTTTTTGTTTTTTTTTGTTGGTTTTTTTTTTTTAGAGTTTATAAGGATATTTTTATCTTATTAGAAAATTATAAGGCAATTTTTGTATTTTAGTCTTTTTTTTTTTTTTTTTTTTACTATCATTGGGAACAAGCAAAATTATTAATTTTTTTTTTTGGGTTAAATACCCTATTGGTACCTGAATTTTAGGCTTTTTTAAATTTAGTAACTGAGTTTTCATTTGTTTCATAGGTGATACTTGAGTTAGGGATAAAAACCCGTTTGGTACCTCTGTTAAATTTCCCGTCCAAATATTAATGGCTCGCCACATGTCAACCTCTAAGGTTGCCACGTGGCACTATATAAAAATATTTAAAAATTAATTAAAAAATAAAAAATTGAAAAAAGAAAAAAGAAGAGGGGTAGCTGAAAATATATATATATTGATGGGTTTTGGTCCTTGGGGGTAGCCAAACCACCCCCGTGGCCCATGGGGGGTGGTTTGGCCACCCCAGAATCAGCCACCCCTCTTTCTTTCTTTCTTTCTTTTTATTTTTTTATTTTTTTTTTATATAGTGTCACATGTCAGAGGTTGACACGTGGCGGACCCTTAATATTTGAATGGAAAGTTTAACAGAAGTACTAAATGGGTTTTTACCTCTAACTCATGTACCACTTATGAAATAAATAAAAAACTCAGGTACTAAATTTAAAAAAACCTAAAACTCAGGTAACAGTAGGGTATTTAACCCTTTTTTTTTTTTTTTTTTTTTCCAAAATTTCAACTCTTTTCTTGTGCTTTCAAGGGTTATATTGTTCTATTTGTTAATGTAATGCCATTTTGTGTATCCATCTATGAGATTGATCATTCCTGTTGTGATAGGATGTGACAATACTCGGTAAGAAACTCTAATTAAAGAAAAAAAATAAAAACTAAAAGACTAATTATTATGCGGCAATATCTTAAAGATAAATTATTATTATACAACTCTAATAACTCTTTTTCAAACTAATCATATAATCTATTTTTCTACATATGAGTCCTAAATATCAAATTATTGATTTTTTTTTTTTTTTTAAAAAAAAAAAGCTATTGGGGTTGCACAAGAGTTGTATAAAAGTTGTAAACGTATCATATCTATATGTTAAAACATAAGTTACCTTTCCTTACCGCCATACATAATATAACACCTATAACTTTTTTGCAACTTACTAACATGTGTCAGCATGTTATTTGAGCCACGTCAGCTGCTAAAAAAAATTTAGACACTCTCAAATCACATGATGACACATATCAACAATTGTAAGTCTAGCATTTTCCGTCATTGTTGAAGTTAGGTTTTAGTGTGAGGCACCTTTCCTCATCCACAACAACTGCATCAAGTAGGCATTTGAATCCTATTCAGTTCAAATGAATTGAAGTGGAGCCAGTTAGTTTAAGTTGAAGGATAAATTTATTAAAAAAATAAAAATATAATTTTACTCTTATTTTTATAGTAATTAGCTCCACCCCAATTCATTTGAACGGGAGACGATCCTTCTCCATCAAGTAGAGTATAATTTCTCTATTAATCAAGTAATCAACTACGCATCATCTTTCTAAAATTACTTGTCTATTATTTTCTAGGGAAGCACGATCAATCACACACCAGTGTAAAAATATGCTTTTGTACACCAATGTAAATTTTTTGTGTGATATTTAAACCAAAATATTCAAACCAAAAAGGGTAAGTCTTAGCATTAAAGTGGCCGGGTTTGAAAAACTGGACTTGCCTTTCCTTTTATTTTATTTTTTATAATAAATAGGGCTTCAATTATTGGGGTCATTATCGACTCTATTTTCCACAACATTACGTCCGCAATTATGGGCGATGTCTGGCGAAGAGTGAAGTTAGGGACTATATATGTATTTTATGAGTTAAATACCTTACATACTTATCTAGTTTAAAAACTTTATTTTAATTCATTCAGTTTTTATTTTTTTTCATAAGTGGTACATGTGTTATGGAAAAAAACAGAGATGGTACTTTCGTCCATTTTTCCATCCAAAACTGACAGATTTCCATGTCAGTGACACGTGGCCCCCATATATATATATATATATATATATATATATATATATATATATATATATATATATATATATATATATATATATATATATATATTCAGTTTTTTTTTAAAAAAAAAAATTGTAAGGGTGGCTTTGGGCCACATGGGGGTGGCCTACCACCCCCATTTTGGCCAAGGGGGTGGCTGAGCCACCACTAAGGCCAGTTTTGGGGGTGGCCGAACCACCTCCATGGCCCTAGAGAGTGGTTCGGCTACCCCCAAAGGCCAAAATGGGGGTGGCCAAAACCACCCCCCATTTAAAAAAAAAATTAAAAATTAAAAAAAATATATATAGGGGCCACATGTCCAATTTGAATAGTGTCACGTGTCGCTGACGTGGAAATCCGTCAGTTTTAGACGAAAAAATGGACGGAGGTACCATATTTGTCTTTTCCCAAAGCATAGGTATCACCTATAAAAAAATGAAAACTGAGGGGGCAAAAAATAAAGTTTTTAAATCACTGAGGGCAAATATGTATTTAACCCTTATTTTATTTTGTATACTTTCAATTTGACGTGATTCTTAAAATAATTATTGAACTTAGAAAGGATCATTATTGGATTTTGATTCAATGGTGAATTTAAAAGTAACATCAACTTTGGGAGGATAAAATAATGGCTCTTAGCATTACTCTTTGGCAAATGACTTTGTCTTTGTTTTCACTTTTCCCTAAAAAAAAAAAATTAACATCATTTCTAAACTATTATGAAACAACATTTTTCACTTTTCTTTCACAAAAGAATTCAAATCTCATTTTAACTCCATATAACATAAATCACTGCTTATTTTTATTCAATTAAAAAACTCACAACAAAACTTTTTAGCAAACACATGGATTTCTGAAAGTACAATTTGTTTTGAAGTTGTTTTTGGGTTGAGTTTGATTGTTGCTTACAAGAATGTTAAATTTCAAAAAAATAATTAAAAAAAAAAATGTAAAGGAGACATATCCCAATTTGAACGAGTTACCCACAACGGTCAACGCTGACCGATTGATTCCTTGGCTATAAAGTAGAAGTGGGCAAAACCCATCCAAACCCGCAATACCCAACCCGTCTGCCTTACGAAGACCGGATTTTATGTGTAAAATTGTGGGTCCAGGCACCAAATCGGACTACCCGTGCGGGGCTGGTTGCGGGTATAACATTTTTTAAATCCCGGATACCCGCCTCGCATTTTAACCCTAAAAAATCCTAAGTTTCTAACCCTATGCCGCACCCCTCACATCACAGCCTCACTCGTCTCTCCTCAGCGCCGCACCCCTCTTTCTTCTTTCTTCTTTCTTCTTTTTTCATTTTCGTTAACTGGCCATTCAAGAAGAAATCAATGCCTTGCAACATAATCTTGGACTCCATGCGCAATCCTCTTCGGCATAAACCGTATATCTCAGAGAGGTCGTATTTCTTTGGGTTACCATCACACAAAATAAAATTGTCACAAACTCGACTTCTTAAGTCAAGGATTTTGTGGGGCTAAGCGATTTGCCGAAGCTGTGGGATCACTCTTGGGCCGTCGCTCCTCAGAGCCACTCACTCGCTCAGCCTCCTTCTAAGCTCGAAATAATTTTCCTAACCTTGCGCTGCTCATTTTTGTTAACTGGTAAGTGGTGAAGTTTTCTTATGTGTTCATAGCTTGGCTTAGTTAAGGAGCAGATATCAATTTTTGAATTTACAAAAGCAAATGTTGTTTTGACGGGATTTTTGGGTCTGATTCGTCTTTCCCATCAATTGTCCTTGAAGCAGCCTTTGACATGCATGTCTCTCTTCTTCTTTTTTTGTCATGTTTTCCTTCTTCTTAGTTCTCTATTTAGTTCATACGGGCACACAGTAAGTAATTCGAATCGGTTTGAGGGAAATGGACGCCCAACCTGTTCAACTCGCTCCGCCCAACCCGAGACCCGATAGATACCACTCACTGTAGCCAAGCAACGGGTAGGGTTTTTACAACTCGTAGTGTGCGGGTCCATGTGCCAAAATGGCCGATACTTGGCTCTGCCCGACCTGTGCCCATTCATACTTTAAAGGCCGCTCTTCTTTTAGGCCAATTTGGCAATTTATTCTTTTTTTTATTATTATTATTATTCTTTTTCTTTCTTTCTTTTAAAAATAGTCAAATTTCTTTGGCCATATTGCCGAACAACTTTGTTCATTTTTCTTTAAAAAAAAAACATTTAAAATTATTTTTTTCTTTATATCACATTAATTAATTCTTATTTTTTTCTAAATAAGAAAAAAAAAAAAAAAACAGAAAAAATGTTTCCATCACATCCACAATTATTAGATTTTTGAAAGTGAGATTTGTTTCGAAACCCTTTTTGGATCAAATTTGAGTTTAAATTGGATCTTTTGAAATTGGAACACGTATTGCATAATAGAACTTGCATCTTTTGAAATTTCCTAGTTGATTTTGAAACCTTTTTCTTGTATTTGGCTTAGAGTGCGTTTTGTAATATAATTTCGTAGATTAAAAATGTAATTTAAACCAAATCACATAAAATATATCAATTGAAAGGGCATTTTAAAAAAATTGTGATTTGAAAATATAAAAAATATGTGTTTTAAGGGTTGGGACGGAATCAGAATTTTTGACCAAATGGAGCCAAAGTATGAATAAAAATCTATTAATATCTATAATTAAGTTAATATACATATATGTAAAACTAGTTTCCATTCAGTGTTTAAACAATATAAACAACATAAAAGTGATAAAATAATTGATTCTTAATATATTTTAATTTTAGCCTCAATCACCTATCAAAATGCAATCTATGATCTTTTGCTTGTTGAGCGGAGAAAGGTAACGTCTTTTTCTTGGAGTAATAAGTGGCGGACCCATTAAGGGCCTAGGGGGCTGCCACCAAGTCCCAAGATTTTTTTTTAAAAAAAAAGAATAAAGATTTAAAAATAATAAAATAATAAAATAAAATTTTACCCCAAAGTTTTATTTTTTTATTTTTTAAATCTTGCCCTCCCTAATTTTTTTTCAATTTAAACCCTCCAAAAATTGTCAAGTCTGGTCCACCATCGGGAGTAATGCTAAACACTTTTTATTGGATCTGTTTGCTGCCCTTTGGCTGCCCATCTTGATGCATTCCAAAAGTGAAAAGTATCTTTAGCATTACTCTTTTTCTTGTTAGTTGCAACTGCCCAAACATGTCGAATTGCCCAGACTTTTTTTTATGGCAACAAAAACATTCAGATAAATTATAAATATACACGAACAAATGCTTGAAGAAAATTTTATTCACAATCAAAATACAAATACCCAAAAAGAATATGAATACACACTGGAAAAAAGTTAACATAAAATATATGAAGAACTTCAAACTTTCACAAAAAAATAACGTAGAAAGAGTGAAGCGAAAGACAACATAACAGTTTTGAAAACAATTGTTTTTGTTTTCTTTTTAAGTAGAAACTATTTTGAAAACAATTGTCCAAACACTTGAACATCACCGTTTTTTGTTTTCAAAAATTATTTTAAAAAACAGTTTGTCAAATGCTCTTTTAGCGAAAAAAACAACAAAAAATTGTCCTCTATTTTGTTCTAAAAAACAGTTCTCAGAAATAAAAACAGAATCTGATTTGCTAAACAAGCTCTCGACATCCCATTTGATCATTCGGCACCCAACTCGAACGTTTGATGTATCACTAGAACGTTTGTCGTCCAATTCAAAAGCTTGGACTTAAGCGTTAGAGATTCCAGTCAAATGTTCAGCCCTAACAAGAAACTCTTAGAAGGCCAAAAAGTCCACCTCTTCACACTTAAAACCCAACTCAAATACTCTCGTTAAGGTACACTTATATTAGGTTAAACATTGGGGGTATTACTATGGGTCAACCCAAACACAACCCGTGCTATGCCCAAAAAGATTGCAAACTCAAATGCAAGTTATCATAAGTAATAAATTCTTGGTGATGCCGAGGTCGATCCACAAG
Organism: Alnus glutinosa; assembly: GCF_958979055.1. Taxonomy (NCBI): domain Eukaryota; kingdom Viridiplantae; phylum Streptophyta; class Magnoliopsida; order Fagales; family Betulaceae; genus Alnus; species Alnus glutinosa. Next base: position 10,630,385 of record NC_084887.1, read on the forward strand.
GAATTTTAGACATTCAAGTAAAAATAATATTATTGTGGGGAAAATAAAATGACTTGGCTGTTGTTTTTCCATTAAAAAGTGAAGTAATAGAGTAAAATAAAATAAAAGTAAATTAACTAAACTAAATTAATAAAAATAGAGTTGGAGAAAATTAATGGGAAAACACTAGGGGTTCAAGGATCCACCTAACATTTTATTACATATTCTTGAGACATTTTTTAACTCAACTAGGCAAAGAATCAACTCTCTTAATTAAAAAATAAAACAATTAAGCACGAAAAAAAAAAAAAAAAAAAGTCAATTAAATGTGAATTTGATTGAAAATTTGATTTCAATAACACATTACAAAAGAGATTTAAGCATTTATATATTCTCGAGTCATAACAAATCAAAAAATGTAAGCATTTGATATTAAAAAAAAAAAAAAAAAACATGAATCAAAAACTTGTCACATGAAATTTTTCTCAAATTAAACTAATTATCAACATTTAATCCATGAAGAACAGACATCATAGTTTCAATAACACATAATAAAAATATTAGGCTTCACTTATAGCCATAATTAAAAAATTAGCTGCTCATAATTATAAGAACAAAGCCCATAATCAAAGTACTAAAAACATCAAACTTTAACAAATAAAAGAAAAGATTTTTTTTCTTCTTTCTTTTTCATCCAGCATAATGAGAAAAGATTTTGTCTCTTTCCTTTCTCAACACTTTCTTTTCGTATTTTAGCAAACGTTTTGTTGCATTTAATTTGGAGACGTTCTATACATATTCCCTTAACCATTCTCTCATTCTCCTATTTTTTTCAAATTAGGAGAAACAGAGAAGGAAATGAAGCATTTTTCATTATTTCATGCATGATTCAAGCTTATTTTCTTTAAGGTCAGTTTGGATTTATAATTTCAAAAAGTGCAATTTAAAAATAACGATTTTAAAATGTGATTTAAAAAAATAATTTTTAAAAACACAGTTAAATGTTTGGTAAAATCGCAGTTTGATAAAATAGCAATTTGACCTTTAAAATTCTATGTTTTTAAAAAACACCTACTTACCAGCGATTTGAAAAAACAGAAATCTGCCTTTTTAAATCATAATTTTTTAAAAACGCAATTGCCAAACAATTCATTTTATACGATTCAATTTAAAATCGCATTTTTTATCTACAAAATCGCAATTCTAATTGTACTCTTATTCAAACTTGAACCCTTCTTAAAAAAGGAAAGAGACATTTCCCTTTTCTTCCGTTCACCCTTGATCTGCAATTCAGATTGGCTTGCTTTTCAAGCACCCAAAATGGTCCCCCCTTTAAAAGTCCATCAATATGATTTGGACTTCAACAAAATTTTAGGGCTGGTTTAAATGTACAATTTTATTTTTTTTTTATTTTTTTTAAAAAAATAATTTAAAATTGTGAATACCGAAAAAATTTATTTTTTGAAATTATGTTTGGATGATTTAGAAAACCTGAGACAAAATTAAAAAAAAATTTGATAAAATCTAAATAGAATTTAAATTCTAAAAAACAGTATTTGAAAAACAAAAATCACCCAAACATGCCTTACCTTTTCTTTTCTTTTTTCTTTAACCTGATTCTTGTAATTCCTAGGAAGATATAACTGTTTGCATTAATACTCTATTTAAGCTCAAGTTTACTAACCGAACAATATTTCACACTCAAAGAATTGATCCAAAATAAAGTATGATAATACTTCCTTTAATTAAAAACAATGTAAACATTTAAGCTACTATAAACTCGTTTAAATAAGCGGGTGACTCGACACGACTTGTATAATTCATTTAATAAACAAGTTGTGTTGGGTTGACCGGATACACATAACCCATTTAATATTACAAACGGCATTTGAAATAAATAAATAATAGAAAAAAATAAAAAATTATAAAAATAAAAATAAAAATAAACATAAATTGTTCTCTTTAGCTGTCTATAATTCTTGTTTTACACTTATCTGAAAGAAGAATTAGAACAAATAAACTACACCCGGCCAACGGCCAACTACTCTTAAACAGCACCAAATAACAAAATTCTTGCTTAGATCTAGCATAAAGATTGGGGATATATACTACTAAAGATCTAGCATAAAAAATGACATTTATGCAGCCAATTTCACAATCTCCTCAACACCAGCCATAGTTGGGATGAGCTCCTTGTAAGAATTTCATATAATCATCTTCTAGCATTTTTGGCTAGCTTGTACTAAAGATAGGCAACTGCAGGACAAAGAAAATGCTTCCATCACCTTAATTCACACGTGTTCTTGATTTCAATAAATCCACAAAGTGGCCTACAATAACGTTTAGAACAAGTTGAAGTAGCAAAAACATGAAGGGAAGAAAGGTTATTGAAACTTTCCCCCTGGCTATAAGAATTTATTTGCGATTTCAAAATGTGCAATTTAAAGATCATAGAAACCTTTAAAATTGTACGTTACTTAAAACGCACCCCTTGCCTAAGATTGGAAAGCGTAAATTTTTTTATGTTTTCAAATTGTAATTTTTTTTTTTAAATACACTCTGAAATGATATATTTTTTGTGATTTGGTTTAAATTCGTACTTTTAGTCTGTGAAATCGTAATGCCAAACACAATTTAAAATTTAAATGTCTCAAGGGTCAGGAAACAATCACACTAACCACCATCAAATATGTTTAAGTATTCACATCCAGTGAACTATGATGTTAAGAAAGCCCTCTCATATCCTAGCAAAAGAAGAATCAGAGTTTGAGAGAAAAATAGAAAATGATTAAGATTTGCAAAAGTTTGGATTTGAAGATATCCCACTTTAAACACCAGAGGATGACATTATTCTTTTCAAGAATTAAGTAGATTGTAACATATTGTTCAAGGTAGTACATATTCACCAAGTGTATTATAAGAGTTTCAACAATTAAAAAAAATTGAAACTCTCTTCTATAGATTTCGACTTAGAATTCTCGGTCAAGTAGTTTTCTTGAGATAAATCATTCATAATCTCCATTGGATTTAAAAGCATATATATTTCTAAATTTATAGTAATTTTAGAGGAAAATTTTCAAAATTTAAACCCTAGCCGCCACTTTGTCTTTCTTTGCAAATATTAAGATTTTTTTTTTCTTTTTTTATTTTAAAGAAAGGCAGCTAATATTTGAAAACAAATAACTGTTAAAGTGAGCGGACTTTCTTAACATTAGCTGAAATGCTTTGAAAGAGTCCCGTGCTACCAATTTTCGTGCTCATTCTTTAGCTAAGTAGACCGTTTTCAATCATGTTTTTAGAAGCATTCTCATAAAATTTCTCATCTTCTCTTCTATTAGGATAAGAAGTGGAAAAGAACCACCCTTGTAATTCTTCTCTCATATTTAATTAGAAAAAAAAAATTAATTGTTAAATTCCTACTTAAAGCCACTTTCTAAAAAAAAATAAAATACCCAGTCAACCCTCACACACTCACTTGGACGTGCATTTATCTAGAGTATAAAACGCATTATATAGGTAGATAATACTCTTATACCGCATCTGCGCTTTGCAAATAGTGAATTTTAGTAACTACTTCCGCACTTTACGAAATCCGCCCATAACTATATACACATGCGGGCCGTTTTTTTGTACTAACTGTCCATGACGTACATTCGCGTTGCATATTGGGCTACTTTTGGGTCTTTATTTTTTTTTAAAAAAAAAAAAAAACTATGAACTTAATTTATATAGCCTTTTTAAAAAGCTTTTTATGAGCTTTTTTTTAGATGGGTTTTATCTAATTTTTGAACTAATAAATTGTAATATGAAAATATAAATATTTGTAAATTGAATTCTAATATGAAAATAAAAAAATGAATCTATTTATAAAATTTGAGTAATACAAGTAAATTAATAACAATAAATTGACTTCAATTGCCTTGAAATAATTTCCATAGTTAGAAAGTGAACACATAATGTCAATTTAGTGTTTTAGTGATATTTCAAACTATCAAGTCAAAAACTAGGCAATACTAAATGCATGAAGCACATAGTAGCAACCAAAGCACACCTACAAGTATAAATCAATTTAAAGTAAAATATGATGACAATTAAGTTATAAATAAATAAAAAAAAAATGAGAAAATAGTAACTAACCTCATTACAAACAAACTTTTAGCCAAGAGATGCTTCATTTCTTGAAGTTGAAGGTTGAGACTCTACAATACAAGAAACTAGAGTTAAATGAATAAATAAGTAATGAAAACTAAGTTTCAACTAATTTACATTTACCTTGATCATCATCATCACTTTTCACTAATTCCTCCAACTCCCGAATGTCAATTGGCTTGCTCCTTAGCCAATTTTGTGTACAAATCAAGGCTTGAACGGTAAGTGGAGATAATGAACTTTTAAAGGAATCAAATATATGTCTCCCTGTGCTAAAGAATGACTCAGAGGCAATAGTGGAAATGGGGATGGCCAACACATCACGTGCTATCTCTGCAAGGATAGGATATTTGATTGAATTCATCTTCCACCAAGCTAAAACATCAAACTGAGGCGTAGATGCTTCACACCCATCCAACAAATACCTATCCACCTCTGATCTATATTCCAAACCATTTTCCTCCTCAAGGTGTTGGGTGAACAATGATGTAAATTTATCCGTGGCTCGACCCGAGTCATCATCAATAATATTTAAGGAAGTAGCATTTAAATTTCCTTGGGCCACATCAAAGACTCTCCTAGTATCCCCATGAAACATATTGTATTGCTCAATCAAACGGTTCATAAGGTGTCTCACCTTTGCTTCTATGTTATCTGACCACTCCTTACCATTGCACCTTTTTAACCAAAACACCAAAGCCTTCATCTTAAAACGTGGGTCAAGCACAAAAGCAACATATAACATCAAGTTGATCCTATCTATACTTCCCCAATACTTATCATACTTAATTTTCATATTAGCTGCCATGGCACTCATGATTGGATCATCACTAACACACATATCATTCAATGTGTTTTGAATAATACAAAGTTGTTGAAAGTACATATTGGAGGTCACATACAATGAACTAGACAAGCTCAATGTGACATCATAAAAAATTTTTAGAAACTTTACTAATATTCGAGCATTTTTCCAATCAAGATATCCAGGAATAGGTAATTGATTATCCTCCTTACCCATTAATTCGAAGGCTCTTTGAAACTTTTCTGCAGTGTTCAACATTAAGTATGTCGAGTTCCATCTAGTGCAAACATCTAGACACACCATCTTCTTACTCTGAATTTTTTCCCTCTCTACACACTCCTTAAACTTGGATAACCTCGCCGATGAAGACTTCACATATCTCACTGCATTCCTAACATTTGTGATCGAGTCATGTACGTCATTTAAAGCATCAGTCACAATAAGATTCAAAATATATGCAGTACACCGCATGTGAAGAAACTCACCTCCCAAAACGGTACAATCCTTATCTTTTATCTTCCTTCTTATATAATCAATGGTAATATCATTAGAAGAGGCATTATCAACTGTAATTGTGAAAACCTTATCAACCCCCCACTCTAGCAATGCAGCCTCCAACATTATTCCAATGGTCTCACCCCCATGATTAGGAACTAGACAAAAGTTAAGGATTTTCTTATGCAACTCCCAATTACAATCAATGTAATGAGCGGTAAGACACACGTAATTCAGATTTTGCAAAGATGTCCATGTATCAATGGTAAGACAAATCCTTTGACCACTCAACAAATCTTTCAGCTTTTGCTTCTCATCCCTGTATAAATTCATACAATCTCTTTGTATGGTATCACGGGATGGCATTGTGAATCTAGGTTCCAAATTACTAACAAATTCCTGAAACCCCTCAGTGTCCACATGCTTAAAAGGCAACCCACATTTGATAAGATATTGAACAATTGACATCCTTACTCTATCTGGATCATACTTCATAAATCCAATTTGGCTACTAACATTGCCATCCGCCCCTTGCTTAAGTCCCAATTGCAACGATGTCTGATTTTTTTCAAGTCTTTGACGTTTAATTGGAGACTTTTTGCAACCAAAGTGCAGGTGTGATAACATGGCTGAAGTACCAAGCCTTCTGTGGCACCCAAATTGCCTAAAGCAATAATTGCATTTAGCTTTAGGGTTATTAAAGTCAATGGGCTCCACTTTTGTAAAGTGGTCCCAAGCCATAGACTGATTAATATTTTTTCTTTTTGATTTTTTATCTCTTGTTGGAAGGGAAGGTGCAGGGCTTTGAACATTTATGGGTGAAGGTGTTGCAGGATTATTACCATCCTCCACATGAATAGGAACAAGACAACTTGTGAGCGCCATACCGATACTGTCATTAATATTGTCCTCCATCTGGTATTGAACAAAGACAAACACATATAATGGTGCACAATATATAATCAATATGTCAATCATATAGAGTTTGGAAAACATCAATCTCACACAAGCAGGTAAAATAGCATTAAACAGTAACTATTATATATAGTTTTTGCATTTATGCCCGCCCATAAACCCCACAGACTGGAGAACATGACAATGCATAAAACCCAGAATAAGCGACGAAGCCTTGCAATTGTCAATTGTCAATTGTCATTACTCATGATTAGGCTTGCATGTTCTACATTCCCTTTCTCTCGATAATCGCACCAACACAATTTCAAGCAAATCACAAAAATACGAAAACAAAGATTTGATATTCTTACCCGATACTCTCTGATAGGGCTTGGCGTGAGGCGACCAAACTGCAACTTGGTTCCCTTGAGTCTCCTCAGATCACAGACGGCAAACAATAACCTAAATAAAACCGACGGTTTCCCTGCTCTATTTTTCTTTTTTTTTTTGTTTTTTTCTAAATTTTGAATACTTATATTTTGTTATCCGCCCGCATATGTGTGGATTCGTATGCGGATAGAAGATATGGTATCGGCCCGCCAGAAGTTAGAGGTTAAAAATTAGCCCTCAACCCATGTGAACGGGTGGATAGAGAATGCAGATCTTTAACCGTCAACTTGCATTTATGCATCTTTCAAGGAAATTTACTCATCTTAATTAGTACACTCTTAAAGATCTCTAAACTCTTTCTCCAAGGAAATCAATTGCGGCTACCCATTGCTTCAAATAATACCTCACGAAATTTGCTAAGAAAATTACATCAATTTCTCTCTATCACACTTTGTAAGTACAGAGTTTATTCTTTTATAAAATAACAAAATTATTATTATTTCATGTTCAAAGAGGCTAAGAGCCATGATCACCGAATGCGTGTATTATTCATAATTCAAAATCATGTTTTATTAATATTGATTGTATGGATTATTTTAAGTATTATATTGTTTTGTAATGGCAGAATATATGTAGTGGTGTTTTCCACGTGATCACATGTTCAACGTACGCATATAGCATGATTTTAAATCATTCTCATTCAACATGATTTTGATGTTTTGCAGCATCTTGGGATCTAATCGTCTGAATAAGAAGTGAGTGCATGCAGCACTTCAATTTTTTTTTTTATTTTTTTTTTTCACTTAATTTTTCTCAATTTTTATGACATTTACAATTACCTTCTAAAATTTAAAAACTCTCAATTTAGTGTATCGAACTTCTAATTTTTTGCAATCTCACCCCTTATAAGATTTCTTGTTAAATCTTGACGGAAGGGGTGTGAAATTCCTAAAATACCCTCAATTTCTTTGACCCACATTAATTGTGACTCACCTTAAGTTACAGTTTTTTTAATTAAGGGTAAATTTAGAATTTTATAAAAATTCCAGGGGTATAAACCTTAAATATAATAAAGTAAATTAACTTTTACTTTTTATCTTTTTCTTCTTCTTCTTCTTTTTTTTTTTTTTTTTTTTTTTTTTTTTTTTTTTTTTTTTTTTCTCCAAATAACGTGAAGCTAACTAAACATATCTAATGTCTCTTTGTGGTTAAGCTAAGTTGGGCGTGTAAGATGGGTTCAACGCGTACGTGTAGGCTGGTTGTCTAGCGTGTAGGTTGGCGGTCCATCTTGAGGTAAGTCAACTTTATTTGCTTAGTATTTTATATCTGCATGTAACTTTAAAATCTAACTAAAAGTGCAAATTACCTCTTAAAGCTTATCATCAAGGCTTCCTTAATTACCAAGGTTTGGAATCAATGGTTGGGACGGATCCTTCTGGGTAGTCGACTCATCACATGAAATTATAAGTTTGATAAAAATCGGAGGATAGATGTTCGGTGAAATTTGTTCTCTGCAGTTCTATGTCGATCGAGCATTGGATACTAGCGATCGAGCACTAGATTTTGGGGATTGATCGCTACTACGTTCAAGTGCAATGTGTTGGGGATTGAGCGCACCTGCGATCGATCAACAATCTATGGGGATCGAGCGCTCCTGCGGATTAGTTATTTGTAATATTGTACCTTAAAGTTTAAAACCCGATAGACTTATTAATTTAGAATTATAAACGTGCCTCAAATATTAATGAATATTTAATCTTATAAATATTCATATTAAATATCAACGAATATTTATTTTTGTAAATATTCATATATTTTTTTGTATTATCATTAAATTTTAAATTCTAATTTAAGACGTTATATTTTATGTTTTATAATATGGGGTGCTACAATTATAAGAATCTAACGTAGAAGGATTTTGTCCCCTTATGGTAGAAATCCGATGGATGAACAAAGAGAAAGATATACAAAATGATAAATTATGTTAGAACGAATCTTACATTCTGTTTTGTCACATCCATATAGAAGTGCAACACAACTTTTCATGAAGAGTTTTATTATTTCTATATAACATATAACTTTTCATGAAGAGTTATATTGCTTCTCCACCCCCCTCTCAAAAAAAAAAAAAAAAAATTTAATTTTACCTATAATTTTTTCTTTTAAAAAAAAAATTTTGACCTCTCATTTTTTTTTTTTTCCAATTTGGGCCCCCCAAGTTGGGGAGGCTGACTCTGCCCCTAGGTGGGGGGATGACCACACTAAATATGGTGTGATCACCCCTACATCTACAATAAAGAGAGAGATATGTCAATTTCGTGGCTAAAGATCTCTATCATCATTGTTGTGGCTAAAGAGGGTGGCCGAACCCAGATTTTTCGGTTTTTTGTTTTGTTAATTTTTAGTTTTAGTTTTCTTTTTTCAAATTTTCTAAGGGTATTATTGTTATAGGTGGACATTTGAAAACTTTTTGGTATTGTCTGTTGAAAGTTTGAAAAGAGATTGTTAAATGAGTTGTAGTTTGATGAAATACGTGAAAAAAAAAAAAAAAAAAGAAAAAAGAAAAAAAAAAAAAGAAAGAAAAGAAAAGAAAAAAAAAAAAAAAAAAAAAAAAAAGGAGTAAAGGCTTTGCGTTTTGGGGGGAATGGTAGAAAACTGCAAAGATACGACACCGCTTGCATGGAAATAAATCAGGCACAACTGATGCGGCGTCGTTTCGAGGTAAGACAGAACTCGAGACAAGAAGATCGGAAGTCGGAAGAGAGCCAAAACGGTTCAGGTTTGGTGGGGGAAAGTCGATAGCACGGCGTCGTTGTCCTTCTTTTAGATTCACGTTCCGAGTTCTGCGAACTGGACCTCAAAATCCCAAACAAACCAGGTGCACCGAAACCCTAATCCCTCTCTCTCTATCTTCCAATTTCCTATAGTTTTCTCTATTAACAACTCGGACTTGAAATTTTTAGGCATATAGTTTTATGAACTCAGACTGTGTGAGAGTGTGTGTTTCCTCAGCGCCAATAATCAGGAAACCGATTGAGTGGAAGTTTTGTATATTTTCTTTTTTCCATTTTAATCCAAATTTCTTTGGTATTTTTAGTTTGTATAAGGCTGGTATATAGAGATGTTTCTGCTTGTTACTCAATATACAATATACTTGGATAGCATGAAAGGACAACTCTCTTCCAGGATAGTGCTGGACTTGAATGTGCCAATTTTGTTGTTTTTTTACCCACTTGGTTAATGCAATTAAAAGATTATAATTTTTCTGAGAAGAATTTCCATCATTATAGTTATCCTTATTAAACCTAGCAGTTTTGATTACTTCATCTACCTAGTTGGGTTGTATTACTTTTATGCCAAACCCAATCTGACTCATGTCAAATCTTATTGTTTTCTATAAGATTCGGAAGGCTGCATCTACTTCTCTTTTTCAAGAAAGGAAGTTTAGTTCGTAGTAGCTAGCAGTTTGTACTATATGTACTGTTTGTGATTCTTAGGTTTCTATGTTGCAGGGGGAGAGTTAAAATTTGAAAAACAGTGTGCTAGAAAGTCTTAGTGGTTTCATCTGTAATGGATGTAAAAGCTCTGGCTAAGTCAAAGAGGGCTCATACTCAACACCATAGCAAAAAGCCGCACGTCCCTCATACAAATCAAAAACCAAAAGCCCCGTCTGATGGGAGTAACGTTGCTCGAAGTGCAAAGAAGCCATTGGAGAAGCCATTGGGAAAGCCATTGGGAAAGCAAGTTACAGAGAAAAGCCATCGGTCTCAGGGTGTGTCTAAACTCCCCTCGAATTGGGACCGCTATGAGGAAGAATTTGAAGATCCGTCAGGCAGTGGCTCAGGTCAACCTTCTGATGTTATTTTGCCCAAGAGTAAAGGAGCAGACTATCGTCACCTGATTGCTGAGGCTCAGTCTCAGTCTCAGTCAAGTTTATATTTGGATGGTTTTCCTTCTTTGGATGATGTTATGCCTGGTGTGTCCTTGCTTCTTTGTCATTATTGGGTCTAACTTTTTATATTGTTTAAATAACTTTAGCTGTTTATGTAATTTTTTGATAGATAAGCACACACATTTTATAAAAAGCATAAGGTGCCCCCAAAGTACACTAGAAGTATACACAAGGTCACCAAACAGAAGAAAGAAAAAAGAACAAAGAAGCAAGAACTAAAAAATAACCCAAGATCAACAAAACAACCCAAGAAAACAAAGAACCCAACAACCCAAAGAAACAAAATCCCACAACACTACTTCCTTGTGCCTTTGCTGTGGCTGGACCCGTCATAATTAACTGAACACTTTAAGTTATTCAGTTCCCTCTGGCCTTTCAGCTTGGAAGCGGAACCCACCTTCGAAAGAAGGGGGGGAGGGACCCGAGACATCCCATCCAAAACCTAGGTGAGAAACCAAGAACCTGACAGAATATAGCAACAGCTGCATCGTCCCCCTCCTTCTGAGCTTGGGGAAAGACTTCATCACTTGTCCAGTGTATTGGTGGACTTGTACTGAACTGTTTACATAACTTGTACATATAGCATTATTGTCCAACTAAAAATGTTTTCATCTTTTTCATTTCTTGTAGTTTGTATTTCAAACAGATAGTTCTTTGGAAATGAGCACCTATTGTTGACGAAAGACTTTTCTTTATCTTTTCATGATGCTGTGACTAATATCTAATGAGTTACCCTCAAAAAAAGTATCGCATGATTAACGTTAACCATTTTTCATGATGATTTTCAATATTTTTTTTAGAATTTCTCTGTTGTAATTTTCTTTTGTACATATCCCATTTTAGAAGTCAATGTGTCCTTTGTCAAGGACATACATTTTACTACTCATGGCATGTAAGATTTGGACGGCCGGTCGCTCTCGAAATACTGTTGTGTGGAAGATGGTTACTTCTTGCCTTTTGTGGTGCTTGTGGAGGGAGCGAAATGATAGAAACTTCAAGGACCAAGAAAGGACAATTGAGGAGCTCAAAATCATTTTCTTCTATTCTCTTGGACTGTTGCGTTCCTAGCTTCCTTAGTGATTAGCTTTAATGATTTATTTGTTCTATTTTCTTCTCCTTCTTAGACGATTCTCTTGTATACTCTGTGTATTTGCTTGCGCTTTGCATTTTTTAATGATATTACTCTTATAAAAAAAAAGATTTGGATTATCTATAAGATGTTAATTGATAATAATATGGCCTGGTTGCAAGACCATTTCCTTCCTGGTTATTATGTTTGAAACCAACCTATGAAACTGAAAGCATCCATGACCTTGTTACCAGTTCTCTTGGATAATTAAACTTTCCTTGAAAAAGGAAATTGAAAAAATTAAGTTGCTATAATTACTTTGCCAGTGGCTTTCACTGGCATTGTTTATTAAATAGATGTTGTTAAGGTTTCAAATTTAAGTGCTTGATATAAAATTATTCATGGCTAATTTGACAGGAGAATTCAACCAGGGACTAGGCCCTATGCTGTCGGTTAGGGGAGAAGGCATTCTTTCGTGGATTGGAGATAATAATTTTGTTGTGGAAGACAAGATAGCTGCAACTCATGAGGTAGTTCACTATATATATATATATATATATATATTGTTATCTACTCTGTAAACCAGAGTTAGATTTCAAAAAACGGACAGAAAAGGAAAACTTGAGCAGTTAATTCTTAAATGGGCATAACCTAGTATCACAATTTAAGCATCTCTCAGATACATTTTTCATGCTTGGTATAGTGGAGCTTTATGAGTTCTTTGCTTTTCAGTTTCTTTGTCAATGCTATGAGTAGGCTCCTCTCGTTTTTGTTGCTGTTCTTGACTTGGAATTAACCTAGCCTTGCTCCTTCCACAAGCTTGTTCCCCATCTTAGTAATTGAAATGTTCCCCATCTCTCTCTCTCTCTCTCTCTAGGCTCCTCTCGTTTTTGTTGCTGTTCTTGACTTGGAATTAACCTAGCCTTGCTCCTTCCACAAGCTTGTTCCCCATCTTAGTAATTGAAATGTTCCCCATCTCTCTCTCTCTCTCTCTCTCTCTCTCTCGTTTTTGTTGCTGTTCTTTACTTGGAATTAACCTAGCCTTGCTCCTTCCACAAGCTTGTTCCCCATCTTAGTAATTGAAATAACTTCCTTACGCTAACCTGATTGTCAAGAGCACACGTGCATTCCTAACACACACACACACACACACAGGAATGTACGTTTGTTTGTACATTTGTTAACAGTCATATATTAAGCTGAATCCAATTGTTTTGTGGGAAAGAGGAAAAACATTTTACCCGCCAATCAAAAGAAAGGAAACGTTAAACATTACTCTTATATTGCTGTTTATGCTCCCCATTTTAGAAAACAACTTATATCATTGTTATATATTGGTTATGCAATACATCAAGCCACGAGGTAATGAGCTATATATTGAGTGGGAGAGAGTAGTTGATTTAGGGAGTTGAGAATTGTTCCGGGAATTTGAAGTAAGCATCAGAATTTCTTGTATAATGGAACCTTCCCGGCTACATCTATTCTGAAATTTGGATATGGATGAAAAGACGTAACTGAAAGGTTTTGAACTTGAATAATTTCATTGATGTTCAGAACAATATATATAGAGGATTAGACTACATGTAATCCGATCTAAGTTTGAAATTCAAAAGTGTATAACAGAAAATATAATTCAAAAATACAGAATATCCTATCTATAAGTTATCCGTTAGTTAGAGATTGTTTGAATGAGTCTTCAAATGAATCTGGATGTGTTGATGAATCTGGACTTGAAGTTGATGCTGCACGTGTATGAGATGAGGTGGCAGATATATCATTTACAGCCCCCCGCAAGCTGATGGGAGACGGAACAAACCATAAGCTTGTCACGTAGTAGCTGAAATCGTGCCGAACTGAGGCCCTTAGTAAAAATGTCGGCAAGTTGGTCGTGTGTGCTAATGTATTTGATGGAGATATCACCATTAAGCACCTTCTTACGAATGAAGTGATAGTCGATTTCGATGTGCTTGGTCCTAGCATGATAAACTGGGTTAGAAGCAAGGGCAAGGGCCCCAATGTTGTCACACCAAAGACGAGGAGTAGAAAACAATGGAATACCAAGATCCTTAAAGAGCATTCTCAACCAAAATAGATCAGCGGTGGCAAGAGCCATGGTATGGTACTCAGCTTTTGTACTAGAACGTGCAACCACTGATTGTTTCTTGGCTGTCCAAGAAATGAGAGAAGAGCCCAAAACAATTCCAATACCTGTTGTAGAATGTCGATCATCAGGATTACCTGCCCAGTCCGAGTCATCGAAAGCTTGAAGTGTTAAAGGGCCTTTGGTGTACCATAAGCCATAATCAATAGTACCTTTGAGATAACGAAGGACCCGTTTTGCCGCTGTCCAATGTAGAGTAGAAGGATGATGCATGTGTTGGCATAATTGGTTGACAGAAAAGGCAATATTTGGACGTGTCAAGGTACAATATTGTAAAGCTCCCACGGTTTGACAGTAGGTAGTAATGTCGGTAGGAGATAACGGGTCACCATCAGCATTGGACAATTTTGAACCAGCAAGACATGGAGAAGAATACGGCTTTGCACCCAACATTTTGGACCTGGTCAGGAGATTAGAAATATACTTTGATTGTCTGAGATGGAATCCTTGAGAGGATCGGACAGCTTGGATGCCTAAGAAGAAGTGCAAGTTTCCGAGATCCTTAAGCTTAAAAACCTGTTGAAGTTGATGAATAACAGAAGCAATATGGGATGAAGATGTGCCAGTAATTAGAATATCATCCATATATATCAATAAATAGAGATGCACATTTCCATGATGTAACATAAACAATGAGCTGTCAACAGAAGAGGAGACAAATCCAAGCTCCAGCAATGTTTGAGAAAGGCGTGTAAAACAAGCACGTGGTGCTTGTTTAAGGTCATACAAAGACTTGTGTAACCTGCAAACATGAGATGGAAATTCAGGATCAATGAATCCTCTAGGTTGTTTCATTACACTTCTTCAAGCAAGTGTCGGTGGAGGAAAGCATTGGAGACGTCAAGTTGATGGATATTCCAATTAAACTGGACAACAAGAGCTAAAAGAACCCGGATTGTGGAAGGCTTCACCATTGGGCTAAAAGTCTCTGTAAAATCTACTCCACTCTCTTGATCAAAACCCTTTGCTACCAACCTAGCTTTATAACGTTCAAGAGATCCATCTTGCTTCTGTTTGATCTTGTAAACCCATTTATTCCTGATAATATTGTGGGTAGAAGGCCGAGGACATAAGGACCAGGTCTGGTTTGCAATGAGGGCATCAAATTCATCACCCATTGCAGCTCTCCATTCAGGTGACTTGGCTGCTTTGGAGTAGCATGTAGGTTCTGGTGGAAGAGAAACACTGGCAAGAGCACATAGAGGGTGCTTGGTGGAATAGAAGGAAGTGAAATTAGGGAAGGAGCGAGTCCTTAAGTTACCTGTTTTGGAGCGGGTGAGCATGGGATGGGTAGAAACAGGAACTAAAGAGGTCTCGGGTGGGGGTGAAGGAGTAGGTGATGCATTATGATGTGAAGAAGCCTGTGGAGAAGAAGCTGAAAAATTAGGAGAAGAAACCTGTATATCAGGAGATAAGTCAAGGGATGATGCAGAGAGTGAAGTATCACTCGGCATAGGACAAGGTGTGTTGGGTAGTGCAATAGAGTTGGCTGCGGGAACTTGCTGTAACTGGATAGAAGAAGAAGATGAAATGATAGAAAAATCTGGAAAGGAAACATGAATGACTGAACTTGTAGTGGCAGGAGTGAGGACACCTTCATTTGCTGGAAATCGGGATTCGTCAAAAACCACATGCCTTGACACATACACCTTGCGAGATATAGGATCTAGATAGCGATACCCATGTTGATTAGTGCTATAACCCAAGAAAATGCAATGTTTACTCAACATTAATTTATGAGTAGAGTAGGGACGTAAAAGAGGAAAACACGAGCACCCAAAGGAATGAAACAGAGAGTAATCCGGCTCTTTGTTGAAGAGTTTGAAGTAGGGTGATACATTGTCAATTGTGGAAGAAGGAAGACGATTAATTATAAAAACGGATGTAGCAAAAACATCAACCCAAAAGAGAGAAGAGAGATGAGATTGGGCAAGTAAAGACAAACCCATTTCCATAATATGGTGGTGTTTACGCTCAGCCACACCATTTTGTTGTGGTGTGTGAGGACAAGAAATTCGATGAAGGATGCCATGATGGATTAAAAAGTTCTTAAATTGAGTGGACATATATTCACCACCACCATCACATTGAAATTGTTTAATAGAAGTAGAAAATTGATTTTCCACGAGATTTAAATTGCACAAAAACAGAAAACACATCAGATTTATGATGGATGGGATACAACCAAGTGAATATGGAAAAGTCATCAATAAAAAGAACATAATAACAACAACCACCTAAAGACTTAGTAGAACAAGACCAAACATCCGAATGGATGAGATCTAAGGGACACATAGAGACACGAGGAGAAGATTGAAATGGAAGTTGCTTGCTTTTGTCGAGTTGACAAGGTTCGCAAATACCATTCAATTGTTTGACGCCACTGATCGGAAGAGAAAACTGCTGCAGAACTTGAGAAACAATTGGCTGGGAAGCATGACCAAGGCGGGAATACCACACAACTGCAGAAGTCTTGACACCTAAGAGAGCAGTCAAGGCATGCTTGTTATTGACAGAAAACGATTTCAGCTGAATCGGTTTGAGACCACCCTCACTCCGACCTTCTAGGAGGGTTAGACCCGTGCGGTTGTCCTTAACAAAATATTGAGAACCAGTGAGAATAAAGAAGCAATTATTGTCAAGACAAAATTGATTGATTGAGAGCAGGTTAGCATAAGCTTGGGAACAGTGTAATACTTTAGAGAGATGAAATGAGGATTTGATTAGTGTGAAAAACCATAGAACTCCCACTGCTACATCCTTAGAACCTAAATACGGCTGCTGTAAGGATAGATTCTCCAGGTTGGCAGTGATATGCTGATTGGCAGCACTGTCAGCATACCAAGGTTCATTTGTAGGAGCTGAATTGGAGTCAGCAACCATAGCAGATAGCTGGGCAGGAGGATGACGCCCTTGGAAGGCATGATCCATCCTATGGAAGCAGTCCAACGGCTGATGAGAGAATTTTCCACAAATTTGACATGCTGGTCTGGTCGGAGCAGGATAGGAGGAAGCTGCTGGGTGAAATTTGGGTGAAGAGGCAGCAGGTTTGGGACCACTACAACGTTTTCCAGAAGGCTTGGACTTACGGTGTTGAGGATGAGTGTTCGACTTTGAGGAGAACATGGCAAAATGGTGAGAATCAGCTGTGGTGGCAGCATTTTGGCTTTCCAGCAGGAGCTCATAAGAGAACAATTCATCCTGAAATTCACTGAACGTTAGTGACTTGTAGCGAGAAGCAACAGAAAGAGAGGTAACAACCGGGTTGAAGGATGGATGAAGTCCTCCAACCACGTAACCGATGAGTGCATCATCAGTTACTGGTTGTCCAACAGTGGCCAGTTGGGCAGAAAATTGTTTGGCAGTTTCAAGGTAATCTGTGCAAGACTTGGAACCTTGATGCAGACTTTGAAGTTGGTGCTGAAGATGAGAGATCCGGGTCTTCGAATGAGAAGCAAACCGGCTGGAAAGTGAATCCCAGACTTCCTTAGCACTGGTAACACCAAAAGTGGTAGACTTCACTTTCTTCGAGAGAGAGGCATTAAGCCAAGAAAGAACAAATTGATCTTTCTTAGTCCAAAGTAGAAAATTTGGACTGAGGGTAGCAGTAGCTTGCCCTTGAGCATCCAGAACGTACTTGGGAGGGCACGGCTCAGAACCATCCACGAAACCCATCAAGTCGTTTGTCTTCAAAATAGGAATCACTTGGTTGGACCATGTGATGTAGTTGGGTCCTTCCAATTTGAAGGTCATCAATTGGCCAATGTTAGGTAGAAATAATGTGGCAGGGATTGAAAAGTAGCGTGAGCAATTAAAGCTCTGATACCATGAAAGGTTTTGAACTTGAATAATTTCATTGATGTTCAGAACAGTACATATAGAGGATTAGACTACATATAATCCTATCTAAGTTTGAAATTCAAAAGTGTATAACAAAAAATATAATTCAAAAATACAGAATATCCTATCTCTAAGTTATCCGTTAGTTCGAGATTGTTTGAATGAGTCTTCAAATGAATCTGGATGTGTTGATGAATCTAGACATGAAGTTGATGCTGCACGTGTATGAGATGAGGTGGCAGATATATCATTTACAGTAACGACCCCTCTCTAGTATGTTATTTACTAAGCTACACAATCGAATTTGTCATGTTCAGATGAATTTTTTTTTGATAACCAGGGTATCCGGGGCTTCGCCCTGATCAGATCCCCGGGATACCGTGTAAATTGCCTGCTCTAGACAAGTTGGGTAAAGCTCAAGCTTTCGCCAGTGGGCATGACCTCAAGGAATTGTTTGCACGCAAGAGGGGGTTGAACCTTAGACCTGATGCTTCATGAGGTCCTAGTGGCATGACCTCAAGGAATTGTTTGCACGCAAGGGGGGGTTAAACCTTAGACCTGATGCTTCATGAGGCACTAGGGCCAAATGACTTAACACTCGAGCCAACCCCTTGCGGTTAATTCATCTGAATAGATAAATTATTCCTATCCTAATTTCTTTTCTTTACTCTAGGTAGGTTTCAACGTTGTAAATCAGTATAACCAATGTTGTGTGGACACTTTTAAAGATGTGCAAGAGATGATAGGACACGACACAACATGCTATGGGTGGGGGGTGGCATATTTCTCCTGCATGCTTTCCATTGTGCTTCTGTTTGTAAGAAATTCCTGGTTCACTAAGTCCCAAGAGTACTTTTAATTTGTTCCTTCTCTCTACCAAATTGAACGGTTATTCTTATATGTAGACACTTGGTGTATAAAGTCTATAGCATGTAAAAGTTTTTTCTAAAATTAGGAATCTACACTTGAACAATCACATAGATTAGAAAAATACAAATGAAGAATGGCATATTCTTGCATATAAATATAATAGGCACCAAAGCCAGTTTGTGCTTCGCTGTTCCATGTTAAGCCATGCTCTTGTTCCTTTCATTGTTTCATTGTTCCCAAGAGTACCTTTAGCTGTTTCTTGACATTAGTTGGGTTGCCTGTATGTTATCTTCCAACCTTTGTCTTCTTTCCGACCTGGTTGATTTTAATGTACAGGCATCATTTCTCTCCCTGAGTTTGCATGCTCTTGCTGAGAAACTTGCAAATATAGACTTATCACAGAGGCTCTTCATCGAAGCAGATCTATTACCATCAGAGCTGGTATGTTTAATTTCCCATTGTGATGTTGAAAATCATCTTGTGACTGTCTGTAAGCAAGTTTAATTTTTTTAATGCCTTAAGGTAAAGATGTGAATATAAGCATTGGGGTACATAGCACATTGCCCTTCTCATGTTGAATTCCAAATACTATTTGCAGCTGCTCTATTAATTCTTATTTCTGTTTTAGGAGGGTCAATTTTTAATTTTGTTTTTCTATTACATAAGAGTGCATAGAAGGGAAGAGATTTCTCTCACTCGTCGAGGCATGACTCACGCTAAGCCGAACAATCCTAAAATAGAGTTTCATGAAGCACTAGCTAACTCGCAATGGAGTAAAAGATGGTCGACGGTTTCTTCACTCTTCTTACACAAACAACACCAATCAATCACAATGATACGTCGCTTCTGTAACTTATCGAACGAGAGGATCTTACCTAAAGTGGTCATCTAAGCCAAAAAAAGCCACTCTCATAGGGGCCGTACTTCGTCAAATACACCTCCAAGGGAAAGGGGTGCTATTGGAAGAAGTGATATAATAAAGCTTGTCTGCGCCATCTTGTCTCAAACTAATGGAGTACAACTGATCTAAGGATAAAGTAAAGAATTCAAACTCCCAATCATGCATTACTCTAACAAAATAACGTTTTACTGAGGAGGGCCATTGGAGAAATTGAAGATTATCTGCCACGGAAGCATCCCTAAGGCAAGCAATGCTAAATAACTCTGGAAACACTCCCTTAAGGGGTAGTATCCCATACCAAACATCATGCCAAAAACTAACCTTGGAGCTGTCCCCCACCTCGAATCTAGTAAAACTGTAAAACTCCTCCCAACCCCGCTGAAAAAACCTATGGGAGTGTTGTTCACCAACACCGAGAAACACACCAAAATACAATGAGCTATCGAAGAGCACTAGTTCCTCCTAAAACCACTCATTCTCATCATGTACACCAAAAAATCCCAGTTACCATGATCATAAGTTTTTTTTTTTAAAATCCATTTTGCAGATAATTCCCGATTCACCAAATCTTATTCTTCTATCAAGCCATTCAATGGGAATAAGAGCAGGATCTAAGATCTTCCTACCGCAGACAACAAACCCCCACTCACTGCAGCAGAAATCATCCTACCCAATGCTTCCATTACAATGACAAATAGCAAAGGAGACAGAGGGTCCCCCTTGTCTCAGGCCACGAGAGCTATTGAAAAAATTAGTGGGAGTGCTGTTTCACTAACACCGAGAAACACACCAAAATACAATGAGCTATCCAAGAGTACCATTTTCTCCCAAAACCACTCATTCTCACCATGTACAACAGAAAATCCCAATTAACATGATCATAAGCTTTTTCTAATTCCATTTTGCAGATAACACCCGATTCACCAAATCTTATTCTGCTATCAAGCCATTCACTGGCAATAAGAGCAGGATCTAAGATCTACCTACCCCAGATGAATGCATTCTGTGAAGTAGAAATAATCTTCTTCAACACTGTCTTAAGCCTGTTTGTTAGAATCTTAGCAATAATATTGTAAATGCCACTCACTATACTAATCTAGTGAAAGTCCTTGGGATCAACAGCCCCTGGAATCTTTGGAATGAGGGTGATGAATGTTGCGTTTAGGCTTCTCTCAAACTTACCTCTAGCATGGAAGTCGCAAAGAACCTACATGATGTCCTCTTTTAAAACAACCTAGCAAGCTTAGAAGAACGCCACAAAGTAATCATCAGGGCCTAACACCTTGTCACCATTCATAGCTTTCACTACCTCCAACACCTCCCTTTCCACAAACTCTCTCTCCAACCAACTAGCCTCAGCCTCATTAATAGAATCAAATGAATGACTGTCCAACAAAGGTTTCCAACATAATTGCTCGATGTATAACTTTTTATAAAACTGGTTAATATGCTCGTTGATCTCCAATTGATTGGTAGAAGTTGTACCATCAATCAACAAGGAGTCAGTGGAGTTCTTCCTTCTGTTGGTATTGGCCATTTTGTGAAAACACTTCTTGCACTTGTCACCCTCCTTTAACCACAAGACCCTAGATTTCTGCCTCCAACTCACCTTCTCCATGAGAGTGGATCTTTCTAACTCACTGACAACTTCTGCATTCCTCATTCTCTCCTTAACACCTAAGTCCCTCTCTTCTTTAGTGATGTCAAAAATAAGTAGCTCTTCCATAAGGGTTTTCTTCTTCCTCTCTACATTGTCAAACACCTCTCCACTCCATCTTTTCAAATCAACTTTCAAAGCTTTAACTTGCCCGCTAAAATGAAGCTCGGGGAGCCTTGGAAATGATAAGAGGCCCACCACTGTTTCACCCTATCCACAAAACGTACAGACTTTAGCTACATGTTTTCAAATTTGAAGGACCTATTACCCCTTAGAAAGTCACAACTACTATGGAGAATCGGGAAATGATCTGAGCAAAGTCTAAGAAGCCTCCTTTGGGACACACTAGGAAACTGGGCTTTCCACGCTAGAGAGACAAGGACTCTATCAATTCTGGACTAAGAGGGTGAGTCCTGATTATTCGACCAAGTAAAAGTTCCTCCAACAAGAGGGAGGTCCATCAAGCCCTGATAAAAAATGAAGTCAAAGAAATCCACCATAGTTGGGCATGAACGAGCTTCTCTCGATCTCTCGCTAGGAATCGGGTTAGATTGAAATCTCTCCCAATGCACCAAGGCACATTCACCAGCTGAGCATGCCAGCCAACTCATCCTCGAGGAGCCTTCTATCCGTATTAGAATTAGGTCCATGGACACCCGCAAAAGGTCACGTTTCTATAAGTGACACCAAGGTGAATTCTCCCACACATTCGTTGATCTTATCCACCACCCTCCTATCCCACGTAATTGAAACACCACCTGAGGCCCTTTTGGAATCCAAACAACACCATTCCAACTGTCTTAACTCCCTACTGCCTTTTTTCCTTGGTTTAGAACCGGATGCCGAAACCTTCTGAGTACAGCTAGTTTCAATAGCTGTTAGAATTGCCATAAATTGCAACTCAAAACCCACACACGAGACCCCCTCAACCTGATGAATCTCTTTCGCTATTTGCACCACCCAATCTGAATACTCTAAAACAGAGTAGCTAGAATTACCCAACGCCACACAGCAAGAGGCCCCCCCGCCCCCAGCCTCAACATCTGTAGGAAGGCAGCCCCCAGACCCTAAGTCATACTTACCTGTAAATAGCCTGTCAAACCAATAACTAGGTTGAGGTTCAGGCAAACCAACACCCAAAGGCCCTGATTTGTTGACAACAATGCCCAGGCAACCAGAAGCCTCCACGCCACCACCAGGATCCTCGAGACTGCCCACGACACCGCTATAAGCCTCCACACCACAGGGATTGCAACATCTATCAACCAGCAAAGACACCAAAGGTTGAGCAAGTGGTTGTGGAAGCACTGCCATGCGTGCTGCCTTCAATACATTACCGTCGGCAACATCTGAGAGACCCCGAAGGATCCATGGCATCTCCGGCAAGGTCTGCGGACCTTGGCTTACTCCCTTCCACCCGACATGGCAACCACAGAGCCTCACTAGAAGGATCAATGACTGACCCAAGAACAAACTCGACTACGCTGGCACAAGCCTCCCTCGGCGGCTGTGGGGGACCATCAGCCCGTGTGACCCCCGAGCCCAAAGGGGCCTTCCCCTTAATGTCTCGGGTTGCTTGAAGCACTGATGGAGGGTGTTTAATCAAAATTGACTTGGGCTTGGACTGGCTAGCACTGGGCTTCAGCTCAGCGCTGGGTTTCGAAGGCCCAGCTTTGGGCTGGGGCTCAATATCCATATATCTAGTTTTAAAACCCTGATTGCCTAGGCCCTGGCCCAGATCCAGCCAAGCTAAGCAGCAGCCTACGTCTAGATTAATCCGCTGCAATGTCTCTCTAAGGGTGCTGAAATCGAAACTTTCATACGTCTAGATTAATCCGCTGCAATGTCTCTCTAAGGG
This sequence comes from Alnus glutinosa, assembly GCF_958979055.1. NCBI lineage: Eukaryota > Viridiplantae > Streptophyta > Magnoliopsida > Fagales > Betulaceae > Alnus > Alnus glutinosa. The sequence goes on from NC_084887.1 coordinate 10,653,405, forward strand.
TGCTGAAATCGAAACTTTCACCAAAACATCTACCCATTCTTGGGCAGGCACCACCAGCATAGAAGCTGGGATTTCCCCAACGCACCTCCAAACGGCAGCCCCCACGTCAGCTTTTGTACCATCGGTTCAAGCAAATTGGCCTTCTCGGAATCACTCTTCAAACAGGAGGAGCCTGCTGGAGACTTCAAGACCTCTGGATATGGCCTCTTGAAGTCTCCAAAACGTTGCCGTTCCCAACTCACGCAACAATGCCTCTACGGTTGCTAGTAACCAGCGACTGTCTGCCTAGCCCAAAAAAATATAACGAACAATACCCCTCCTACTTTGCGAATTCAAACCACGAATAACTACCCTCCACCTTCATCTCAAACATTTTTGATTCAATTGAGCAACACCTTAACAACCTCATAACTCTAAACCATTCTTGAATTTAATACAAGGCATGGGGGAGAGAGAGAGAGAGAGAGAGAGAGAGAGTAATTTAAGCAATTGGAATCACGTTAAGGTAGGATTGTATGACTTGAAGAAGTTGTGTACTTCACTGGTTCCAATATTTCCAAATGAACTCCTCTTGAAGGTATCTTAAATTGTCTTTTGTGTGCTTCCCTCTGCTGTTTCAAGGAGATATGTTGTATTTAGGTTGCATTGTCCATTGTGCTGGCCAAATTAGCAAGATATTGGATGCATTTAAGGATTTTTTAGGCCCAATGTAAGAAATCCAGGAATAATACCCTTTGCTTGTAATGTGAAATTACTTACTTCGATGCTCTTTTATCTGTTCATTAAGGCTCTGTTGGTAGCTGAAGGATCTTCATAATGATTAGTAAAAGAAAAAAGAGGATAATTAGAGGGGAAAGAATCTTGTTGTTTCAACTCTTGTGAGCGACCTTTAGGTTAGGCCGGGGCAAATAGGACTCTGAATCCGAAAACAATCTAACATACATATTAGTATGCAGTATAATTTTTGCTTAACCTTTCACTGGAAACAAGCTTGAAACCAACCTAGTTCCAGCTTATGTTTCAAGTTCCAAGCCAACCTGAAGCCAATTTAACATTTAGGGGAAACTTCACAAAATGGTACCCAACTGTAGCTCTTTTTCACTTAAGGGTACTAATGTAGCAAAACATTCAATCGAGTGTATGAATTTATCAAAACCGTTCAATGTAGGGTATTCCGTCACCCTCTGTTCTAAATCGATGACGGAACCCAAAACATGTGCGTTTCACGTGATTTACTTAAGCATTTCTTCCCTTTATGCCCCTCAGAGCTCTCAAAAAAACTAAAAACAAAAACCATGCCACCTTCAAAATGCCCCGTTTAAATAAAAAATCACACTCTACGTTGTCATCGTCTTCTTCCCGCATTTTCTCTCTCCTCCTTTGTTTATGTACCTGACTCACAACGAAACCAGACCACAACATATATGAAAACTATCCTGTTTCTTGATTGCAAACTCAAATTGCTCCATCAGACACAACCAACAGCATGATCCATGGTCTTCCCTCTCATAAGCTCTTCCACAAGCCTTCTGTCTTCACGTTGAAGCAAAATACGCATGCAAGCCTAACTTTTTGTTCCTCTCTTCAGTCATCACGTGTCATGGTACTATATACGTACATAAGTAAATTTCTAATATTAGCAGTGTTCATCATGGCTTTCCCAGTTTGGTTCTAAAACACGGACGTGAAGGAAAAGGCCTCCAAGGAGAAGCTCCTCTGTTCACCTCTGTTTTCATGTTCTAAAACAGAGGTGAACAGAGCCATAAGGATTTCTTAACAAAACATGATTTCAACACAAGCTAAAAATCATCATCTTCTACACATTATTAAATATTAATACAAAGCTGCTGCTCTGTGGACTGCAAGCAGTGACATAAAATAATATTTTAGAAAAAATCAATGGACCACAACAAATCCGCATCCTCTGCTTCTCCACCCCCTGCACCTTCGCCCTCGCCCTCTACCGATCCCCCACCACCCGATTCTTCTCTCATGATCGCTAAAGAATACAATCACGCCCTCCACGATGGGGACTAAAACAAAGCCGTGGAACTAGTAGAGGCTGCCTTTTCCCAATGCGACGCCGACGACGTTCCTTCATGCTACGAGGCAGTAATCCAACAATGCGAGCGCGCGTGGGCGTTGCTGATCCGGAATCCCGCGGACCTTGCGACCTCTTCCATCCAGAAAGAGAAAGCGAGAACGCGACTGTCGGAGATTATAATGGGTTGTAAACAAAGTCTACAGAGGTGTGAGTATGGGGAGCTGCAAAGACTGTTCGAGTTGCGAAAGGAAAAAGGGAATGAGGGTGAGGCTATACAAAAGCATCTTTTTGATTTGTCTGTAGAAAAGCACCGTTTGGTTTTTGCTTTAAAAATGGCATTTATGATTTGGATATAGAAGATTACCGTTTGGCTGTAGAAGACCTTTTCCGCAATTATTTCCCACCAAAAGCTGATCAGCAAAACGAGAATACTAACATAACGTAAGTCCTTCATACTTGCTATTTGAAACTTTTTCTAGATGTGTGTGTAAATTTTCTGTTCCTTTCTAAGTGAAGTGAAACTGGCGTTCCTCTAAAAGAACTGAGCCGATGGATAGTAATAGCCGAATCTAGGCGGCTTGGCTATGACGAGGTTGAAAGACAGATTGCAGAAACTTTTGAGAATTGGAGGCAAAACAAGGAGAATGAGGCTAGAGAAAAGCACCTGAAGCTGAGTAGCGTAGATGCTGAGCAAAAAAAGAATGCCGGCGCTGGCCAAACTGGTATAGAGAATTTGACTGAGGAAGCTGACTAGCTAGCCTCTTTTATTTGTCATTTATTCTTTTATACTACTTAAAAAGTTTTTGCAGTGATGTAAGACTATCTTCTTATTAGTTTCTTAGTGATTTTTTAACAAGAAAAAGCATATCAGTAGATATATGTCAAACAATATAGAAATAAAATGCATGGAATTGAGGCAAAGAGCATTAATATGTGTACGTTGAGGAAATTTGTGCTGAAACAATTAATAATCAGAAAACTCAATGCTAATTTGGATAAAACAAAGTCAAAGGACGACGTCGACGTGATGGAGCAGGTCCAAGTTATTAGATGATTAACCTCTGTAGCAAAAGTTATTGAACGTTCTGGCACGGTCCACAAGCTCCTGCTCTGAGAGAGAGATTCCCTTCCCAAATGCCTGAGAGTATGCTGCCTTAAGAGCTCCAATGGTGCTGAATGTCCAACAAGATTCATAGTGGCCTTGATCTTTAACTGGGCTGACTATGCCGGTGGGCGAATCTGATGGGGCTGGAGTCCTTGAAGGTTGATGTCCTCTAATGCAAGTTAAGAGATTGAAGGTGGCATGGTTTTTGTTTTTAGTTTTTTTGAGAGCTCTGAGGGGCATAAAGGGAAGAAATGCTTAAGTAAATCACGTGAAACGCACATGTTTTGGGTTCCGTCATCGATTTAGAACGGAGGGTGACGGAATACCCTACATTGAACGGTTTTGATAAATTCATACACTCGATTGAATGTTTTGCTATATTAGTATCCTTAAATGAAAAAGCGCTATAGTTGGGTACCCTTTTGTGAAGTTTCCCCTAACATTTATGTTATCTAGAACAAAATTTCCAAGTCGTTCTCAAATCAACTTTAACTTCCAATTGTGGAACTTTACATTGGGACTTTGTTTCTTCAGTCTCATGCCCACGGATTTATTGTATCCATACTGTATGCTACTACATCTGACATGGTTTCTATGACAGTGCGCAGAGGGATTAAAGACAAGCAGATCTCAGGAATCTGAGCAGATAAAAACATGTAATAGTGAAGTCGCCACAACAATATCTGAAGAGTTTTCTGAGAAGGTTAGGATTGCAAATCAAAATACTGAGCGTACATCATATGGCTCTTGTGGCAGCAACGATGCAGATCGAACCTTGTCTAGCCAAGGGACAATTTCAGGGACTGCCGTAAATGTTGATCTGAGTGAAGCACCAGAGTCAACAGAAGAATCCAATTTGAATTCTGTTTTGGATCCACAAAAGAAAGTCTCTACATTTGAGGCAGCAGCTGCAGAAGAGGACTTGGATATGCTTCTAGACTCTTTTATTGAGACCGAGAAGGTCACTTATCCCTCTGGCATCAGGTCCAATAATGCCTTTCCTGTTTTCCAACAAGAAGCTTCGTTTTCAAAGCATGTCCCAGATTCATCTAAAACTTCGCCAGTTATTGCTGATCTTGATGATTCTCTTGATGACTTGCTTGAGGAAACATCCAATGTGATGAACCAAAATTGTTTATCGCAGTCCCTCGAAGGAAAGTCCAGCCTCGGTATTGTTCAATCTTCTTCCTCGCATACTGGGACCAAGTCCCAGGTGTTAGATGACTTTGATTCATGGTTAGATACAATTTGATTGTTTTTTGGGTTCAAAATGCATGTAGTTCTTGTATTAAATTTTTGTTCTCCCCTTACCTTCCAAGTAAAACTCTGTTGAGGGTTCTTTATGATGGTAAACAGCCACTATAGCTGCTGCACTTGTATGGTGGTTCACTGGTTCTGGTGGTGAAATTTTCAAACCCTGATATCCTTGGAAACAACATTACACCGTGTTATACAAGTTATTCTCTGATTAAAAGCATGAATTCAGGTAGTAAATTATTGTTCCTTGATAACAAATTAAGCAGCTTGGTTGATAATCAACGGAACTGTTCAAAGAAAAGCGTTGTTGATATCATACGTAGAGGAGTTGATGTGTTTTCAGACCCTATTCTGCTTTCTGTAAATATGATAAAAGATCCCAGTGTTGGTGGTCCAATTATCAAGCTTCCGAACCATTAAGCAGAGAACCCCGTGCATCCCAAAGAACATAAACGATGTTGGCAAGGTGGGTACCACGATTTGAGAGGAGCTCTCCAATGCTGACCTAATAAATTTCAACAAAGAGGTTGTTGTAGGGTAGCTATTCATGTGTTTGGATTCGAGTCATGTCGAGTTATAAGTACAAAATTAAATATTAATCATAATCCGACTCATTTATTTAAACGGATCAGATCCCTCAACTTTAATTTACCAATTTTTTGTTCGGTTCGTGTTAAAAATTACTAGACCTAAGTTGTGGTTAGTAAATATTTCAAGCTTTTTTTCTTTTTCTTTTTTAAAACATTTGACCCCGCTGGGCCTGTGCATACTCGTTCTTGGCTTGGATCCTTGTCCTTCACAATCTACCTCCAAACCAAATTACATATATCAAAAAAACAAGAATCTATTATCTTGTGGGTGGCTATTCAATTCTGGACCATAACAAAGTATTGGAAATTGTTACTTTATTCCAATGAAATCATCCCCCATGTAAAAAACTTGAAACCCATCCCGCGCACGTCCCAGTAAACGGGATATTGACGAACACAGTAATCTTAAAATCATGCAATTTCATTGAAAAATAAAAAGTGCCTCCATATGATGCAAAGAAGCATTTTTATTTTTATTTTTTTATACTGAAAATTATACCTTTAAGGCATAGTCACTTCGTACATCCACCGATGACCGGTAAAGTCGGGACTCACTCCCCTACCAAACTTTTCCACCCACGAGCCAACCCCTCGTAGTTTTTTTTTATAAACCCAACCCCTCGTAATTGATTAAGAAGCATACTTTTTGTTAAAAAAAAAAAGGAAAACAAATTTCATTGGACAACACCCTTGGAAACAGCTATGCACTTCACAATCGGTAAAGTCAAAAAGAGCAAAAGTCTTCCCACAGAGATAAAAGAAGAAGAAGCATGAAATCTGCCATTATTTGTTCTTTTGTAACAAAATTATGATCCATTTATGAACACACAAAAACCGAAAAGAAAATCCTGCATTTCTTTTAATACAGCTTCTCAAGTAGGAAAAAAAAAAAACAAACTTTATAAATTTAAGGTAAAGCTATGGAAGTAGTTAGAAAAGTGCATGAATCAAAGCCACAAGGCGCCAGCTTGTTTCAAAACAGGAACCAGCTCTCCCGAAATATGCGTAGCCATAAGTCGATCCAATCCTCCGAACAAGCTCCCACCAATAAACACCGCCGGAAACTGCACTTTTCCATTGCCGGCGATCGATTCCAATTCCCTGACGACACTCGCATCGTCTTTCTCGTCAACCTCGTACACGGCGGGGTTGACACCGAGGCCTAGAAGCAAGCGATTCACCACGTGGCTCATGCAGCATCCACGCCTGCCGAACACTATGACTGCGTTCTCCGATACCAAGGTGAGAATGTTCTCCGTTTCCTTTACAGAGTGTTTAGGCGACGACAGATTGAGAGAATTGGACGTGTTGCTGAGGGTGAGCGAGAGTTGGCTAAAGTGGGTGTTTGTGTGGAGTGGTTGCCATGACTTGTAAGGAATTGCTTGCTGCATCGCAAGAGAGAGAGAGAGAGAGAGAGCGAGAGAGAGAGAGAGAGATTGGCTATGGCTATGGAGGGTGTGGAGGAGATCTGAATATAAATGGTGGGGAGGGTGACTTGAAAGAGTCATACGTCAACGGCAGTTGGGGGGCCTTTGGTTACGCGTTGTTATACGTCATTTGGTTGCGGGTGACGTTTGGCATGTGTCACCCTTTGTTGTTCTAAATGTGTACGTTTGAGGCAGCCACCGGCTACGTTCCACTGCTGGCTGACGCAGACTCTTTCCATTGCTTTTTTGTACATATACCTTTTGTGTATAGTTTTGTTATTCCATTTAGTTAATCTTAAAATTAAAATAACAATTAATTATGGATGAAAGACATAGGTAAAAGAATAATTCTAGGTGTATATTAAGTGTCCATAAAAAAATGAGATGACTTTTAAAATTACCTTTAGGCGTGTGATTAATCAAAGGGATAATTTCATTACTGGTCCTTCGGGTTGGCCTAAATTACAAATTACTCCCTGTGGTACAAAAAGTTCATAGAAGGTCCTTTTGATAAACTATAATTACGAATCACTCTCTAAACCTATTTTCTGTCCATCAAGTTAACAGATTCCGTTAGTCTGCTACGTTATACCTAATAGGAAATCAACACGTGGCCACCTCAGGCCTAAGGGAACCGTGCGCCACCCCCAGACGTGGCTGGGCCACCTCCAGTAGCCACATCTTTGTTATTTTCTATTTTTTTAGAAAAAGATAAAATGTTTTTATAGTTTTAAAAGTTCATATTTTTTTATTGTAATGGACACATGTTGATTTTTTATTGGGTATGACATGGCGAACTAATGGAATATATTAATTTGGAGGACATAAAACGGGTTCAGGAAGTGATTCGTAATTGTAGTTTACCACAGGGACCTTCCATAAACTTTTTGTACCATATGGAGTGATTTGTAATTTAAGCCAACCCCAAAGACCAATGATACAATTATCTTTTGATTAAATAATGATTTTAATTAAATGGTAATTTTAAAAGTCACCTAAATTTTTATAGACGTTTAATGTAATCCTAGAATTGCTCTAGGTAAAATAGGTAAAAGATATATCACAAAAGATTTTGGACGACCATATCACCACCAGATTCTTAAGGCCAACTTTAGCCCCGTTGATCAACAAAGGCTCATATAAGGGAAGGAGGTCTCCCGACATAAATAATTAAATATATAGGCGCATATATGCACGCACATAAATATACTTACCATTTTTATTTAAATTTTCTCTTTTGAGAGATGCTTACTAATTTGGGCATCGGAATGCCTTTGGTCCATCACTGACTCGACCGTCTCTAGATTTGCTCCACCAAATTTTATGAAAACAATGAAAATTGGTTGGTTTAACTTTTACTATGTTAATCTCTTACAAATTTATATTTTGTTCTACTTACACATTTTTTTAAAATGAGTATCACGTAATCGTTCACATTTTAATAACGACAAAATCAATATCCAGCAAACTTATACAATATATATATAAAATATCCCTCTCTAGTTGGTATTGTACAATTGTGGGTAAACCCTAAACCCTGTTCAAAGTTTAGTGATTAGGCAATGTAGATGTAGGCAGGGATATGACATCCACGTATTGTGATGTCAACCAAATATAGGACAAATTCCACGTTATTATCCGCCTAATCGTACACGGTATATGAGACGTAGTATTTCTTGGGAATTTGGGAATATACTTAATTACGTCGGCATCAAAATCAGCCTATTTCTTTTCTTTTTTTTTATTTATTGAAAATGAGCTTCTTCTTCTTTTCTTTTCTTTTTTAATTTTTTATTTAAAAAAACAAAAACGCTTTTTTCAAATTCTTATGTATACATCACTACAAGACTACTTTATACTATACGTGGTCTAATCGTTGATTTGGTACCAACTTGTACCCTATATATATATATATGGTATATTGATGAAGAAACAATAGCTGCAGCAACAAGCAGTCTTGAGAATTACGGTCGAAAAAAAATCATAATTAAATTAGTTGAAATTGATCGAACTGTTTGGACGAAGCACCACCTTGGCGTCCAGCGAGAAAATAACCCAACATTAATGATAGCAAAGAAGATGTCAACCCAACAGGATTTGAAAACCTCCACAAAACTATGTACAGTCTTAAAAAGGAAAATGATATAAATCTATTTCTACAAATTCAACGTTGAATTTTGAATCTTGATTAATTGTATGATATGGATAATAAATAGTTAAAGAATAAATGTCTAACATATTCCTTATAAAAATCTCCACAAGATCTGCAAATCCTCAACCTTGTTGCACGTACTTGAGCGCACTATTGCTGAAACCGAATCTATACAAGTTGAGATATTCATAAGAAAAATATGTTATATACTACATTTTTGTCTCACCTTTATTTTATTGGCAGTACTCATCAATTCTTATAATTTTTTTTTTTTTTAAAATAAAAAATAAAAATAAAAATTATTCTTGGCTTTTCTTTTAAAATAAAAATCTCTCTTGCTAAGTAAAGAAAAAAAATTTAAAGGATATAAGTGGATGAATGTTCTTAATCAAACTCATCCCAAAAACTGTCTATTAATTAGCACGTACAACTCATATACAAATTAAGGCATCATTACCGCATAATTAAGGTTCATTTGGGCGGTATAACTCGCCCTGCGTTTACTACAAATTGACCAAGTCAGATCTCATTAGCTTGGCCAAAAATAAAAAGAGAGACCATTTAAAGTTTCGGATCTGGGTCGGACCAAACCGGTTGGATCTGTTGAGCTTGAAGGATACTTAGGCTGAATTCAATTCAATGTAAAATGCTTTTTTAAATATATATTTTTTATATTTTTTTGTATTTGATGCGATCGAATATAATAGTCAAATCCATAAAAGCTTCTTTAATTTTCATAAAATAATTTTACTTTTTTAAAGTCGTAAATCAGTTTTCGAGTTCGAGCTTCTCATTTTGAAATTGTCGGAGTTTGCCAGATCACTGCTGGAGGTTGCCTGAAGTCGCCGACCATTTTTCACCGTCGCTTATTTTCCGTATAAGCCAAACAGCAAAAAATATTTTTAACGAAATCGTTTTTTTTTTTAAACGTCGATGGAACCTTAAAAATGTATTTTTCTTTTTGCTTCTTTTTGTATTCTTTGATTTTGTTTAATAGGGCTTACTTTTCCAAAGAAAAAAAAATCCTTGATATTATTTTCTTGGAAAAAATATAAAAAAAATCCGTTAACTAACAGTCGATTTTAAAATAGTTCATTGAATTTTTAAGTGTGCTAAAGTGACCCATCATTTTGCTAATTGTACCAAAAATGTCACTTTTTATTATATTCTTATAATACCCTTGTCACATGTCATATATCTCATTATAAAATAATAAAACGTTAAAGTCACCCCTTCAGATTTTTTTTTGTTTGTTTTAAATTTTATTTTTTATTAGCATATACGACACGCGGCAAGGGTATTATAAGAATATTTTGATAAAAGTATATTTTTTTGATACATTTTGATAGTTTGATAGATCACTTTAGCACACTAATTAAAAATTCAATAAACTATTTTAAAATCAATTGTTAGGTTAGTGGATTTTTTTTTTATTTTATATATTTTTCTCTATTTTCTTTGTAAAAAGTTTAAAGTAGAACGTAGTCATGAATATAAAATAATAAGCAGGTAGATTAAGGGGTGACATATACAAAAAGATTCTCTCAAAATTTGATATTCCTGGAGGATTTTTTTTTTTTTTTTTTTTTACGAAAATGACATAATCGTGTCAAGTCATGACGGGAATTACAAAAAAAGCATGATGGATTTCTTTGAATAATGTCATGACTTCATGATCAATTCATTTGCAATAAATTCAAATTGTTCATTACTACTATCATCTTCTTGATTTCTATTTTCTTTCACCTTCCAATTTTCCAACTAACCTTTTTATTTATTCAACAATGAGCCATAAATAAAATAAAATTCAACAATTATTCGAATTTTCTGTGAAAAAAATAGAATAAAATTTGAGCAATACAGTTGAAGGCCTCTGAGAGAGGGGGAAAAAAAAGAAATAAATAGAAAAAATAGAAAAGAAAATGTCAAAAACCATCGTACACACACAAGGGCGGCCAGAAGAGCCTTCCGCGGAACGGTGCGCAAAGCCCACGTCAGGGAAAGGGCAACGTTAATTTCACTCATACATCATCATCCATGTGGTGTGATGTCACGACTAGGTCCCGCCACGTGGATGGATAACTCCACCTTCACATCACGTCACCACCCACGGTACCAGATCAACATTCACCTGTATTTGTCCACCACCTGGCAGAGACAACGCCACCTTTCCCGCGTCTTGACGCCAGCATGACGTCATAAAATAGTAACCCACCAAAATTACCAATTGTCGTCACCTGCTTATGTCGGTCGTTGTCTCTTGTCGCGTGCCACCACGTGTTTCAACTCTTATTAGAGCTTTCGTCAGGTGCTTTTCGGTGCACAGTTCTCTTTTGGTCCTACATTGATTGAGCGCTATCTGATCATTATCATCATCATTTTCAGCGGTTTTATAAATTCATCCATCGTTCTTACATTAAAGATTAATGTTAGGGATATTTTTTTTTTATTCTTTTATCGAGTAATATTAAAAGAAAGAGTACTAATGTCTTCGTTGAACTTTTTTAAAATTAATGTACCTTTTAAAATCACCATGAGATATGTGATAGATTACTATTAAATTTTGATTCAATACTGATTTTAAAAATCATATTAATTTTGGATACTCTTTATAGTATTACTCTTTTTTATCCTTTCAAAATTAATTTGACTTTTTTTTTTTAACAAAGAAATGACATTCATTATAATCTGATACTCAAATGGCCAAAAGCTGTAATTAGGTGTACAAATACTCCTAAAAACAAAGTACATGACTAATTATTGACTTGGAGGGCAGTTGCCTTAGCAGAAGAACACAGAGAAATACATCTCTTTTACAATAAGTTCAACTATAAGAAGATAAGAGAGCAAGATCTGATCTAAAAACTAGATCTAAAGTCTATCATGGCAGACTGTAGAGATTAATCAAAGAACACAATCCAAAGAAGCCAAAAACATTAAACTAAATAACATAGGCCGGCATAGAGCGTAGGGAATCATCGGTAGATCTGTATAAGACTTATCTAAATGAAAAAACCTACTCTGGAATAAGCTATCTGTGTACTAGAATAAAACCCCACCAAAACCTGCTCAAGAATAAGCCTATTCCCTTGCGGACATAGAAGTAACCCAATTTGTGCACCCAAATATCATTCTTCTTCTTCATCAAAATGCTGTCGACACTCGGGAAAAGAAATACCTTAGGTTGTGCAACCCATCATAATTCCTTCCTTTTAAAACGTTGCCGACAACCCCCGAAATAGCACAGAAAGTGTAGATCCAAGAGAGAAAACTCATCTTCATCCTCTATGCTCCCCGCACCAGTCCAAGCCTCACTAGAAACAGAAAATTGATCTTTGCTCCTAACTTTGAACATCCCAACCGTAAAGCAAAACCCACCAACTCCAAATCCTCAAAAGGATTAGAGGAAAACACCTTAATCTCTTGGTTTTTCAGATAGCCACCTAGAGAGAAGAAAAACCAACAGCCCATGGTTCAGGGTCGGGTCGAAAACAAAACCATAACAGAAAGCAAGTAATCAAGACAGAAAAAGCAAAGAGAAACTCGACGGCTATGGTTTGAAATTGCCTTAGCACTTGATGAACCCCAGACCGGTTCAGTGTTCAAAAATGATGGGTTAACGCCACATGTCACTGGCTTTTAAAATCATTATTGGATCAAAATTAAATAGTGATTCATCTTAAATCCAATTCCTAGCATTACTCCAATAAAAAATATCACTCCAATTTTTTTTTTATTATTAATTTTTTTTTTTAGGGTTCAATAAAAGTGTCAAGTGTCATTTAAGCGTGTGAGAAGTACATGTTTTTTTTTAAAAAAACGTGCTTCTCATGTACTAAGGAACACATGACACTTTTCGAGATTGAATTGAAAGAAATTCTTCTGACCCAATTTGATTAAAATTTCTTCCCTTTAACTTGTTTTCATGTTATTTTTCATACATTTTTTTTTGCTTAAAATAGAAGAGAAGTTTTATCTAATGTTATGTTCTAGAAATGCTAAAAGAATTTGGTGATATATCATATATCTAGGATGCATGGTCCAATAATTGAATAAAACAAATTTACAACAAAATGGGTAGGCACCTATTATAGTTCTTTTTATATGATAAAGTAATTTACCGGAAAATGTTTTGTTGGAACAAAGGAAGGATGCCGGATGGATGGCAAAAATTCGAATGTTTTAGGGAAAGTAACATTCTTGAATGAGAAATTACTTCTGAGTGATGGAGACGTAGGATCTAAGACGAACCTAATCTCAAATTTGTATAAATTTGAAAAAAAATTCATGGAAAATACTCATTAAACTTTGCCTATAAAAAAGCAGTTCTGTGTTATTTTTAAATCAAGTTTTAAAGTATCAATTAAATTTAAATCTTTCATAATTATTTCTATGTTTGCTTATTTAGAGCAATTAGGGTCTTTTTCTTCCTTATTTATTATTTTCTCTCTTCCTGAATTCCATTTTCAATATTCAATTCTTAGTTTCTGCTGCTATCATATGTTGTCAAGACAATTTTAGTTTCCTGATTTAGAGCAGCTACCTAAATAATAAAAACAAACATTACAAGACCGGCGTTTGATCCTCTCTTCACAATAAAGCGCATACAACAAATAAAAGAGGACCGATCTAGCTCCAAAGCCATCTAAACAATCATCGTAACATCTGAGTAATTACAAAGGCAGACTGTGAAGAAAAGAAAAAAATACAAACAAAACCAAAAAAACAAGAATATTAAATCAGAGCCGTCGCTGCCGAGGACGCCACCATCGTCGGAGGCGGCGCGCTAGAAGCCCCTGAAAGCCAGTCGACCACCAGCAACCACCCGGTAGACACCCCTCCTGACCTGGAAAGTGGAGCGTGACTCGCACGTGCGGCCCAGGGAGAGAAACCTCCCTTGCGCGTGCTGGCCACGCTCCATGCACTGACGCCTGACACGACCGAGAAAATAGGCAACCAGACTGGAGGGAGAAGGTGGACACTGTTGAGGGGTGCGTGATTTGAAGAAGCTGGCAGAAACTCCTAGATCTGGCATCAAAGATACGGTCAAATAAGGAAAAATACGACCAAAAAAGCTGGAGACACGCCGGAACAACATTCACGCTACCAACACTTGAGAAAAACCTTCCTGCCAAAGAGGAAAAAGGAACAAAGGAAACAAAAAAAAAAAAAAAAAAAAACACAAAAGCTCTAGAGCCCAAACAATGACTTGGAGAAGGACAGCAACTACTGGAACCAAGCCAGGGGAAAAACAAATCTCCATTAGATCTAACCAAGGAGACAAAACAAAAGCCCCCCTAGCCCAAAGGCTAGGAGGGAGACAAAACAAAAACAAAACAAACTAGGAGGAGGGGAGCCTCCCTCCCTCGAAAGAACAGGTTCACAAATGGTTCTCTCTCAAAGAGTTTCTTTTTGGGAACGAGAGCAGGTTATGTCCTTGTCTTGTATTTACATATTGTAGACCAAAGTATCGATGTCGACACACATGAAAGATATTTTGGGCGCTGACAACTTAATTAGGAACCAGAGCAGAAAGGTCAGGTAGTGAGAATTGTGTGCCTGCATGCATACTTGTTTGGGCAGTGATAGAAAAACAACTATTACTCAACTTTTATACAACAATCACTTATATGGGGTGGGGCCTACCATCACACAGGCCCACCCCATAGAGAAATGAGTGTAAGGATCATTTCTCACAACAACCTCACAACAAGCTGACGTGGCTGATAATATTTTATTATGTTTTTACAAAAAGAAAACAAAAAAAAAACAAAAAAAAAAATAATAAAATATTACCAGCCAGATCAGCTTGTTGTGGGACTGTTGTGAGAAATGAGTGTAGGGATCATTTCTCCACCCCATATGAGTGATGGTTGTATAAGAATAGTGTAATTGTTGTTTTTTTTTTTTTTTTTTATCATTTCCTTACTTGTTTAGGGCTGCTTTGTTGCTTTTGGGTCTCTCAGTCAAAAGTACTATTCAAATTCCAAAGTCCAACAAGTCGATCGAGAGAATTACAACATATTTCCCCATTTCCCACACAAACAGGTATCATACTACATTCATTATAGAAAATGGGTGTCGATCGTCAAATGTTTTGTTTTTGTGGGTCTATTTCACACATGAAACCGCAATCTGAAAAAATTTCATGTATGTTTAAAAAGAATAAAATTTTTACTTCTAAAATTTATTAGTTAAATTAGCTGGTCACTTTTCAAAATTATTAAACATCAAATTCTGTAACTATTTTTATACTTTAACTAAATATTCTATTTTATTAATAAAACTAACTTTTGAATAATTTTTTTTAAAAAAAAAAAAAATTTATGAATAAAACTCTTTATAAAGAACTTTTGATCTCTTTACATTAAAAATCTATTTTAATTGAGAGAAAATAAACAGAAGTATGAAAGAGACAAAAAAACATTAAAACAATAAATTACATTTACTTTTGAACTTCTTGTATTTGAAGAAAATGAAAGCATGACCTTTAATCGTAATCAACCCAATCCCAATCGGCAAAGCAAGCTAATATCATAATTATCATTATATATATATATATATATTAGAAAAACCCATTAGCCGACCATCCTATATTTAAATTTAATAGCCCATACAAAACTTTCTATAAATAGACACTCAAGTCCCTGAAAAAAAAAAAAAAATTCATGTATAAATTCTTTGATTTAACAAATCCAAAAGCAACTAGCTCCCAACCATGGGGAGATTGAATTCTTGTACATAATTCAATTTATAAAAATATGGAAATAGCTTTTCATTATTCATTATTAAATGTTTTATTTTTTAATTTCCGAAATCGTTTAATTAGTGACATTGGGGTCGGCTATGATACCATTATTAGCTGGATAAATAGCAAAAGATCTTAAAAATTATAATTAAGATGACAAACTAAAAAAATAATACTAATGACAGAAAATTATTGGGTCCATTCATTAACCCATTTTTGGGAACAGAAAAAAAGAAAAAAGAAGAAAAAAAAAAGAAAAAAGAAGCACTCCTATTTGTTAACGTTTTTTTTAGCTTTTACTTTTTCCTACCACAGGTCTACTCTCTCCGTTGCTTTCAATGATAGTGTTTATGCCCTTAAGTTCAATTACTGGCATTCTAGCTTTTATTAAATAAATTTATTTACTTAGTGATATATTTCAAGAAAATTCGGCGTATTACTATTTACATGTTTGCATCAATTAATTACCATTTATCATATACATGTAAAAAGTCTAAAAGTTATATTGAATAAGGTTTTTGGAGTGTTAATAAAATTATCACACAATAGATTTTAAATCAAAAACTTTGTAACTTATAAACTATTGTTCATAGTCAATAATAGAATTGAGCATTCCATTTTTTTTTTTTTTTTTTTGAACAAAGAAGCATGTGCTTCTTTCATTTCTAAAAGCCCAGAGGCATTACAGAGATAGAATGAGAGATACAAGACACCCCAACATTCAGTCAGACACAAATCTGACAAAGTAGTTGTCTAAACAATACACAAATATTACATGAACAACCCTTAAGCACCACCACTACAAATAAGTCCAGTAAGTATTTGTGCACTACAAAGACACTGTGAGACACACAGTCAACAAGGGAATATACAAACAGCACAGAAAAAACTCAAATCAACAGAGCCACCGTCAGGGAAGAATTCCGATGCCGGATAGACAGCGCGTGGAGGCCACGCGCCATCCCCGGAGTTATCCCTGCACGACCGACCACCAGAGAACACCGGACAGCACCGAACACAGCCGGAAAAGCAGAACGTGGCCCACACGCGCGGCCCAAGGCGGAAACCACCCTGACGCGTGCAAGCCACGCGCCGAGCAAGGAGGACCCACACAGCCGTGGTTGGCGGCGACTGGACCGGAAGAAAACTGGGAGGCCAGTGGAGGGGCGCGTGTCGTGAAGAAACCGGCAACAAACTGTAGATCTGACTTGGAACGCCGGAGACACAATAAGAAAAACTTCCCCAAAAGCCAACTCTAGATGAGCTTTTCTGCCATAACAACTAAGAAAAAACAAAGAAAACAAACCAAAGAAAAGCTCCATATTCCCAGAGGACTAGGAGGAGATCAGCTCCACTGGAGACAAAAACCAGGGAGAACAAAACTCCCCTGGAACAACCAGGAGAGAACAAAAGCCTCCATAGCCAGAAGGGCTAGGAGGAAAAAACACTAGGGAGGAGGGAGGCATCACGCCTCCCTCCCCCTTCACTGTGAAACCTATCTTGATTATATAAAGTGAAGACTTTTAAATGTTGTGTTGGTGTAGATACAATGTACTGAACAGACCACGTGAGTTGTTCTATCATAACGACTGTCTATATGAATAACTTGAACTCAGCTCTACTTATAGCATTGGTTCTCTGTAACACTCCGAGAAATTAATTAACTGGTACTTAACTTTACGGTTTGTCTTTGAGTCTCAGAGAATACTACATAACAAAAACATAAAAGATTCTATTAACATTAATTACAACCAGAGCATCTACAAAGAGTCACCACATTAAATGAAATCACACTATACATATCATTGATAATAAAGATCAAAACTAAACTTTAATACATAATTAAGCCTCAAATGTTAAGCTTACAACATCATCCAAAAGTACTAGTTACTATGAACGATCTTCAAAATCCTGCAATCAGTCCTCAAGCATAACCGGATCGATATCACTACCCCTTAACGGCCGCATCTCTTATGAGGTCCATCTCGAATCCAACATCTAAAGGTAGTCCAACTATTGAATAACACGTTTCATTGGTAAAAAAGATATAAGCGTAAGACCATAACTTAGTAAATAATAATACACATGGTGACAAATTATCATGTAGTGAACTCAGTTATTTATAAATCATATACAAAAATGCAATTAAGCCTCAAATGTTAAGCTTACAACATCATCCAAAAGTACTAGTTACTATGAACAATCTTCAAATCCTGTAATCAGTCCTCAAGCTTAACCAGATTGATATCACTATCCCTTAACGACCGCATCTCCTATAAGGTCCATCTCGAATCCAACATTTAAATGTAGTCTAACTATAAAATAGCATGCTTTATAGGTGAAAAAGATATAAGCGTAAGTCCATAACTTGGTGAATAATAATACACATGGTGACAAATTATCATGTAGTGAACCCAGTTATTTATAAATCACATATAAAAGGCAATATTACAGTTTATCATTTGACAATGTCATCAAGGATGCAGTATAGATATAATATATGTTGTAATAAGAGAATTATGTAATAGCTTTATACCATATGATTTGCCCAGGATATTAATCCTTTTTCGGTGGGTTGGCGTTGTTTTGAGAGACCTATAATATAGCACCAGTGCCCCGGATATTGTAAGCATACAGTCATATGCTAGCAGCCTGATCGAGTGCAACCGCAGGTGGTCTAAGCTACTGTCATATACTAGCAGCCCAACCAAGTCCGATCTCAAGTGGCTCATGCTACTAGCAAAATCGTAATCATAATCCCATTCAAGCATGATGCGCCGATCACAAAAACAATTATTGGATCCAAGGCTAAAAATAAAAATAAACCTTTGACCATAGGGTTAACTTGTATAATAGTAAATCCATGGCCGTAATCCCACATGTACCGGTGTACCATGCCATATGGTGCAATTTTATATTCACTGTCTTTTACATGCATGCATTTATAAGCTCATCATTTTTATTATCTTGTTATTCATCACTCTTGTTCACAAAATATAGTTCACGGTAATAAAAAGTGTATTTTATGTAAGTTGTAAACATACATGTTTGGTACACAAAATAACCATGCTATGGGGGAAAAAATAATAACAAGTATCCATGTGAGTTTGTATCGAACGGCTCCTCTGTAAAGTCCTCTTAATGCTCTACAAGCTCGAAATCTGAGAAAAACCTATCATTAGTCATAATCCAAGTTAAAACTAATTCTAAGTTTTAATAAATTCAAAGTAGGTATTCTGCTTGACCCACGAAGGTTCAGGACTCAAGGATCAAATGTTCGAGACACGATGCTCGATTGTTCGAAACATGATGAACGATCGTTTGAATCACGAGGATCAAACATTTGATCAAGGAGGATTGAATATTCGTTCCTGGCAGAAACTTCGTTTCAAACCAGAACTCAACCAAACTACTTTTAAGCAAAACCTATTGTCTTAACAATACTCCTAATACGGTCCTAAGCCATAAAAACGCATCAAGCAAGAAACACAATGTCTAATAACATCAAAATGCTAAACCTAATACTAAACTAGCATTACGACCATTATAACAATTAGAGAATTAAGCCTATCATTTAAAGCCAACAAAAAAAAAAAAAAAAACCCGACAGTATAACAACTATAAAGGAAATGAGTTAAGTTAAGAGGATTACCTTTTTAAAGCAAAACGTCTTCCTTCCACCAAAGCACTCCCACACACACACAAAGTAAAACTGGCTCAAAGGGGCAGAAATGTTTGAATGGACAAAGGGGGGATGGGGTATTTTCAGGGGAGAAATTTTTAGAGGATAAGGATGAGCAGATTCTTCAATAATGCCACCTATCGAATGTTCGATCTACAAGGATGAACATTTGTGTACTATTTAGGGTTACACGAACGTTTGATCTATGATTCGATCGTTCGACGTACGATCTGAAGTACATACCAAAGGCGTGGAATGTACCTTTTGACACTATACATACGACAAACGTTCGAACATTCGGCATCCAACATCAAACGTTCTGATCTAGGTTAAAAGGCGAACATTTAGACTTCCAACATCAATATTTCGGATTTAGGGTTCGACTCGAACGTTTGGCTATCCCACTTCAAAGATTCGGCCATGAACAAAAGTCAACGTTCTTACTTCCAACAATTCATAACGAATCTTATCAAACCCATTAGCCATTCCAAAGCTCAATTAACCCTATATAATATTTTGGGGTATTACATTATCAATCTTGAGATGAATGTGAAATGAATGTCACTTTGATACATTTAGAAGTGAGATCTTTTATGGTCAAAATCTCAGTATGCTGGGTAATCACATATAACATTGTAGGAACACTACTCTTCAAGATTGAATCCGTAGTCCTTTGATTTAATCAAAACGTCATGAAATATTCTATTGAAATAGATTTAATGGAATTGGTTATTCTTAGTCTCAGACCTGAGTGTTTTAGTAAGAGTTACTAAAATTTTATATAGAAAGTGAGCTCAGATTTCAAAAGTACAAGAATAATCAAGAAATTAAATTGGTTACTAAAGGATAAGGGGTAGTGAATTAAAGTGAAGATTATTTTATGACTTCAATTTGACTTCGGATTATTTTATGTAAGGGTCAAAATGAAAAATATAAGTCATTGGGAGTATTTGAATAATCAAAAATAAAATACTAGAGTGCAATTATAATTCTTTAGGGAATCAATTGTAATCTAGGACAAATCATGAGATGACAAGTGTTCTAGCCTATTTGAGCTAGTTTTTTTATTTATTATTATTATTATTATTATTTTTCCTCTAAATCGTTCTATAACCTGATTATTACCCATATGGGATTTGACTTGATTGACATAAGCTCACTAACCCCATGGCCATGAATTTTGAGAGAGGCTAGGGTTTTTTTAAAACAACTTTTAATAAGTTGCATGAGCCTATAAATAAAGAGTTTGTGTATGTATTAAATGAACACAAATTGAGAACCCACACTTTTGGTCTTTTAATCAGTCATTGGGGAAAGGTTTAGAGGTCTCAAAACCCGAACCCTAGCCGTACATAGTGAGTTTGGAGAAGAGAATCAAATCAACCTCCAAGTTCCCAAGTGTTGGTTTGTAATTGGTTGCATTTTGTTGGACAAAATCACTTCCATGTAATGATGCGTTTAAACAAGGATTCAGTTATTTTCAGAGTCTTTATATTCAGAGTTGTACTTCTAGAAGATTATGTACAGATTCCAAGTCAGAGAAATTGGATCTGCATCCATCCGGACAATGTGATATTCCGTTCGGACGCTCAATTGTCCAAGCATCATCCATCCGGACGACGAGAACTTTCCGTCCGTACCTTCCTCAGTGTCGAGAACCTTCGAACTGTTCCTGGCTGCATCTGTTTGGACGTCTCAGCAACACGGCCGGATGCCTTTCAGTGTTCGACAAGGAAAAGGACTTCGTTCCAAAACACAGATATGGGAAGACAGTTGCAACCGTCCGGACGATGTGTGTTCCCGTCTGGACGCTATCCTTGATAAGGCAAGTCGTGTATACAAAGTTCAACCGTCTGAATGACAGTTACATGGTCCGGACGTGCAAGCCTTAATATGAAAATAGTGTGCCGCAGAAGTTCAACCGTCCGTACATCAATCTCCATGGTCTGGACGCTCAAGCCTTAATATGAAAATTGCGTGCAGCTGAAGTGCAACCGTTCAGACACTAGGGCAACACTGTCCGGACGTGTCTCTATTCAGGAAAGAATTTCAAGTGAATTTGGAAAGCCGATTGCACAGTTGTCCGTCCGAACGCCCTCAGCTACCGTCCGGACGCCACCTAGGAAATTCAAGTCAGACGCGAATTTGGATTCCTGTAGCCTATAAATAGAGGCCCCTAGGCATGTTGTTTGTAAGAATTCGGTAGTGAATTCCGTAGTGCTTAGAGAGTTTATTTTTAGAGTTATTGTGCTGATCCGCTCACTCTCAAGTCGTTGCCAAGTGCTGTTACTGTACTGAACTGAAGTCTATCTTAGGGGTTGGCCCTAAGGTAAATGATTTCATTGAAGACCACTTTAAGTAGGTAACTTGGTTAGGAGGCATTCGTGTTGGGTTACACGTTAGAGTGCTAGATACGATCGTTGCATCGGGTATGTGAGTGTTACTGTCTATGTACTAGCTTTATCTTCTGAATAGTGGATATCTTGGGTTTGGCTGCCCCGGAGTGGTTTTTCTCTTAATTGAGTTTCTACTTCGTCAACAAAATATTTGTCTCTTTATTTTTCGCATTGTGATATTTTGTTGCACACTATTGTACACACTTGATAAATTAGAAGTCCTATACTTTTCAATTAGTATCAAAGCAGGTACACTCCGTTTAAAGGATTTATTTCCTGAGTGTGATCCTTATCCACTTGTGACTTCTATTTTTTGTTAACACCTTTTATCATGAATTTTTCTCAATTATCTGAAGGGAATTTGATATTGAGCTCTCTAAGGTTTTTGATAAATTGAGTAAAACTTCTAAAAACTCCAATAAAGAGCTCAAAAAGGTGAAGCAAGAAAAAGAATATTTGATGTTCATTTATCTGAATCACATGTTTGGATTGACTCTTTGAGATCTGAGAATACCATATTGCTTAATATTATTGATGCACTTGAGAATAAATTGGAAAAATTCTCTAGTAATAATTTGAAAAGCATGCTTTGTATTCACTCAGATGTTTCTAACAAGCATGATTTAACTATTGATGATTTAAGAACTTCTACTTCACATGCTTCTGATTTTGAATTAGATTCTATTGATATTAAGCCTATGATAGAAGATACAGCTTGTTTAGATAATTCTTGCTTATCTAATCATGTGATGCCTAAATCTAAGGAATCAGGAATACAAGGTAAGTTTATTCTTAAGTGTCATAATTGTGGGAAGATTGGTCATATTAGGAAAATTATTATTTGTTGAAATCTCACAGGCCTTGGATTAAGCAGGATGCTCTGAGGAAAAGTGAAGTTAAAGATTCTTCCTCATCAAAATATGTCACTCTGCATAGGAGACATATAAAACGTAAAGGCAATATTGTTTGTAAGAATGCTAACCATATTTCCACAGAGAAAGTAAAAAAGCATTCCAACAAAAAAGGCCTGCCCACTTGTCATCACTGTGTCATCACTGTGGCATCACTGGTCACATCCGACCTAAATGTCCACATTTCCAAACTCAGAAGTCGAGGGTTCAGAGGGAGCTGCTAGCAAGAGCTACATCAGGCACTCTACCTCCGACGACACATTTGGCTCCACGGCATCAGCAGCAGTAGTTTGTTCCTGCCAATCAAAGTGGCAAATCAAAGAAGAACAAACCAAGGCCCTACAAGAGAAAGCCGCATAAGCCCATTAGCAACCATGGCTATGAAGGGTTGCTGAGCCTGATGCATGGTATGCTAAGAAAAATGGTCAACATGGACATGACCTGCAAACTATCTCCACGGATCAAGCAGGTATGGGTCAAGAATGATGAGACCATTCACCCCTTGAGGGGGAGTGGACTCACCTAGTAAAGGTGAAGTCTCACCATGCCTAGGATTTTGGTTCCTAAATCCTAGTGCATGTCAGGTATGTTTGCATTGCATTGTTTATCATGTCATATCTTATTCATGCCTTGCATTCTGTTTGAGGAACCATTTATTCTATCCCTTATTTTCTCTTGTTATCTTGAGAAACTTTTATAGATACTTTTTTGGGGATGACAGTTAAAAGCATGTCAGACAGCTGCTTTTCTGTCTTGGTATCTCTAAACCTCTCTCCCTGAGGAAAGGTTTGATTTTACCTTACAAGTTAGGACTAGATGTTATTTCCTTTTCCATAAGCATGTCCTTGTTGTTTTTCTGTTTTATTGCTTTAAAAAAAAAAAATTGGGGGAGAAGATTCAGAATTTTATTTTTTCTTTTGATAGCTTTTCAGACATTGTATGTGTTTTTGCCTGATATCTCAGATCATTGTGCATTAATTGAATATGCTTATATATGATTGAGAGTTTATGTCTGATATCTGCTAAGTTTTCATGTGCATCTAAATGCTAGATAGTTACTTACCTCATGCGATGAAAATGTGCGCTATCCAAAGCTCCCTTAAGGTACATCTTTTCTTCTCTGACTTTTAGCTTTGAAAATTCTAATGAGAGATTATTTTTTTTTGCTAAGATGTTCAAATTGACCAACTCACTAGTTGAACCTAGAACTCATAAATTCTGGCATTCTTTCTAGGTTGCAACATCAAGTGATAAAAAGCATTCAAAGCTGAATAAATATGGATAAATAAAAAGATCTACTGCTTTTGTGCTATAAATCTATTCTTGAACTTGTCCCTATACAAATAGTCAGTGACCAAATCATTGCGAAAAGAGATGGTCACTAAAGGACTAAGTAAAAGAAAAGTGTTGCAGCTTAGGGGGAGTGCATCAGATGAGGGTGGCTAGGCCCTAGTAAAATAAGGTTTGACTTTTGACTGATCTTTCTTTGATTTTCTCTCTTGTTTAGAAAATCCGGTTGCTTTAAGTCATATTAGTGAACTTCATACCTTATTGAGAAAGCTTTTACACACACACACAGGCATTGCATGAGTTGAGTAATCTATGTAAAATTTTTATTTGCATGGAAATTTGTGCTTATTGAACATTTAACTCTCATTTATATCTTTGTATATTTTTGCAATGCTATTTGACTGCTTTATTAGTTGATTATATATGCGTGTTCTGCAGCTAACTTTAGGGAAAAATAGTTTTTTGCAAATTTTTCTCTAGTTCTAGATTTTCAGTGTGAAGCGTCCTGACGGACCTATTCTTATGTCCGGACGAAAGCAGTCTTGCCGTACGTTGACCTAGCAGTAGCCATCTAGACGGTTAAGTGACACGTACGGACGGGATCTCTACAGGTTTAAGACTTGCGTTTCTTTCTCTGTCATACACACATTTCTGCATTTTTATTGATTTATCATGTCATGTTGTGCGTTTTTCTCGCGGATTTCTCCCGAGATTTTGGCATTCTCTGCATATTTCTTCTCATTCCATGATATTCTTTGTGTCTTCCTTTGTTCTTTTAAGTTTTTATGCTTTTAGAATATTGGAATATTTGTTGATTGGGTTATTTTCTTGAGATATTATGTATGAAAAACCTATTCTGTCTGTGTGCTGGGTTGATCTTGATATATGTATGCCTTTTGAATTGCTACATGCCTGCATTGCTTATATTTTTCTTTGACATCCATTTGACAGTCGTCATAAATAACACATTGTTTTTGGAACTAATAGGATTTGATTTTTCTTGGTAATGGTATTTTTGGAGATATTTTTGTTTAATCTTAGTTCAGGAATATGCCATCCAACGGCTCCCAACACAGTGCTTGATAGATGGTTCTGTTGGAAAACAGACTATTGTTGAAGTCATTTGTTTATATTTCCAAAGATCTCAAGTTTTAGATGAGCTCTTCCCCCCGCTCATGCAGAGCTTTTTGTAGCATCTCCCTCAGATCTGTATCAGTTAGAGGTTTAGTGGTGAATCTCCTCTTTTATCTTGCAAACCAATTGCTTAGAGGATGTCAATCTGCGGATAACCAGGTTCAGGCTTTGCAAAATCAAGCGACTGAAGGTTTTTCAGTCCATGGTTCCTGGCTTCCGAAGCTAGAAGCCGAAGTAGTACAAAGCCAGCCTTTTGTATGAATTTCTTTCCGTTACTTGCTTTTAGTGGATCAACATGATTTGGTTCTTAGAGGATTTTTTTTTTTTGTTTGTTTCTCTCTTTTGGGCCACTTGCAGACTCTTCTCTATTTTTCTATTGTTTTGGATTTTAGAGCTTTTTGTTTGTGGATTTTATATACTCTATTTACCCTTATCTTGTTAAGACATCAAGGGTGAGTATTTTATTATTGTGGTCTTTCTATACTCCATGTGTGTTCTGCAGCTAACTTTAGGAAAATTAATTTCTGCAAATTTTTCCTCAGTTTTCTGCATTTTCAGTGTGAAGCGTCCTGACGGCCTCTCTTTGCATCCGGATGAGTGTCGCTCAGACGACTGGACGGGATTAATGAGCCGTCCGGACGAGGACCCCTCAGGCTCTTTAAATCCCTTGGCTGCCGCATTTTCACCCTACCCCACCAAAAATCTCTCTTTTGGCTTCTAGTGAGTGATTTCTCGCAAGTTTGTGCATTATCTCGCCCTTTCTTGTCCTTTTGTGCATTAATCTATCATTCCAGGTATTTTTCTAGCCTTTTTCTTTTCAATTTATTTTGAATTGTTAGAATTTTGATGAGTTAGGGAATGATGTTGGGATTGTTCTATGCCTATCTGCTATGTTAGGATTATTTGGTTTGGCATTATTGTGGACTACATTGTGATACTTTCTGTCTTTATTTTTTGGACAAGTTCCTGTTACTACCGTAATAATGCCAAATTTTTCTTTGTGACCTAACAAGAATATTTTTGGATTCTTTTTGGCAAATCTTGTTGGTCTCTTTTGCTGAATCATGTCTGCAGGCAGTCCACTGCGCAAAGTTCGCCAGAGGACAGAGGGAGATAGAGCAGCCCTCCGAGCTAAGATCATGGACCGACCTGTTATTGCTGAGAGGAATGTGATCCGTTCCGACATTATGGTGGCTCCTTTGGGTAGTATCCATGACACTATCCAGACATATCATTGGGGATATCTTCACAGCTGCGCCTGTGTTGTGTACACCAGGCTGGTTAAACTTTTCTATGCCAACCTCGAGGTGGTGCAGGACGATGAACGCGGGTTGGTACTTCAGTCCACTGTTGGTAGGCATATTATCACTGTTGATCCCCAAATCATCAATCAATTCATAGGAGTCCCTGTTCTCCAGTTGTCTGAGGTGGTACTGCCTCCGTCTATGGATGATCTTCGAGAGTTTTTCCACGCAGTTCCACAAGGAGAGGAGCACACCACCACCATCAAGATTGGTGCCTTATCCGCCCCTCACCGCATGTTGGCCAAGATTGTTCAGCACAACCTATGGCCAATTATCAAGTGCAGTGACCTGATTCTGAAGAGGGCCCAGTTCGTCTATGCTATCCATCTTCGCTTGCCTTTTTTCCTGTGCAAGCATATTTTGGGTGTTATTCTGAAGGCCTGTGATGAGAGCAATACCGGTCTTCCTTTCAGTTGCTTGCTCACACAGATTATACTACAGTCAGGCATAAGTATTGCTGGCGAGCCAAAGATGAAGATCCAGGATCCACTTAGCAAGCAGACGCTGATGAAGTCAAATGCCCAGCTGCGGAGAGATGATCCGGATGACGATGATGTGCCCCAGCCTCCTCCGATTCCTGTAGGCATACCGAGTATGGCTTCCTCTTCTCAGACTGTCCCGCCATCTCAGCCGGAAGTCAATTATTCTCATAACATGGAGGCATTGGCAGCGATTCAGGGGGGCATGAGCTACATGCAGCTCTCGATGACATCCATGCAACAGGAGGTTCACTCCATTAACCTCCGGGTTGAGCAGAACCAAATGGACCTCTGGGAGTGCCTCAAGTTCCACCATCCTCCTAGCAGTGACGATAAGGATGATGCGCCGATGGCCGAGGATGCTTGAGTCTTTTTTTGTGTCTTGTAGTAGTCTTATTGATTTTTGAGACAGTTGTTTTATATTTTGCTACTCTTGTTAAACCCCTGGATTATATTACTCTGTTTACCCTGGTCTTTCTGAGACCTTTAGGGAGTAATTTTTGTTGTGGTTGATTTTTATTACTCTGTTTTACCCTTTGTCCCTTTGTAACAAAAATGGGAAGTAATTTTTTGATAGGGATTGTATTTTTAACCGGTCAAGTGATTTGTGTCCCAGAATGGCCAAAGCGGAAGTTTGTTAATCTGTAATTGGCCACATTCCGTTGGACAAAATCACTTCTTTGTAAAGATGCTCTTTAACAGGGATTCTGCTGTTCAGAAGTATTTCCAGAAGATTCTGCATAGTTTGCAAGTCAGAAAATTCGGACGCCCAGCTGTCCAAAGCACCAGCCGTCCGAACGTCGTGTCATACTGTCCGGACGCACATCAGACTAAAGCATCATCCGTCCGGACGACGTGGATTCCCGTCCGGACCTTCCTCTGTGTCAAGAAGCTTCGAACTGCTCCAGCTTGCATCTGTCTGGACGTTTCAGCAGCACGTCCTGACGACTCTCGGTGTTCGATCAATCTTTAGGATTTCTTTCCAAAACACAGATATGGGAAGACTGCTGCAACCATCCGGAAGACGTGGATTCCAATCCGGACGCACTCATCCATAAGGCAAGTATCGCAATTCAAATCCAAACGTCTGGACGCCAATCAGCATGATCCGAACGCGCGTGTATCAAATAAGGAAATTGAGTGCATCAGAACAACCGTCCGGACGATCATCCTCCTGGCCCGGACGCGCGAAGCCTCTATATGGAAATTACTTGAAGCATACGTGTGACCGCCCAAACGACAGGGCAACACTGTCTGGACGTGGCTTTCAAACAGGAATGATTTTCAGCGAAATTTTTGGAATTTCGGTTGTACAGTTGTCCGTCCAGATGGCCTATGGCCACCGTCCGGATGGCGCCCAGTTTTATCAAGCCAGACGCTTAATTGAACTATTAGCCTATAAATAGAGGCCCCTAGGCTTGAGAACTGTAAGAATTCGGTATTGAATTCCACTAGTGCTTAGAGAGCTATATTGTGAGTTTATTGAGCTGAGTTGATCTCTCCGAAACCTTTGCTGTGTGTGTTGTTGCTGTGCTTAAACTGAAATCTATCTTAGGGGTTGGCCTTAAGGTAAAGGATTTCATTGAAGACCCCTTCAGGTAGAAGACCTAGTTGGGAGGCGTTCGTGTTGGGTTACACGTTAGAGAGCAAGGTACGACCACTGCATCAGGGGTATGTGAGTGTTACTACTTTTGTTTTCTGAATAGTAGATATCCTGGGTTTGGTTGCCCCGGAGTGGTTTTTCTCATCTTAAGTTTCTACTTCGTTAACAAAAATCTTGTGTTATTTTATTTCTGCATTATTTTGTTAACAAGTTGTGCACACACACACTTGCTTTATTTTAGAAGTCAATTTCAATTTTTTCATTTACTATAACTCCTTTCCATGTTCGAACGGAAGTCCGGAATATTCTGAAAAGCTGGACAGCGTCCGGATGTGTTGCCACATCGTCCGGACATCTTGCAGAAACTTCCCAAACAGTGTCAACTGCTGAAATCCAACCCCGTGTAGAAATTGGAGAACCTTGACCTAGCGTCCGGACGGTGTTGCTCTGACGTCTGGACATCTTCAACACTGAAGCTTCTAGACACTGCGGGGCGTCCAGACGCCTTCAAAGGCTTGTCTGGACGGTTGCACAGGAATCGATTTTTCTGTCTTGGAATTTGTAAGGAATCTTCATGGACATCTTCTAGAAACTTGTGATCCGTCACATATTTTGAAATGAAAACTATCCGTATTCATGAAGACTTTAAATAAGAACCGATCATCCTATTAATTTGCAACCATTACATAACGTGCTTTTGTCATCCAGAATGTAGCCAACATAAAATACTAACAGAATTCGTGCACATTCTTTTGTGTGGAACCTGACCCCATTCACAAAACAACCTCTATAAGATCTAACTTGATGCTTAGACCCGCATGCGAGATCAAATAATGGTTTTGGAACATATTCTGCCCACAACTGTGTATATGATCTCGAAACCAACGCTCGAAATTAGCCTCATGCTTCTTCTGAATGTCATGGCAGCCTTCTCGTTTGATCAATTGATAGTGTTCTCTGCATATAAAAGTACAATTGTTAGCCATCATCTTGTGTCACGAGTAAATATGACGAAATGATAAGAAATCTCTATTGCTATACTTACTCCAAGTATGAAGCCGTGTCCTTACAATTGCTAAGCACATACCATTTAGCCCTTGTAAAATGATTCTCATCAAGTGTTACCAATTTCGGTACACCCAATGGTTGGACTCGTTGACTGAACACATCCAAGACTTCGCCCTTTTCTTCTTGGCAGCTGTCAGCACTTCTCTCTTCACGATTCCATCTTGTCTCAATATCACGAAGATATGTGGAGTAAAAGGTCAAACACTTATTAGCTATGTAACACTCGGGAATTGAACCCTCCGGCTGCGCTTTGTTCCGCACATACCTCTTATATTTACCAAGTGTCCTTTCAATTGGATACATCCAACGGTATTGCATTGGTCCTGCATGCTCAACCTCTCATGGTAAATGAATTGCTACATGGACCATAATATCAAAAATTGCAGGTGGAAATATTTGTTCCAACTTGCACAAAATTATGACAATGTCTTCCTTCATTTGCTTCAAGACATTTACTTTCAATGTCCGTGCACACAACTGCTTAAAAAAAGTACTCAACTCAGTCAACGTTGTTTGTATTTCAGGCTTTAAATATCCACAGATTGCAACAAGAAGTAAGTGCTGCATGAAAACATGACAATCGTGGCTTTTCATTCCCGAAAGATTACAGGGAAGCTTGTTCACACACCAACCGATGTTAGATGCATACCCGTCTAGAAACTTAACTCCTTTCAACAAGTCACATATCCTTTTTTTCTGATCTCTTGTCAAAGTGTACTTTGCAAGTGGCATCGTGACTTTTGTATCATTTCTCTGCAAGTTCAATTCCTTATGTATACCCATCTCATGAAAATCTAATCGTGCTTTGTATGTGTCCTTTCTCTTCCCATCAATATTCATCAATGTACTCAAGACACTATCGCATATGTTATTCTCAATGTGCATGACATCTAAATTGTGTCGTAGTTTTAATGTTGACCAATAAGGCAACTTAAAGAAAATACTCTTTTTCGTCCAATTCAACTTTTCTACATTTTCTACATTGCGCTTTCTCTTTGTCCCACTTCCTTTCCCAAACTGCACACCTGTGACATAATTGAGTTGTTGCAACAGCTCATCCTTGGACAATTCTTTAGATTTTAATCTATGTTCCTCAGTACCATCGAACAATTCTCATTTTCGGCGCCATATATGACCCCTAGGAAGCCACCTACGATGACCCATGTAACACGTCTTATGCCCATACTTCAATCTCTTGAATGTTGTATTCTTGTTACATACCAGACATGCAAGGCTTCTCTTGCTAGACCACCCAAACAAGTTTCCATAAGCAGGAAAATCATGTATTGTTCATAGTAATGTTGCATGTAACTAAAATGTAATCATTCAAATCATCAACCAACGGCCTTAAATACACATCAATCTCGTTTTCAAGTGCCGTGGGTCCAGGGATAAGTAAGGACAATATCAGATTTGGAGCCCTCATACACATCCACAAAGGTAAATTGCATGGTGCTAATACTATTGGCCACATACTATATGATGTACTTATATTACCCAATGGGTTAAAACCATCACTTGCCAAACCAAGTCGCACGTTGCGGGAATCACTAACAAACCAGTCATGTTCTTTATCAAACTCTTTCCACACAATAGAATCGGCTGGGTGTCTTAGAGTGTTGCCGTCATCTTCTCATCCATCTTTATGCCACCTCATTTGTTTGGCTATATCTTTCGATGTAAACAACCATTGCAACCTCGGTTTTATTGGAAAAAACCTTAAGACTTTTTTAGGAATCTTCTTACCGCTACCTTTGACAATACTCCATCTTGAAGTGTTGCATTTTGGGCATTTATCTTTATCGGCATGTTCCTTCCAGAATAGTACACGGTCATTCTTGCATGCATTGATCAACTCATAACCAATACCCAAGTCTCAGGTAAACCGTGTTGCTTCTTTGTATGAGCGTGGCAAGGTCTCTCCATCTGGAAAGGCCTCATTTATCAAGTCAATCATCATATCGAATGCTTTGTTAGTCATGCTGCAAATCGCCTTTATATGAAGCATCTTCAAAATGAAAGAGATTTTTAAAATTTTCTTACAGCCTGGATAAAGTTCTCTCAGACCATCTACACATAATCGGTCAAAAGATGTTGTCGACAATTGATCATCGCCTATGTTAGCATCCAGAAATGTCCCCATACGCACATCGCCTAACAATTCTTCAACCTTATCAATCTCATTTATCGTTGCATTCATACCCACGGATTGCAAGTTGCCAGTAACATTTACCCTATGCGGATCTTCTTCCCCGTGAAATTTCCATGGAGTGTAGCTAGGGTCAATTCCATATAAATACAAGTGATGCTCCACCAAGTGAATATGATGAAAATATCAATTTACACATTTACAACAAGGACACTTCGTCTCATCACCTACACCCACACATTTACCCACCATTCTTATGAATTCTTCAACACCTTTTTGATATCTATCTAAACATCGAGTAGGTTCTCACATCCAACTCCGATCCATCTTGATGTCTCTATCCAAAACATTAAAGAAAACAAACATGCATGCAAATAGTTAATGATACATATAATCACCAAATGGCTACAACCATCTTAAGTGAAATTAAACAGTTCAATTATAATTGACAGATACTGATGATTAATTGACATATCTAGAGAACACACTAAAAAAAGAATCAAAATCATTTGCTTTAGCCTAGAAGATTTCATGCATAGAGCAATAGTTTCCAAAACAATGGTTGTTTAGAAATATTATTTCAATCACAACCCCAACTAAATGTAGTAATGCATTGGTGATTTCTTAAAGAAAAACTTAGAATTTTTAAAGGAACATACGTGAAATATTTTCCTCTGAAAAATATAGGAGGAGCAACCGCAGCTACTATGCAGAAGGCATTGTAGACCTGCAGCAAAAGAGAAATTAGGTGTCTTTTGATCCTTAAATTAAACAGAAGAATTGAGTAAGGAATATAAACAGAGTTATAGGTTGGATTAAATTCCTCTGCGACTTTAATTATTTAAAAGCCATAGGTAGTAGATGTCTCTATTCCATTTTAAAGAATAAGGTTACAAAACCAAAGGCGCCAGCAAATTCCTCCATTTATCCTTCTATCAAAAGGCAACAGCAAATAAAAAAATAAAAGTTCTTGGGAGATCTGGAAGTTTTACATATGGATAAGAGTGAATTTCTGGAACTTAAAACTTTTTAAAAGCTATAGAACTGAAAAAGAAAAGGAAATGAAAAGAAAACTGATGTCTTCTAAAATTTTCAAACTAAATGCCTTCTTCCAATTTCAATTCAAGCTGTTACATATTTATTTTGTAAAAGAGATTGAGCAGCAAGAATCTAATTAGCTTTGAATTTTGAAAAATAGATGTGGAGGTCTAAGTTCCATCCAATCACCCAGAAAACACTTTCTATTCAATTTTCGGTAGATCCAGAGGGCACTGAGATTAGGTAGTGAGGTCTTTCATGGTTTGTATTAATCCTGAAAAATAAAGAGACTTCTAATTTAGCCGTGTGCGTGTGCAACATGTAACAAAATATTGTAAATGCGGAATTTAAATGACACAAATATTTTGTTAACGAAGTGGAAACTCAATTAAGAGAAAAACCACTCCGGAGCAGCCAAACCCAGGATATCCACTATTCGGAAAACAAAGTTAGTTGCAAAGCAGTAGCACTCACATAACCTTATGCAGTGGTCGTACGTTGAACTTTGACGTGTAACTCAACACGAACACCTCTTAACCAAATCACCTACTTGAAGGGGTCTTCAATGGAATTCTTTACCTTAGGGCTAACCCCTAAGATAGGCCCCAATTTTAGTACAACAGCAACACACAACGGCAACGGCTAGAGAGCTAGTAGATCTTCAATATCTCCCTAAACACCCTCTCTAAGCTACAAGGAATTCACTACTGAATTCTTACAATTCTCAAGCCTAGGGGCCTCTATTTATAGGCTACAGGAGTTCAAATACGCGTCTGACTTGAAATACCTAGGCACCGTCCGGAGGGTAGACATAAGGCGTCTGGATGGACAACTGTGCGATCGGCTTTCCAAATTCCCTGAAATTTTTTCCTAAATTGAGCCGCGTCCGGACGGTGTTTCCCTAGCATCCTGACAGTTACACTTTAGTTGCACGCAATTTCCATATTAAGGGTTGGTGCGTCCAGACCATAACAGCTGTCGTCCAGACGATTGATCTGATGCACGTAATTTCCATATATGAAGCTTGAGCGTTCGAACCATGAAGACTGTCGTCTGGACTGTTGAACTATGAATGCATGACTTGCCTTACAAATTTATGCGTCCGGACGGGAACACACATCGCCCAGACGGTTGCAGCTGTCTTCTCATATCTGTATTTTGGAAAGAAATCTCATAGCTGGTCGAACACTGAACGACGTCTAGACATGTTGCTGAAATGTTCGGACGGATGGAACTTTGAACAGTTTGAAGCTTCTCGACACAGAGGAAGGTCTTGACGAAAAGTTCTCGTCGTTTGAACAGATGATGCTTGGATAGTTGAGTGTCCAGACAGTATAACACATTGTCCGGACGATTGCAAGGGAATTGAACTAACTGCTTTGAATTCTGCACAGAGTCTTCTTTGAAGCTCAAAACTGAAGTTTAGACTCTGAATAAAACAGCATCCCTGTATAATAAGCATTATTACATAGAAGTGATTTTTTCCAACAGAATACAGCCAATTACAAACCAACAAATCCCTTAAATTTTCATTTGACGCCTATTTGTAAGAGTACCTATATCTTATAGTTTACATCAAATTATTGCAGGTTTTGAAAATATTAGTTTGTGATTGGCTACAATCTGATTGGACAAAATCACTTATATGTAAAGATGCTTTTTAACAGGGATTCTGCTATTCAGAAGTGCTTCAGAAGATTCTGCATTGTTTACAAGTCAGAGATTTCGATTCCCTGCCAGCCGTTCGGACAACGTGTCATCCCGTCCGAATGCTCATCTGCTCATAGTTCCCAGCCGTCCAGACGACCTTCAGACTAAAGCATCTCCGTCCGGACGATGTGGTTTTTCCGCCCGGACACTCCTCTGTATCGAGAAGCTTCTGTTCTAGCTTGCATCCATCCGGACGTTTCAGCAGCTCATCCGGACGACCCTCAGTATTCGACCAAGTTTCAGATTTTCTTTCCAAAATCAAATATGGGAAGTGATGAGTGCCAAAAAGTGTATATTTTGACCCCTTAATTTACATTAGTTAAACCTTTAGCTTTATTATTTTCTGATGTTTTGGTTAGTTTTGGTGTTTTTGCATTTTTGCAGGACATTAAGAGAAAAATGGTAATTTTCAAGTGAAAATACATAAAAAGCTGGAAATTCAGAATTGCTGGGAAGTCGATCGATCGAATCTCAAGTCGATTGATCGAAAATTGCCCAAAGTCGATCGATCGAATTTATGCGGAGCTGGAATTCAGAAACCCTAGCTAACTCTATAAATACCATTCTTTTCTCATTTTTAGAAAAAAGGAGGCCGCTTGGGATCGCCCTAGGCGCCGTTCTCACTGTAGTTTAGGGATTTTGGTTTGATTTTGACCTAAAACTTCAATCCTTTGTAAGTTTCTTTGATTTTAATGCATTCTTGTTGTTTATTTATGCTTTCTTTAGTTATGTGTAGCTGAAATTTCATCTAGGGTTGAGGATGAAACCTCACCATTGAAGAGAAACTGAGTTTCCATGCTTGTTTATGCTATTTGAGTTTATGGGTTTTGATTTCTCATTGTTCTACTTCAATTATTGAGATTATTGTTGGATATCTCTTGTGATTTTCGGATACAAGTGATGATTTGATATAGTTTCATTAAATTGATGGCTTGGGTTTTCATTTATCAAAATGTTGGATATTCGTTGTGTTTCATTCCATGGATACATTTGATGATTTAGTCAAAACTAGATATCTTTTGTGATTTGTGCAAGTATGGACTCATCGAATGATTTAAACAACTTTTGAAGCAAAGTAGAGCATACCTAAGATTTGTATGAGAGAATTCAAAATATGTGTGATGAGCATGAGACTATGTTGTTGTGATTTGGTGGGTGTGGATTTCAAAACCCTAGACCCCTTTATTTTCATTATTTTTGTTTTATGTTTTCTTTTGTTAAAAATCACTAAATTTGGAACTAGGTTAAAATAGGATTAGTTTGAATAGAGATTAATTTTTGCAACACAATTCCCTGTGAGATCGACCTCGCACTTGCAAAACGCTATATTGCAAACGATTCATGCACTTGCGAGTATTATAATTTGCACAACAGGAAGATTGCTGCAACCATCCGGACGACGTGGATTCTCGTCCGGACGCGCTACTCCTTAAGGCAAGTTCGCAATTCAAACTCAACCGTCCGAACGCTGGTCTACCATGGTCCGGACGCGCGTACAACAGATATGAAAATTGCGTGTAGAAGATCACCCGTCCGGACGGCCATCCCCATGGTCCGGACGCGCGAAGCCTTAGTAAGGAAATTACTTGCAGCGGACGTGCGACCGTCCGGACGACAATGCCTCACTGTCCGGACGCGGCTCTCAAACAGGAAAGATTTTCAGCAAAAATCTCAAAATTTTTGTCGCACAATTGTCCGTCCAAACGGCCCATGACCACCGTCCGGACGGCGCCTAGCTTTATCAAGCCAGACGCTCATTTGAGTCCTCAGCTTATAAATAAAGGCCCCTATGCTTGAGAACTGCAAGAATTCGGTATTGAATTCCACTAGAGCTTAGAGAGTTATTTTGTAAGGTTATTGAGCTGATTTGTTCTCTCTAGAGCCGATGCTGTGTGTGCTGTTGCTGCGCTTAAACTGAAGTCTATCTTAGGGGTCTGCCCTAAGGTAAAGTATTCCATTGAAGACCCCTTCAGGTAGGAGACCTGGTTGGGAGACATTCATATTGGGTTACATGTTAGAGAGCAAGGTACGACCACTGCATTAGGGGTATGTGAGTGCTACTATCTTGTATCTAGTCTTGTCTTCTGAATAGTGGATATCCTGGGTTTGGCTGCCTCGGAGTGATTTTTCTCATCTTGAGTTTCCACTTCGTTAACAAAAATTCTTGTGTTATTTATTTTTCGCATTATTTTGTTAACACATTGTGCACACACACACTTGCCTTTATTTTAAAAGTCAATTTCTATTTTTCAATTGGTATAAGATGGGTACACTCTATTGAGATTTATTTCTTAAGTGTTATTTTTGACTTCTTAATATGTCTCAAACTCTTAATACTGTTCCTGCCTTCGACGGCACGAAGTATGGCTATTGGAAAGCTTTCATGCGTTTCTTTTTAAAATCTATTGACTGTTGGAGTATTGTTGAAACTGGTTGGACTAAACCAGAGGATACAACGCTTGAACTAGTCCCTCAGAAAAACGCACGACTTTCTAATGACAAAGCTCTCCATGCTCTATGTCAAGCACTTTCGCCGTCTGAATTTGTA
The DNA here is from genome assembly GCF_958979055.1 of Alnus glutinosa. Classification (NCBI taxonomy): domain Eukaryota; kingdom Viridiplantae; phylum Streptophyta; class Magnoliopsida; order Fagales; family Betulaceae; genus Alnus; species Alnus glutinosa. Next base: position 10,690,040 of record NC_084887.1, read on the forward strand.
AAAATTTCAAATTGTGAATCTGCTCAAGAAGCGTGGCAAATCTTGGAAACAACATATGAAGGCACTAAACTTGTAAAATCTGTCAAACTCCAAATGTTGATTTCCATATTTGAAGAAATTAAGATGTTGGAAGAAGAGACGTTTGGAGAGTTTTACTCCAAGATGAGTGACCTGAGAAACTCCATGGTGAGTCTTGGGAAGCCTGTCTCAGATGTAAAACTCATCCGAAAAATTCTGAGATCTTTGCCTGAGCATTTCAGGATCAAGGTGACTACTATTGAAGAAAGCAAAGATCTGGAAGAAATGAAGATCGAAGAGTTGGTGGGATCTCTTCAAACTTATAAGTTGTCCCTGCCCTCGGTCAAGAAGCTGAAGATCATTGCACTGAAGGCTTCCAAGAAAAAGGGAGAAGTCTCATCTGGAAATGACTCTGAGGAGGAAGAAAAAGCTGTGGCTATGTTAGCCAAGAATTTTAGAAGACTGATGAGAGACGACCGATTCAAGAAGAAGTTTTCTAAAAAGGTGAAGAAATCTCCCAGAGAAGTTGACCCTGAGGAAGAAGAAAAGAAGGATCCCAGAGGGCCTAGATGTTTTGAATGCTCAGGTTTTGGGCATATCCGAGCCGATTGCGGGAATCTTAAGAAGGGCAAGGGGAAGGCATACAATGTGACTCTCAGTGATGAGTCAGAAGAAGAAGCTCCAGAGTCTGAGAAATTTTTGGCCTTTGTAGCCCCACACTTTGAGGAGGAAGACTCTTATTATTCGAAGCATAGTGATAATGGGGAAGAGTTCAAGGAGGCTTACAAGACACTCTACATAGAGTATGAGAAGCTGAGGGAGGGTCGTAAGCAGCATCTTTATGATCTGAACAATTTGCAGATTGAGAAGAGTTCATTGCTGCTCAAAATACAAGAGCTCGAAGAGAAGCTGCTAGAGACTCAGCTCCGGTCTCGGGAATGTAGCTCCCTTTTCTGATGCTCCCTCTACTTCAAAGACTGTATTTGTGAAACCTGCAGTCCCAGAGCCTCTTCCCACTGCTGAAGATAAAGGGAAAGACAAGGTCAATGATGATGTTCCAGGCACTCAAAAGCCTCATTCCATCAGAAGATCTCCCATATGCCATCACCGCGGTCTAAGTGGGCATGTTCGTCCTCAATGCTCCCTCCTGAGAGCTCAGAAAGCCAAGGCCAAGAAAGAAGTGCCCCGATAGGCTAATTATGGCACTAGACCAGTGGCCCAGTATCAGACTCCATGGTATCAGGACCCTTATCAAGTTCCTTGGTCTCATGCACCACGATACCAGGCATCTCAGCATCAGAGACCTCAGTAGCGATTTGTACTAGCCAATCATAGTGGCACCTCAAAGATCAAATCTAAGCAGTTTAGAAGGCCTCAGAAGGTGGAAAAAGATCTATACCACAGTGAGCCACTGATCTGGATGCAGATCATGATGGAGTGGATGATGAAGTCCTGCCAGCAACCACCCACAGGAAGGCAGGCTTAGGTCAAGAAGGACAGTTACCCCATGAGGGGGAACAGACGCACCTAAGAGTGAGTAAATCCCCACAGAACCTGCCCCTCCCCGCCCCACAGAAACCGCCCCAACCCTCCCCGCAGAGCCCAAAATCGCACCCATGGTACAGGCCACAGGGGTTTTTTTAGCTCCCCCGCGCGGTGCAAGGCGGGTTAAGGGGTGGACCCTTGAATTTCTCGGGTCCCTGCCCCGCCCCGCAGGTTTTGAAAAAAAAAAAAAAAAAGGGCAAAAAATGTAAAAAACACAAGCCGGGCCGCAGGCTATCCTTGGGTCCTTCCTTCTAACCTAACCCAGTAACCCTACACTTATCTTCTCTAACTCCCTGACTGAGCGCCGCAGCCCTGCCTAGCCAGCCCGCATCACATCATCAGTCATCAGTGCATCACGGCATCAGTCACCGACATCACGGCAACAGTCACGAGCCCTCACGCCCTCACTCCGTCGCTCGCTACTCGCTAGTCGTCGCCTCACCAATCACCGGCCCTCACCAGTCGCCAGTCACCGGCCCTCCCCGCACGCACGGACACACGTCACACACCGGCAGGCCGCAACAGAGGAAAGGGAAGGAAGGCCCTTGTAGTCGGCACTCGGCAGGTCAATTTTTTACTCTCTTTCTCTTACACACAGTCAGTGAGTCACACAGACACAAGTTTATCTGAGTGGGTATTTTTTTTCATCATTTAATTTTACAACTCAATGAATCAATGATACTGAAATTTGGGTTTTATTTGGATTATCATATCACCAAAGCCATTTTCGGAGTGTAGCTCATCTCAAAGTAATTTTCGGAGAAGAACAACAAGAAAGTAAGTATTTTTCTAGTGATATATCTCTGCAATGTCTTATTAAATCCTTTGTTGTTTCATGGGTTTTTGCTGGTTTTGGGGAAATCTTGGTTATTACTTATTAGTGTTAATTGTTTAGTTGGTTCTGGTTATTGGGTGTTTATTGTTTTGTTGTTCTATTGGAGGAATTGGCTTGGGCTTTGCGGGTGGTGTTGTTTTAACGAATTATGCTCAACTGTGTTGCTGGGTTGGTTCTGGTTCTTGGATTTATAATCCAATTGGTTTGTTCTCATTCTTGGTGGGTTGGTTAGGAGTATTTGAAATCTTGATAATTATATGGATATCTATGCTGATGAATAGTTTTTGGATGCAATACAAGGGAGGATTCTATGGTTGATAGTTCCTTTTACGAAGAAAAAAAAAATTTGTTGGGGATATGGAGAAGAGAACCGAAGCATGTTGAGAAGAAAATTGATACAATCTGTATCAACCAATCTGTATTTCTCCAATCTGTATTTCTCTTTACCTTTTTTCCAATCTGTATTTCTCTTTACATATTCTTTCTTGATACATGTGTGCCTATAATTTAAATTTGAATTTGTGGTTCAAGGAATCAAGGGGCATGTGAGGTCTTAATAGAATATGTTAGGATTATCAATGTATGATTATGTTAGGTCTCTATCTGCTGTTGATTATGTTTTTTTTTTTTTTTTTTTTTTCACTTAAATTGTAGAATCAAGTCATGGACGATTCAACTAGTGCTACTATTGGACCTATTGGTTCTAGTTCTACTTCATCTAGGCCTAGTCTTTTGGATACTAATATGGGTTCTAGTTCTTCAACTATGGGCCTCAAAATCCTAGTGCATCTCTCCCACCAAAACCTAAAAAAAGTGAGCAAACATCAACGGTTTGGGAACATTTTACCAAGTTAGTATCGAGTGACCCCGATGATCATAAATCACAGTGCAATTATTGTAAGAGGGAGTTTAATTGTCACCCCAGAAGCCATGGTACTTCATCTATGCTACAACATATCAGGAAAAACTGTAAAAAATATCTTGGTAGGTTTGATGAGATACAATCGAAGTTGAGCTTTGAGGCTAAGAGGGAAGGGCAAGCGGCAGTGGGTGAAGGATCTTGTGGTAACCTTGTGATTGCGAAGTTTAATGCTTCAAAAATAAGGGCAGCACTTTCTAGGATGATCATAGTGGATGAGTTGCCATTTAGGTTTGTGGAAGGTGAAAGGTTTAAGGACTTTATGAAAACAGTTGAACCTAGGTTTTCAATTCCTTCTCATTTTACTATGATGAGGGATTGTTTTAAGTTCTTTATGTCTAAGAAAGAAAAGTTGAGGGGAATGTTCTTGACATCTGGTGTTCGGGTTTGTCTTACCACTGATTGTTGGACTTCAATACAGAACCTTAATTACATGTGTATTACTGGTCATTTTATTGATAATGAATGGAACTTACACAAAAGAATTTTAAACTTTTGTTTAATTCCTAATCACAAAGGTGAGACCATTGGGGGAAAGATTGAGTCGTATATGCATGAATAGGGCATTGGTAGCATTTTCACTATCACGGTTGATAATGCTTCTTCCAATGATGCTGCTTTGGAGAACTTGAGGAAGAGAAGTGCTCATAAGCCTAATGTCATATTAGAAAATCGGTTTATGCATGTGAGGTGTTGTACACACATCTTAAATCTTATTGTGACTGAGGGGTTGAAAGAGGTTGATGAATCAATTATGAGGATTAGAAGTGCGGTTAAATATGTAAAGTCTTCTCCTGCAAGATTTGAGAGTTTTAAGACTTGTCTGAAAAGAGAAAACATTGATTTCAAGGGGTTATTGTGTTTGGATGTTCCAACTAGATGGAACTCTACATTTAAGATGTTGGAAGGTGCAGAAAAATGTTAAAGTGCTTTTGAACTTATGGAAGAGTTGGATGGATATTATGGTCCTACGTTGTGGATAGTAAAAACGGTTTAGGACCTCCTACTTGTGATGATTGGGCTCATATTAAGGTTTTTCTCAAGTTCCTAGAAATTTTTTATGAAGCCACAATGCGACTTTTGGGGTCTTTGTATGTGACATGTAATATGTACATTGAAGAAGTTTCTGCCATTCAACTGCATTTACAAGAATATTGTGACAGTGATGATTATATATTGAGTTCTATGGCGGAGAAAATGATATTAAAGTATAAAAAGTATTGGGAGGATCTTGGTAAGGTTAATGTGTTGTTGTTTGTTGCTATTATACTCGATCCATAGACCAAGTTGGGATCATTGGAATGTTGTTTCAATGATATTATTGGTGTTGAGCAATGCAATGATATGATATTAAAATTGAAGAATTGCCTTCAAAAATTGTTTGATCACTTCAACACTGGAGAAAACTCTCAAGGTGAACATAGTGGTGCACTTCCTCAAGGTTCCTCGGGAGAAACTGGGAAACGTCCATATAAATTGATGAATAGGTACTCAAAGCTCATGACTTCTAATAGTGATGTTCAACACAAATCGGAGTTAGATCGGTATTTGATGGAAGAGATTGAAAAACCGAATGAGAACTTCGATATTTTAAATTGGTGGAAGGTGAATTCAACCAAATTCCCAGTACTAGCCCACATAGCACATATTGTGTTGGCCATTCACATTACTACAGTTGCTTCAGAGTCTGCATTTAGCACTGGAGGGCATGTGTTGGATCCTTTTCGAAGTTCATTGGCCCCAATAACGGTTGAAGCATTGGTGTGTACACAAAACTGGTTAAGATCAAAACCCATCAATGGTTATGACACAGAGATGGTTGAAGATCCTGAAAGTTATAAGCTCGAGTCAGGTAAGCTTTTAGCTGTCTATTATTCACTTCTTAAGTTATTTTTCTATTTAAATATTCTAAATTTCTAATTATCGGTTCCAATCTTTGTAGAAATAAATTTAAAGAACATCAATATTTTGCTTGAGGAGGATTAGTGAAGTGAAGACTCAAAATTTTGGTTGAAACTTGGGTGTTTGATGCTTCATGCTTGTGGTGATCGATTGGGAGGTGCTTGATGCTTGTGGTGACCGATTGGGACTTGGGAGGTGCTTGATGTTTTGGAACATTTAACATTTCAGTTTTCTTCATCCTGTAATATGTTCTTTGCGTTGTCAGTAATTTGTTCATTTATGAGATTGAATTTCTATTCGTAATTAGCAGTTAAACCCTGCTTTGTAATTTGTAATTTGTTTTTTTTTTTTTTTTCAATTTTTTCTGCCCTAAGTGATTGAAAACATTGCAAGCAAAAATGTTTTCTTTCTTCTTTTCAAGTTTTTTTATGGATATTACTATTAGTTGATATTAGTTGATATGGTGAATTGTTAAAAGATTTTTATGGATTCATTATATTAGTTGATATAGACTAAGAGAAAATGAATCCTTTTAACTCTTTTGACACTCTATAAATTTCAATGATTCTATTATTTCCAGTGCACATTTGGTTCTATTTTTTTTTTCCAATTTTTTATATTCCATAACCCATCATAACCCGCGGGGATCCCCGCCCCATCCCCACCAGCCTCGTGCGGGTGTAGAGGGTAATCTGCGGGGGCAGAAAAACCCAATCAATGAATCCTTTTAACTCTTTTGACACTCTATAAATTTCAATGATTCTATTATTTCCGGTGCACATTTGGTTCAATTTTTTTTCCCAATTTTTTATATTCCATAACCCATCATAACCCACGGGGATCCCCGCCCCATGCGGGTGCAGGGGGTAATCTGCGGGGTGCAGGGGCAAAAAAACCCAATCCCCCCCCCCTCGCCCCATGCTCAACCCTAGACGCACCTAACAGGTTCAGGTGTTCATGCTTAGGATTTGGTTCCTAATCCTACGGCATCAGGTTTGATTGCTTATCTTACTTGCTATATTTTGTATGCAATCTAGGAACGAGCTGTGTTTTGCTCCCTATTTCTCTTGAGAGAATTTTACAGGTACTTGTTGGGGAAGACAGAAAAAGCAGGTCGAGCGACTGTTTTTCTGTGTTAGCATCATCGAGCTTACACAGGTTTGATATTGTTTTGCATATGATGTTATTTTCATATTGCAATTTTTTTAATAAAAAAAAAAATTTGGGGAGAATTTGCAGGATATTTTTTTCTCTTGGCATATCAGATAATTGCATGTATTTTCACCTGATATCTCAATTCTTTGGGTATTAATTTAATTTGCTTAGATATAATTGAGAGTTTATGACTATAATTTGCTAAGTGTTTTCCTGTATATGCAAAAGTAAAATAGCTTCTTTCCTCATGTGATGAAAAATGTGCACTATCCACGACTCCCCTAAAGGTACATCTTTCATTCTCTGTCTTTTTGTCTTTAGAATTTTTGGATAAGAGAAGAAGTCCTTGATAAGATAGCCAAATTGACCACATGCTAGTTGAACCTAGAATCTAAAAATTCTGGCATTCTCTCTAAGTTGCAGCACCGTAAGTGATGAGTGCAAAATATTGTATATTTGGACCCCTTAATTTGCATTTACTAAACCTTTAGTTTTGTTATTTTCTAATGTTTTTTGTTAGTTTTGGTATTTTAGTATTTTGCAGGTCATTGAGAGAAAACAATAGCTTTAAGGTGAAAGAAAGCACACTTTGAGAAGACCTATATGATGTGATTATGTTTAACCAAATCAAGGAGATGACTAAATCGGAATTTCTCTAATTGGAGTCAAAATCGGATTAGAATTTAGATTCTGCATATGTCATAGTATTTTGGCCATAAATTTCAGTTCAAATATCAGATTGAGGTAAATCAAGAGGCGTTGGAAAGCTAACTCAATTTTCTATAAATCATTGTGAAATATAATTTTCCTAATTCAAACGTCTGCTATGCCAAAAGTACCCTGAAATAAAAGAACACAAATCTGGATGGATTTGGAGTCCTTTTCCTTCTTGGATTGAGTTTTGAGTCTCCTACTCAAACTAGAAGACTAACCTCCAATTTTTCTAGAAATTCTAGGGCTTCTAGGATTTGTTTTCTCCCTATAAATAGACCTCTAAGCCTTAAGAAAAATTGAGAGAAGCTAGAAACCAAATTTTATATTTTTCTCTTTTTAGTTTAGTTTTTCTTAAGATTAGGTTTTATTTTTCAAAATCATGTGTAGCTAATTACTCAACTAAGGTTGAGGATGAAGCATCATCGATGAAGAACAACAATACTTCCATGTAAGTTTTTATTATCCGATTTTATTTGGTTCAATTTTTCTATTGGTTCAATTTCAATTTTTCTATTGCTTTACTTCTTTTCTATTGTTTTTCTTACCTTCAATTTTATTCGGTTCAATTTTTCCAGCTTGCATCTGTCTGGACGTTTCAGCAGCTCGTCCAGACGACCCTCAGTATTCGACCAAGCTTCAAATTTTCTTTCCAAAATCAAATATGGGAAGATTGCTGCAACAGTCCGGACGACGTGGATTCCCGTCCGGACGCGCTACTCCTTAAGGCAAGTTCGTAATTCAAACTCAACCGTCCGGACGCCGGTCTACCATGGTCCGGACGCGCGTACAACAGATATGGAAATTGCGTGTAGAAGATCACCCGTCCAGACGGCCATCCCCATGGTCCGGACGCGCGAAGCCTTAGTAAGGAAATTACTTGCATCGGACGTACGACCGTCCGGACGATAGTGCCTCCGTTCGGACGCAGCTCTCAAACAGGAAAGATTTTCAACGAAAATCTCAAAATTTCTGTCACACAGTTGTCTGTCTGGACGGTGCCTAGCTTTATCAAGCCAGACACTCATTTGAGTCCTCAGCCTATAAATAGAGGCCCCTGTGCTTGAGAACTGCGAGAATTCGGTATTGAATTCCACTAGAGCTTAGAGAGTATTAAGCTAATTTGTTCTCTCTAGAGCCGTTGCTGTGTGTGTTGTTGCTGTAGCACTTAAACTGAAGTTTATCTTAGGGGTCGGCCCTAAGGTAAATGATTCCATTGAAGACTCCTTCAAGTAGGAGACCTGGTTGGGAGGCGTTCGTGTTGAGTTACACGTTAGAGAGCAAGGTACGACCACTGCATCAAGGGTATGTGAGTGTTACTATCTTGTATCTAGTCTTGTCTTCTGAATAGTAGATATCCTGGGTTTGGCTGCCCCGGAGTGTTTTTTCTAATCTTGAGTTTCCACTTCGTTAACAAAAATTCTTGTGTTATTTATTTTCCGCATTATTTTGTTAACACATTGTGTACACACACACTTGCATTTATTTTAGAAGTCAATTTCTATTTTTCAGAAAACTCATTCTTCCTCATTTTGTTCAACATTCTAAGAGTAGGTGTACAGGTCAGTTTTTCATCCTCTTATTTATTTATTTATATTTATGTTTATATTTTTTTTGTGGTCTTTTTTAGGGGGGAGGGAGGTGAAAGATTTACTGGTTTAGAATGAATGGAAACTTAATCGACGACTATCATTTTTTGGTTTCATTTATACACATTTGATACATCATTTGTTACATGAGTTTTCTCTACAAGCAAGATAAAGATTGAAATATTCAAGTTTAAATCTTGTAGTTGCTGAATTCAAGTTACCTTCCTCTGTTGATAAAGTTGTTCGAAGTGAGGAGGTTCTCTGTGTTGGGTTTATCCGAAGCTGTTGCACATCATCTGAAGTTGCTGTTTTTATCTTAACAAGTGGGAGGGGGAGAAGAGTGGCGGTTTACAAAGTTATGCTGATGCTACTTTCTTGATTCTTTTGCTTGTCCTTTTCCTATGTATTACTATAGATATATTTCCCAAATTTTCCTTTGTTGTTGAAATCTAAAACAACAAAACCCAAACACCCCAAATTTGCTCCAATTTCGGCCAATAGAAAGAAAAACAAAACCCAACACCTCCTTCTCTTACAATTGATCAAGCCACCCAAAATTTTCCTAAGCCATTCAACCCATAAACAAAATCCAAGAACACCCATCCTGTTATCCCCTACCAAAGCCCTCAAAAATCAACCCAAATATAATCCTAACAATTAAACATGATTTTTATGCTATATAATCGATGGGTTCAACAAAAACACAAAGAAAAGCTAGAGATTTACCTCATCAAAACCCATGGCCGAAAATCCATATTCTTTTCTTCTTCTTCTTCTTCCTCCTATTCTTTTCTTCTTCTCTTCTTCTTCTCAAACTCAGTCTCTCTCTCTCTCTCTCTCTCTCTCTCTCTCTCTCTCTCTCTCTCTCTCTCTCTCTCTCTCTCTCTCTCTCTCTCTCGGCTGGGCAAAAGAAAGGGAGAGGGAGATGAGAACATGGGGGGAAAGAAAGGGGGGAGAAGAAAAGAAAAGAGGAAGAAAAGAAAAACTGGACACAAAAAATGGGGCTGGCGCGTGGTACACGAAAAATTTCGTGTCCCCCTCGTGCCCCCCCCCCCCCCCCCCCTCCAAAAAAAAACGACTTTGTTTTAAAATTACAAAAAAAAAAAAAAGTGATTTTTTTAAAATGATTAGATCTAATTTTTTGTTAAAAAAAATGAGTTCATATTTTTATTCCAAGAAAAGATTAAAAAAAAAAAAGTAAAATAAAATTTTAATCAACTGAGATTCTTCTCAATTTAAAAAATAGAATTTAAGTTTTTTTTTTTTTTTAATTTTTCTTTAGTTTTTTAGTTTTTTTTTTTTTTTTTTTAATTTTTAATGTTTTAATTTAATTTTTATTATTTTTTAATTGAAAAATGACAGGTGGTATGGTTAATATGGGAATATTTCGTCAAATTGCGTCTTTTTCAAAGGTTTTATTAGGTTGGAGTACCGGAGTCCAAGCGTTGGTAGTTCGGGGGGCTATCCCTAGAATGACTGGTAGATTAAGGGGCAAAATTGTATTTTTCCCCTAAAAAACAATTTTTTTATTATTTTATTTTTTAAAAAGGAAAAATGCACCATTAGAACATCCTGATTGATCGAACTCTATCATGACTAATCCGTCTAATGCAATAGGGTTGATCGGATGTTTGATTGATTGGAGTAATACACTTGGATCGATCGATCGGACTAGTATACTATGATCGATCTGACATTCGATCGAGACTAATGCACTAGTATCGATCTGATGTTCGATCGTTTGAAGTAATACACTAGGTTCGATCGGATCCTCTGTCGATCATATTATCATACTAGAATTGATCGGACTAGTACAATAGGATCGATCCGATATTTGATCGAACCTTCACTATGTCGAATTTGATCGATCAAACTCTACCATGATTGATAGAATTAATGTTGTTAGTATTTTATATTGGCTACATTCTGGATAAAACAAAAACACTTTATGTAATGGTTACGTTTTAAAGGATGGTCGGTTTTCAATTCAGAATCTTCATGTATTCAGAAAATGATCAAATCAAAAACAACAATTAATCACAAGCTTCTTGAAGATGTCCATGAAGAGTCCTTGCAAAATTCAAGACAAAAACAGCCGGTTCCTATACAACCGTCTAGACGGGCCTTTGGAGGCCCCTCAGTGTCCAGCAGATAACGATGAAGACGTCCGGACGTCAGAGCAACACCGTCCGGACGCTAGGTCAATCAGTATTCAACAAGGAGTTGGATTTCAAAAGTCGACACTGTTTGGGAAGTCTCTGCAAGCCGTCCGGACGACATGGCAACACGTCTGGACGATGTCCAGTATTCAGAATATTCCAGAGTTCCGTTCGAACGCGAAAAGGATTTTAGCGAAGACCGTCCGGACGCTCAGTCAAGCAATCCAGACGTAAACCTGATAAAGATAGAATTGCGTTGTTTCTGAAAGGATATCGCAGAAAACCGTCTAGACGTGGCTAAATTCCGTCTGGACGCTCGCCAAATAGAGCCCGAATCTCACCAGTTTTAGGTTTCCTATAAGCCTATAAATTGAGGGCCCTAGGCTTGTGTTTTGTATAGAATTCGATAGTGTATTCCATAGTGCTTAGAGAGGGTGTTTAGGGAGAATAGAAGATCCGCTAGCTCTCAAGTTGTTGTCGGTGTCTGCTCGATTGTTCGTGTGAAGTCAATCTTAGAGGTCGGCTTTAAGGTAAAGGAATCCATCAAAAACCCCTTCAAGTGGAAGATCTGGTTGGGAAGCGTTCGTGTTGGGTTACATGTCAGAGTTAAAGGTATGACTATTGCATAGGGTTATGTGAGTACGAGTATCTTGTAACTAGCTTTGTTTTTGGATAGTGGATTTCCTAAGTTTGGCTGCACCGAAGTGGTTTTTCTCTTCACAGAGTTTCTACTTCGTAACAAATATCTTGTCTTATTTAAATTTCGCATTTAAGATATTTGTTTGAACGCAAACACGTACACTTGGTTAAAATTAGAAGTCAATAATTATTTTCAAATGTATTAGGATCGATCAAATGTGTCGCCACTAATTTGATTGATCGAACTCTATCACAATTGATTGGACTAATGAATTAGGATTGATTTAATGTTAGATCCATCGAAGCAATGCATTTGGATCGATCAGATTTTCTATTGATCATATTATCCTATCATGATAGATCAGACTAGTAAACTATGATCGATTAGACGTTCGATCCATCAAATTAATTCATTAGGATCAATCGGATATTCTATTGATCATATTATCATATCATGATCGATTAGACATTCGATCGAACCTTCACTATGTCAAATTTGATCGATCAATCAAACTCTATCACGATTGATCCGACTAATGCACTAGGATTGATTTGATGTTAGATTCATCAAAGTAATGCACTAAGATTGATATGATATTCTATCGATCATATTATCCTATTGTGATTGATTAGACCAGTACATTATGATCGATTAGACGTTCGATTGAACCTTCACTATGTCAAATTTGATTGATCGAACTCTATCATGATTGATCAGACTAATGCACTAGGATCGATTTGATGTTCGATCGTTCTAAGTAATACACTAGGGTCGATCGAATCCTCTGTCAATCATATTATCATACTATGATCGATCGGACTAGTACAATAGGATCGATCTGATATTTTATCGAACCTTCACTATAATGAAGGTCGAATTTTATCAATCGAACTCTCCCACAATTGATCGGACTAATGTATTAGGATCGATCGGATGTATTACTGCTAATTTGATCGATCAAACTCTATCACAATTGATCGGCCTAATGAACTAGGATCGATCTAATGTTAAATCCATTGAATGCATTAGGATCAATCAGATATTCTATCGATCATATTATCCTATCATAATCGATCGGACTAGTAAACTAGGATCGATAAGACGTTCGATCGAACCTTGACTATGTTGAATTTGATCGATCAAACTCTACCACGATTGATTAGACTAATGCATTAGGATCGATTGGATATTTGATCCAATACCACTTTTATTATTATTATTGTTTTTTCTGTTAACTATTAGCGGCCACTTATAAAAATGGCTGCTAATAACACATTATCAGCGGCCAACTTTAAAGGTGGCCGCTAACGGGAGATTATTAGCGGCGAATAAATCGTCACCGCTAATATCTTCACACTAAAGAATTATTAGCAACGGCATTCGTACCGCCACTAATAGTATGTTATTAGCGATCACCTAAAAAAGCGGCTGCTAATGAACATTATTAGCGACAACCTTTGGGCCGCTGCTAATAACTTCACACAAACACCTATAAATTGATAATACTTTTATTTCTTAATTTTTTTTCTTTTCATTAAGTATTAGCGGCGAAGACAAATGTCGCCGCTAATAGTATACTATTAGCGGCAACTTTTGGGCCGCTGCTAATAACTTCATACAAACACCGATAAATTGATAATACTTTTATTTCTTTATTTTTTTTCTTTTCATTAAGTATTAGCGGTGAAGACAAATGTCGCCGCTAATAGTATACTATTAGCGGCCACCTCATAAAGTGGCTGCTAATTAGACATTGTTAGCGGCAACTTTAGGTCGCCGCTAATGTATTTATTATTAGCAGCGATCAATGTCGCCGGTAATAGCTTCCCAAAATTCCCGCCGAAGTATTAGCTACCACATATTAGCGGCAACGTGAAATTCAACGCTAATATTAATGTTTTTGTGTATTAGCGTCTATTATTAGCGGCCACATTGATGTTGCCGCTATTAGTGCATGATTAGCGGCAATTATTAGCGGCGAGATATTTTTTTCTGCTAATTTGGTATTATTAGCAACCACTTGTAAATTTGGCCGCTAATGTGGCTACTAATGTGGCCGCTAATGATCAAATTTCTTATAGTGTGGAATCCGTTACAAAGGTTTTATAAGTATGATTACTTGTACAACTTAATTCTTCTTTATTGGATTTTCTAGGTTGGTTACCCTATAATGGTTTTTCTCTTTGAAGTACTCAAAGAGTTTTCACTTTGTCATCAATTATCTATGTGAATTGCTTTATTGTTTTTCATATATTTTGTGGTTGTTGCATGTTGTAGTTAATTATTTTTAAAAATTCTGCATTATTTTGGGATACACATAAGCAAGTTCAGTGGTTGAAACCTCTGTAATCGATCGATGGGAACATCGAAGCTGTCTATTCAACTCCCTTCTAAGTGTTGTTACAGTTTTGAGCTATTATTTATCAACTTGATTGAACAATATATGCATGGCTGAGCCAGCTTTTAGACTTTGGAGGGTCAAATTGAAAAAAAAAAAAAAAAAAAAAAAAAAAAAAAAAAAAAAAAAAATTGGGTAGGGGGCCAAAACAAAAATAAAATAAAATTAGGGGTGCAATTCAATTTATTTATTTATTTATATTTTTTTTTAGAAAAGCTTGAAGCTTGGGGAGGCCATGAACCCCCCAAAGCTCTACCTAGCTATACCCCTAAATATATGATATTGTAATTAACCGTGTATAAAGAATTTCTCTAAATTATCCAATAAAACTTTAATCTCTTTTATCATTACTTTTCATTTTCTTTTGCATAAAGTTAGATTGATAAAGAAATGCTATTCTTGCAGTGACAAAATCTCGAGTGGTGTAAAATGAGATGAGACATTTGAAAAACATATGGCTTCGTCATTTAACACGTCAAAGATGATGTATACAAATAATTCAGATGAAGGCAAGGAATTGCCAATTGGCAAGACGTAAGAGTTGGAAAACTCCAACCGCCTGACGGCTGACGTTAACATGCATCACTTCAATCCTAAATTTAGAATTTGAGATTGTTGTTTTGTAGATAAAAAATATAATTTTAAATTAAATTATAAATAATAAATTATTTGAGAACTATATTTTTTAAAAATTACATTATTTTAAATAGCATGTAAATGGTGCTATTTTAAAAATGTAAAATTTTAAAGACTATCTTATAATTTTGAAGGTTAACTGTAATTTTGTCAATTATTTTTTTAAATTTCATATTTTAAAAATTTACTTTCTATAAACGCAAATTCAAAGAGACTGTTAAATTAATGATGTTAGACATAGTACATTAATGACTTTAGGTTTTTATTTATTTATTTATGACAACTAATGACGTTAATTGTACGCTTTACAAAGACACCAATATATATATACTGAGGCATCTGATGCATGATTTGAATAATTCACCGATTCATTGTTTGGATTAACCATAAAGTTAGCAACAATAAATTGAATGTTCCATATATATATATATATATATATATATATATATATATATTATACCAAAATATAATAAAAGTACACTGCAAACTTGTAAGTGAAGCTACTAATTTTCATAAAGTCCCTTCCAAAGAGATTAATTAAATTTTTCTCTAAATTAGTCTAAAAGAAAATTTCTCTAACAACCAATTTATTAAATTGACATATTTTAAAGCATGTAATTTTTATATACATTTTTTAAATATATTTAAAAATGCATGTAATTTATCAACCATATTAAAAATGTATATATACTAGAATAACATATTCTAAAAATAAATGTCAACTTAATAAAATTTCCTCAATTAAATTTAGATAAAACTTTGTGCCAAAGAGATTATCATGAATATCTTACTCTTTTCTTTTTTTAATAGGTTTAATATCTTATCAAATTACGATGATGTCATCGTTCTTGGGCATGTATTGAAAGTCAACAAAATCATCTGACTCGAGTCCAGCTGTAGTTAGATCAAATCATCAAACTCTAATAAAATTACCATGTAGTTATCATTGACCAATAGTGTATCTTCAAAGTATATCAATTGCAATCAAATTTATAATTATCAATACTTAATAAGCCAATTCATGGGATGTGGTATCTAGTTTCCATGGAAAGCCTACATATGAAAGGTGTTGGTACAATTGTATACAGTGGCCTCAAGATCCCAAGATTCACTGGTAGGGTTTAGCTAACCTACTATGACGCTCAAATTAGCAAGGCAGACGCTCTTTTAGGACTTGAGGGACTTCCGTCAAGAATTTGTTATCTGATATATATGGAGATTCATTTTCCCAATTTGTTGTAAGGGACAATATTTGCATGGGATTGCAGTTAGCTAAGCGGGAATTGCCTGCTTGTTAGCATTCATTTGGTGAAGGTGCATGCACTCAGATCCTAATAGTTGGTTGAGCTTATGGGCCGCTAGACTGTTAGGCTGTCGATCCCTTAAGGGCAAGTGATCCTTCATATTATTGAAGGTCAACTAGGCTTTCCAATGGACAGACCCCTCCAAGGGGTGGTCGGTATCCTAGCCCTACAAATGAAAATAAGAACTTTTAATTTTAAACACACAAAATGATTCACTTGTTTTTTTGTTGAGAAATTTGAAAAAAGGGATGACAATTTATTACAAATAAAGTATTTCTGCAAATGGCATGAAATAAATTTTTCTAACTCAATATATTAAATTTACACGTGTTTTTAAAACATGCATGTGATTCTCACATATATTTTTAATACATCATTTCTTATAAAATTTAAACCAATAATAATAATAAAAAAAAAATGATGAATCAGCTTTACCATTATTCTAAACAAGAGGGGAGGGGAATTTCAAAAGCTAAAATGTTTTTCTAGTAGAAAGAAAGAAAGAAAAGACTTGATTTGGACCTACAACACTTGTCAACAGTTCACAAATATTGTAGGCAGGATTGGCTTGGAGCCAGCTTGCACCAACTAAATAGTTCAATAATTGATGAGGAAGATAGTTAAATTTAAAAGAAAAAAAAAAAAAAAAAAAAAAAAAAAAAAAAAAAAAAGAAAGAAAGAAAGAAAGAAAGAAGAAGAAGAAGAAGAAGACGACGTAATCCCAAAAGAAAACAGTGGCAAAGCAAAGACCAGATCAAACAACCATTCCATTCAACCAAAAAAGGGCCCCAAACCCATAGATTAGTTAAAGCAAAGAGGCATTCAGCCGATTTTGGAACAGTGATGTTTTGATAAATCTAATCAACATGCTTATGGAAGTGAAACATTGACATTATTTGGGAACCAAATACACTGCACTTTCTTCCTCTCAAAATTCCATAAATCTTTTGAATTCAAAGTATGCTTATCAATCAAGCCAATATGTTTTAGTGCATCTTATTTGATTCTAGAAATGGTTGTTAGAGTTCAAGACATGATTTGACATTTTACCCTCATAAACTTTTCATCTTTCTCGTAAAAATAATCTGTAACGATCCACTCTTAACGACACAATATTATTTGTTTTTAACTTTTTGAATTAGATTTTTTAGAAGGTCATTCATCTTAATACTATTCACGCAGAAATATGTTAAATTGCGAAGTTTTGATAGATTTATGACCATCACGACTTTAAAATGCTTTGTATTAATTCTCATATCCAAACAATGTGACACGTTACAAATACTTTATTGCGAAGACTGAACAATGCTTTTTATGACAACTTTTTACCTATTATGTCACGTCTCAAATAAAAAGTAAAAAGCACCGATTATGAATTTTATCAAATGAGACAATGACTTTCATTGTAAGATAATCCACGTAAAGGCGGTTTAAATGTACCAATTAAAGATCTGACATCTTTTATCTTTGTCTCTTGCTTTTTTCTCGGCAAAATATTTTTCAATACATCTTTTCATTGTATAGTTCAAATTGTTCAATCATGATATTAATTACAATTAGATGGAAAAATAAATAAGTAAATAACTTCACAAAAAAAAATCAAATTATCGGTGATTTTGAAGAAAAAAATGTATTAAAGTACCAAACGTTTTAAACTAGTATATTCAAGTTTTCAAATATCTCACTTAAAAATTCTGTTAAAATTTCTAAATCTTTGAAAAAAAAAGTACCCATGTCTGAATTTTTAAAAACTTTTATGTACTTTTTTTTTAAAAAAAATACAGGGGTATTTTAGGAATTTTGATAGGATTTAACAATAAATTATAATGGAGTACTCTTAAATAAGACATTTAGAAACTTGAATATATTAGTTTGAGACGTTTGATAGTTCAATACCATTTTTTTAAAATGACCGATAGTTCGACATCCTTTTTTAAGTTATTAAAAAAAAATAAAAAATGATGATATTTCAAAAGTCTACATGCGGAGGATCCAGATGACAGATTTGGGCTTTAAGGCTTAATTATAAAGGTAGCTCTTTCAAATGAAAAGTATGGGCCTAGTTCTAGCTCCATTTTTTGAAAATGGCTTTAGAGACTCACTTTCGGTGAATAGTCCCATTTGCCAAATTTCTTTCTTTGATTTCTTTTCTCTTGAAGATCGAAAAATGAATAATATTTTCTTCTTATTTGATGAAGAATTTTTTTTTTCCTCTTTCTTACGGTAGATTACTAAACTACATAATTAAACAATTGATATGCTATTATAAGTCTATAAGGTTTATATTATATTTCTATGGGCCCAAATAGAAACGAACACTATATATGATTGGTTATTGGGTTTACTTTTTAGTGGTTTTTCTATGTGCCCACTCCCACTTGTTGAAAGGGTAAAAGAACGAAGAGGAAGGATAGAAGATATCCTTTCAACTTGCTAGGCCTTCTATGGATTTCGTAACTATAAACAAAAGGTGGACAAGTAGGTTATATTTATGTTCCATGTGAACTTTAGTTGTTGGGTTTGAAAATATAAACTTATTGTATTCATATTTTCAATTAACGCTATGTTTGTTTCGGCGTAATATGATTTCTGAAAAATGGTTTCGACATTTTACGGTGTTTAGTAAGGGTGAAAATAATGGTCAACGAAAATCATTTTCAGTTTGACCATAAAAATTTCTATAATTTTTGGAAAACGATTTATGATTTTAAAAACCGTGAATCGTTTCCGAAATTAAACTCTTCGTCTTTGCAAGCACGTTTGATATCCGATTGCCAGAATTCAACCTGGTCGATCGTAGGAATCTAGACGGCTTCGGAATCCGGCAACATCAGGCCATTAGAATAATGCCGGCGGACCAGATTCAAGCCGAAACTGGCAGGAATTCGGCCATGGTCAGAAGCCGACCGGATCTTACCGGATCCGGGCCATTGATCCGGCCACTGATCCAGCCAGATCTGGACAGATTTGGTCACTAATCCGACCGGGTCTGGCCAAAATGGCTGGGATCCGGTCGGATTTGGACGGATCTGATCATTGATCTGGCCGGATTTGGACGAATCCGGTCACTGATCTGGCCAAAATGGCTGAGATCCGGCAGGAATCCGGCCAAACATATTTGTCAGAATCCGGTGGCAATTGCTTTTTCATATTTTGTAATTTTTTCGTACGAGCTAAACGCCTGAAAATATTTTTGAGAAAATCATTTTTTTTAAAAATGATTTCGTCGAAAATATTTTACTACGAAAACCATTTTACGTCGAAGCAAACGGAGCATAAATGTAAAAATTATATTTTACTCAAAAAGAGTGAAAATACTTGTAGGATGATGCAAGAGTTTGATGGTAACTTTGGCATTAGAAATTATATAAATAAAATTCAAAATTTAATAAATGTTTTTAAAAATAATGAGTGGCAACTTCAAGTTATCGCTAACAAGCTATCATCAGTGACGAAAACCCGTTTTTGGACAATATTGAATAGTTTCAGCGACAATATTACGCTAATTAAACTGTGGAGTTCTGATAGGTTCATGACCATTATAGCTCTAAAACGTTATGTATCAAGAATATTGCGAATATATATATATATATATAAGCACATTTTTATTTTCATACCAATATAATATGGACGACGTCACAAATACTTTATTGCTAAGACCATCATTGAATTCGTTCCACTTTTTATGACGACTTTTTGCCTATTACGTCACGTCTCAAATAAAAAGAAAAAAGCACCGATTAGGAGTTTTATCAAATGAGACAATGACTTTTATTGTAAGATATTCACGCGGTTTAAATGTGTACCAATT
Organism: Alnus glutinosa; assembly: GCF_958979055.1. Classification (NCBI taxonomy): domain Eukaryota; kingdom Viridiplantae; phylum Streptophyta; class Magnoliopsida; order Fagales; family Betulaceae; genus Alnus; species Alnus glutinosa. The sequence continues at coordinate 10,709,662 of NC_084887.1, forward strand.
AAGATGTAACATCTTTTATCTTTGTCTCTAGCTTGTTTATCGGCAAAGCATTTTTCAATACATCTTTTCATTGTATAGTTCAAATTGTTCAATCATGATATTTCCATTAGAAGGAAAAAAAGAAAAAGAAAGATGATATTTTCAAAGTCTAAATAAACGGTTTAATTTAGTAGTCACATGTGGAGGATCCAGATGATGGATTTGGGCTTTAAGGATTATACAGGTTGCTCTCACAAACGAAAAGTATGGGCCCTAGTTCTAGCTCCATTTTTTGAAAATGGCTTTAGAGACTCACTATCAGTGCTAGGCCTTCTATAGATTTAGTAACTAAAACCAAAAGTTGGACAAGTAGGTTTTATTTATGTTACATGTGAACTTTTGTTGCTGGGTTTGAAAATATGAACTTATTGTATTCATTTTTTTAATTAATGCTCCGTTTATTTCGGCGTAAAATGGTTTCTGAAAAATGATATCGGCATTTTTCGTTGTTTGATGGGGGCGAAAATAATAATCAACCGTCAAATGATTTCCGTTTGACAAAAAATGCTTAATAAATTTCGAAAAATGATTTAAAAAACGTAAATTATTTTTCACAGACGGCCGACAAAATCGACCTTTTTTTAAACGACGTTGTCGACCTTCATGCTCCAGCAGTCGACAATCGCCGAAAACTGGCAACCATCTCCGGATTCCGACAAGTCAGATTTCAGCACAGGTAAGAATCTAGCCGGTGCTAGAATCTAGAAATTTATGCTGAAATCCAGCGATGTCCGACCACCGTCGTCGGATTCCGGCAATACTGTGCCATAGAATGGTCGGATCTTGGCCAGAACGGCCAGATCCAATCGGCTTCCGGCCATTTTGGCCACCATCGCCGAATTTCGGCGATACTGTGCTATATTTCTGCCAAATTGGCCGGAATCTGGCCGGGAAGGTCAGATCTCGGCTAGATCTTGGCCCGAACGGCCAGATCTAGTTGGCTTCTAGCCAAATGACTGGGATCCAGCCATTTCGGGCAGAATCTGGCACAAATGGCTGGATTCTAGCAAGCACAAATGGTCAACCGCTTTAAAAATAATTTTTTAAAATAATTACAATTTTAAAAAATATGATTATTATAAATCAATGTGCATATTTTAGTTGTTTTTTATATTATTTTATATTAATATTTTTATGTTGTGAATAAAAATTCATTTTTATAATTTACACAAAAAAAATGTTTTCGACGGAAAATATTTTTTTGAAAAATGACTTCTCAAAAAATATTTTACGACGAAAATTATTTTACACCAAAACAAACAGAGCATAAATGTAAATTATATTTTACTCAGAGAAGTGTGAAAATACTTGTATGATGATGCAGGAGTTTGATGGTAACTTTGGCATTAGCAATTATATAAATAAGATTCTAAATTTAATAAATATTTTTAAATATTACGAGTGACAACTTGAAGTCATTGCTAATAAGCTATCATTAGCGACGACATTAAAAGTGACGTTTGTTGATCGACTTTAAGTTGTCTTCAATGATCAGCTATAAGCGCGCGACGGCATATCATGCCGTCGCTAATAACTTATTATTAACGACGACATATCGTGTTGGGTTCATAAACTATTAATAAGGACCCATATTATTAGGGATGATTTTTATCCCTATTGAGCAACAGGGACGGAGTATTTGCGTCTACATTATTAGTGTCGACCTGTCGTCAGTGTAAGGCAATATAGAGACATCATTATAGACTTTTAGAGAAAAAAAAAATCGTTGCTAATTAGATTCATATGAATCGAGCAAGATCAATCCCACAGACAAGATCAAATCGGCGAGCGAGGAAAAGCTAGCAATCGTCCTCGATCTACTACTTGTAGCCAACATTCAAGGACACATCTGCAGGCTACAGCTAATCAATTTCATGTTAAACAATGGGAGCCGCGAAGGCCAAGGCCAAGTTGACTAAAAATTAAGGTGAGACCGGATCTTAAGTAGTTTTTAAAGGCTCTTTTCTGTGACGTCCTACATTGCTTGCTTGTGAACGAGAATGTGCTTATATGTATAAATGCACTCTTTTATGACACAATGCGTTTTAAAGTCGTGATGGTCATGAACTTATCAGAACTCCGCAGTTAAGCGTGCTTCTGCGAGAGCAATTCCAGGATGTGTGACCTCCTGGGACGTCTGGTTTGGAGAGCCAAAAGCGAATAACATTATGTCATTGAAAGTAGGTCGTTACACTTTCTTTTTTTTGAAATGTTGGACAATGAGGTGGTTGACTGACATAACGACTTCCTTTTTTTGAAATGTTGGACAATGAGGTGGTTGACTGACATATTCTATATTATAAGCATTGTTTTTGTATCTTTTCTCACGTTCTACTATTGTTGCATGTGGAGCTGCATGTGATGTTCTTACTTCTTACGATCACAGAGAGAGAGAGAGAGAGAGCAAACGAAGAAACTCATATCATAACAAAAGAAGAACAAAGAAAGGTAGAAAAATGGCATGAAATTAATGTAGATATACACGCCAAACCCAAATCGCTCCGATCCTTAATTATGCGATTAAACAAAAGGAAAACAGATAGGAACACGGAAAATACTCAAGAGAGAGCCCCCATGCACACTAACCCAAGCCCAAGAGCCAAACCCCAACCCACCACATTTCTCCCACCCGCAGCCGCAGGCGGAGTTGGCGTGCCGGCCGTGGTGTTTGTCGTAGTATTCGTGCTGCCAGATGGAGTTTTTGCCGGCGGCGGTGCGGAAGCGGCTGGTTTAGCACCAAACAATTCCTCAGGCAACAGCACTTTGTCCACTTGGTAAACCGCCAAAGGAAATTGTTGTCTTAACGGGTTGTTGATTTGTGTTACAACGATGCCGGTTGAGACATTGACTTGGTTGCCGTTGCCGTTGCCGGTGAAGTTAAGGCCCCAGACACCAGAGTCGCCGGAGGCTTGAGTACGAACGGGGTTGGAAACTGTTTGGAAATCGGATAGAGAGTAGTATTTAGGCGTTACGTGGTACAGAACAAGCTGGACTTTTTGTTGGTCTGTGAGGCTGTTTATAGTCCCAGCTTTGAGATTGTTGAAGGCATTGTCGGTCGGGGCGAAGACACTCACGCCCTCACTGGAGCTGTTGAGCTGGTTTTGGATTTGGTTGCCCACTTGGGTCTCGTTGAGGAGGCGAATGAAGGTGGTGTATTGTCCGGCTTTATCGAGGATTCCAGTGAGGTTGGCGGGGCCGGTGGGAGATGGCGCCGGGGCTGAGGGGGTTTGGGCATTGGTTTGAGGAGAAATGAGTAGTAGTTGCAGGTTGAGGGCAAAGAGAATGAGAGAAAGAGGTGTGGAAGCCATAATGCTGGTTGAAGGTGGAGGTGGTGAAGGAGCTGAACGAGTAAAGGGGATTTATGGGATAAGATGTTCGCTGGACTTTGTTGGAATGAGCTGGCCACAGGCTTAATTGAATCAATCCAATATCCCATATAAAACTTAGAAATTGATATTTAAATGTGTTAGATTATTTTTATATTCTTTATATTAAGGCTTTATTTATTTATTTGTAGGTTTATTCTTTTTCTTTTATTTTTTATTTTTTATTTTTTCACAATAAAGACCATATATTGGAAGAGAAATGATCCCTACACTCATTTCTCAATACAACCCCACAACAAGCTAATGTGGCTGGTAATATTTTATTATTTTTTTACAAAAAGAAAAGAAAACAAAACAAAAAAAATAATAAAATATTACAAGCCACATCAGCTTGTTGTGGGGCTGTTGTGAGAAATGAGTGTATGGATCATTTCTCATTAATTCAGGTAGTACAAAAATTCAATATATGCAGTCAACATGTAACGCTAAGGACCTTAATCTGTCTCTTCTTCTCGATCTTCTTCTGCTTCCGCTCTCTCCTTCGTAGTATATATTCTACAAAGTACAAAATGTAAAAGAGAATAGAAAATTAGAGAATCATGTATTTTTGTTTTGCCTTGAACATAAACCATATGTGATACAAAAGGTTTAACTTAGTACCATGTATTTCTAATTAATTTGTAATTATATTCTGTTAGAAAAAGTAAAAGAAAGCAGAAAACAGAATGCTCCTAAGGCGCGTTACAACGTCGCTTCCCTTAAGAAATTATTTGCCTCCACCAAAAAGGTATGCAAAGAATTACAATAAATATTTCTCCATGATACAATGAAGCCCAAAATTCTCTTTTTGTTTAATTGTGTTTTGTACAAATGAAAATTAAACCTGAACACTTTCAATTTTTTTTCTATTATATCAAGAGACAGACAGAGACTTTGTAGTATTATGTTGATAACTGCTAATCCAACCGTCCATAATTACTTAAGTAATAGTAATAAATTGTTATTTTAATAAACACTTAATTTTGACCATCAAATCAAATAACTGTCAATGATCATTTAATAATAAACATTAGATCGTTATTAATTAATCTCAACCGTAAGATCAAATGTGATTTGACCTTACAATTTATTTTAATGATGGTTCAATAAATCTAACCACTGGATCTACCTAAGAAGCATCTTATGATATAGATCAAATCACCAGATCGATTGATCATAACCATCCAAAATTGAAAGGTTATGATTAAATTGCTCCGATGCTTCGTGTTAAGTGCACCATCAAAGCACCACTAGATCCCCACAGCCCACTACCACGCGTGCGTGAACGTCCGGGTACTAGAGTATACACGTAAATACATACACCCAAATATTATTTTAAATGCTTAAAGTGTGCTGGGCTTTATAAATGTCAACCACACTTTCTTTTTTTCTCATGTGAGACTTTCTTCATTTAATGCTTTTTAACACTTTCCTTTTAAAACATTCTCAAGACACAAAATAAATATATATACATATAATTTTGAAAATGCTTTAACATATTCAAATTAAATAGTTAATATAGTGCTATGGCATAGTGTGCTCCAAATCCTCGTTGTTGTATCAGAAAATTATTTAATATATATATATATAATATGTCCACACAAGACAGGAAAGGAAAATTTAAAATAGTGACATCTACTTCATAAGGAGTGGTCTCTAGTTGATTGAACTACCCCTTGAAAACATGTTTTCATTATTTAGGGTCGTTTGGAGGTTGCTGGTTTCCAAAATATATAAAACGGCATTTATTTTATTTTATTTATCACCAAAAGAGATCAAAGGAAAAAACCAAAGGTCTTCTCTTTTTTATCACTAAAAAGGAAAAAAATAAAATAAAATAATCAAAGCTTATAAGTTGTCATTGTACTTGCAATAATATTATATTGGTGGCTGAATTGGCAAATTGTAGGTTGTAAATTTAATTACTTGCAAAATTGAGTTTGGTCAATGCCTGTTCATATTTCTTTCAATTAATCGAACCTGTGCAACATATATAATTAGTGTGGTGCAAGCAATGCTGTAAAGAGAAGTTGGCCCTCAATTATTAACCAATGGGCTAGCTAAGTATATTATATATATAGCACTTGGAACCGTTCTTCCAAAATCATAGTTTACTTGATAACCCATTTCTGTAAATCTGAGTCTCAATCCTTGTCATGCACTTAACTTGTAAGAGCATCTCCAATAATATTATGCATGACTTTTAGTTAATAAAAAAAATACTATTTTTTATTTTATTGCTACTTTTTTAATTGGTTTTCTATTCCATTTTCTATTTTTTTTTTCAAAAAAAAAAAAAAAACCAACAAGAGAGAAGGGAGATAAATGATTATTGCAAAAAGAGAGAGAAATGGTTTTTTAAAAAAATACATAAGCTATAGTACTTGACTACTTGTCAAAAATTAAGTAGCTAATTGAAAAACAGAGTATTAAATTTTGCCTAATATTAAATAAATATACACTACTAAAGTTTTAAAGCATTTGTTGAAGATTCCTGTAATAGATGCCTAAGAGCACTAGCATCAACAATTCTTTGAAACTTTTTGTCAATTCAAGGAATTAATTTTTTTTTTCCTATTTAAATACACTTCACAATAGCTTCATTTATTTTTTTCCTATATTATATATTTAAATATTCTTTAAATTGAATGAAAAGAGAAAGAAAAAGGAAATAGAAATTATTTAATATTATTTCAAATAAATGCTAGCTAGAAGAGTAAGTTGGCGAGAAAAAATAAAGTTTTTTTATATTAAAATAATATTAAGGAAACCATTTTCTTTCTCTATATCTATTTCCTTGGTGTTTTCTTCATTAATTTATAAAACAATAAAAAAAACTTCTATTCAAAAGTAAAAGAATGTGATTTAGTGAAACTACTACCGATGCCTGACATTAAATAATGCATCAGGCTCCCAATCCTTGATAATGACATGTCAAAGGTTCTTCATATTTTGCCTTTCGACCTACAGAAATTGGCCACACGTTAGGCTAGGCTCATGAACCCAACGAAGATATCCATCCCAATTAAGAATCTCATTACCTAATTTACATATTTTAATAGAGGGAGGACCAACACATGGTAGGTGTCCTTAATTTGGCAGCCTGGCATAATTATTTATAAGTAATCATGTAGGTTACCAAACTACATGTATAATTGTATAATTCTTAAAATTTCTAACAATAATGCGAAAATAATATATTTTATCATGTTAGAAATATGTTTTTGTAAGTCCCATTGTAACGATGATTGTGTTTGTCCATTCAAATATTGGTGAATGTGGACCTTCTTGTCGTTCCATCAACGTTATTAATGAAAACATATCGATTCTTTATGATCCGTGTAAACTGTGTGATTTCTCGTTTTATTGAGTGATAAAGGTGCCTTAAGTGAGTAAAACCATGTCACCAACTGAAGCACATATATAGATTAGCACAAATTGTTTGTACGGCTACGATTTTAATCATTATTATTATTTGCATGAAAAAACGTGCACTTTTTTTTTTCTTACCATAAAGTGCAAATGTAATATCTAAAATAAATATATTTAATTTAAACAACAATAATCATGATTTATAAAATAGATATATATATTTTTTTAATTATTAAATGTCACATATAAATGGTTTTCAATAAAGTGCTATAAATTGAATTTCCTTGAAACCTTTAAAACCTCGCAAATTTTATTTTTATTTTTTTATTTAAAGAAAAAACAACAAATTTTAGTTTTCGAACGTTTGACGTTCCCACTCGAACGATCGAGGCCTTCTTTTTTGAATGTTCAAAGTTCCTACTCAAACGATCAAGACCTTTTGTTCGAAGTTCCCACTCAAACGATCGAGATTTTCCTACCTCGAATGTTCAAGTTTCCTCTAAGCATTTGAGCTTATCTGAGAAATTTTTATCTTTTTAGAAACCTTAGCCCTTTTCGCATGCAAGAAACAATATAAAGCCATCGTCTAAAAACACTATTTTCATCATCCCTTCACACCAACAACCCTAGAGGAGACGAGAGGTCCTAAGGAGAGAAAATTAATGTGACTCTTGGTGAGACTTCATCCTCAAGAGAAGGTAACTCCTAAACCTCAATCTCGTTTTAACATATTTTTATTGGTTTTAATCTATTGATTTTGTCGTTTAGAAAACATCATGTGGGTTTTTAAAAAATGAAGTATGTTACACTAGGATTTTATAATAAAGCATGGGTTAGCTATATTTTCAAAAAGATATGAACTTGCTCATACTTTCTAAAAAATAATAGACTCATAATTAACGTGTGTGTGTGTGTGATCAATTTGTAACAGAATATCTATGAAAAATAATAAAGACTTCTAATTTACAATGTGTGTGTGAATAATGTATAACAAAATATCAAATTGTGGAATTTAAACGAGATAGATATTTTGTTAACAAAGTGGAAATTCAATAAGAGAAAAACCACTCATGAGAAACCAAACCCAGGAATTTCACTATTCAGAAGACAAAACTAATAACAAAGCAGTAACACTCACATACCCTGATGTAGCAATCGTACCTTGCACTCTGACACGTAACCAAACGTGAACGCTTTCCAACCAGGTCTCCTACCTAAAGAGGTCTTCAATGGATTCCTTTACCTTAGGACTCCTCCCTAAGCTAGACTTTACACGAACAAGAACCACACACGGAGCATTACTTAGATAGCTAGCAAATCTTCACAATTTTTACTTAAACACCCTCTCTAAGCTCTAGAGAATTCAATACTGAATTCTGTAAATAATACATACCTAGATGCCTCTATTTATAGGCTTAGAAGACCTAAAGCGCCACTGATTCGGATTTCTCTAGTTGTCGTCCGGACGGAGTCATAGAGTGTCCAGATGGTGAACTGTGCAACCGCTTTTCCATAACGCGCTTCACGTGTTACCATATTAAGGCTGTGTCTGGACGGTGTTGCCCTAGCATCCGGACGGCTGCAAGCTGTGTTTCCCGATCCGTGTCTGCAAAGGAAATATGGATTCTTCTCGAACACTGAAGAGCGTCCGAATGTGTTGCCCTAACGTCCGGACGGATGTACGCTGAGCTGTCAGAATCTTCTAGCAACAGGAGGGCGTCCGGACGCTTCACTAGACTGTCCGGACGGAAATAAGGGATCCGAATTTTGTTGAGTCGGGAACTTCGCAGAATCTTCCTGAAACTCTGAAATTGCCTTCTTGAAGCTTGTGACACTGAAACTTGTCATAATCAGACCCTTTTCATATTAGAGAAATAAACTCTAAATATCTAAAGAATCTGAAATAAACGGTATCCCTGTTAAAATAGCAACATTACATTATAGTGATTTTGTCAACAGAATAAAGCCAATAAAATTAACAAACTCCCATTTTGGCCATTCTGGGACATAAATCACTTGACCGATTTAAAAATACAATCCCGGTCCAAAAATAAAAATACTCTCCCTTTTTGTCTTAAAATGACAAAGGGTAAACAGAGTATTGGAAAACCACAGTTAAACAGTTTCAAAGTCCAAACATAGGAAAATAGAAAACTGCAAAAAGCCCAAATAATCAGAAGTTTGTAAAACAATTGATAGAGGGAAGAACAAAAATCCTAAAAGCACCAAATCCTGCAGATCCACTGAACCAAGTGACGGAGAGAAATCCGTTCATTAATATGGATTTTGCCACATCGGCTTCTAGGTCCTGAAGCCAGGAATGCAAAGACTGAACAACTTCAGTCACTTAAGTTTGCAAAGCCTGAAACTAATTATTCGCAGATTGAAATCCTCTACTCAACTGGTCTGCAAGATAAATGAGAAAATTCACCACTGAACCTCTAACTAGTGCAGAAAGATGCTATGGAATGCTCTACATGAGCTGGAGGAAAAAGCTCATCTAAATCCTGGGACCCTTGGAATTTGAGCATATGACTTCAACAACAGTCTGTTTTCCAAATGATCCATCTGTCGGACGTTGTGTTGGGAGCCGTTGGCTGACATATTCCTGAAAATATTTGAATAGAAATATTTCCAAAAATACCACAACCAAGAAAGGTTAGATCCTGTTAGTTCCGAAAACAATGTGGTATTATGACGGCTATTAATTGGATGCCAAAAATACATAAGCAAATATAGCAATCAAAATGACTCAGATATATAAATATCAACCCAACACACAGACATAATATGATTTTCATGCACAATATCTCAAGAAAATATTCCAATCAACAAATATTCCAATATTCAAAAAAGTACAAAAACTTAAAAGAACGAAGGAAGACACAGAGAATATCAAGGAATGAGAAGAGATGTGCAGAGAATGCCAAAATCTTAGGAGAAATCTACGAGAAAAGCACACAACATGACCCAAAAAAAATGCAGTGCTGTGTGAATGGAAAAGAAAGTAAATGGCATAGATCGATAGAGCCGCAAGCGTCCGGACTCAAGAATAGGTTTTTCTGAATGTTTCACAATGGAAGCTGAAAATAGAGGAAAAATTTGTAAAAAAACAATTTTCCCTAAAGTTAGCTTTAGAACATGCATGTATAAATAACTAATATGACAGTCAAATAGCAATTCAAAAATATACAAAGATATAATTAAGAGTTAAGTATTCAATAAGCACAAATTTCCCTGCAAATAGAAATTTAAAATAAATTACTCAACTTATGTTATGTGTGTATGTGTGAAAGTTTTCTCAATAAGGTATGATGTTTGCTGATCTGATTTAGAACAATTGAATTTTCTAAACAAGAGAGAAATTCAATATTAGATCAGTAAAAAGTCAAACCTTATCTTACTAGGGCTTAGCCACCCTCATCTAATACACTGCCCCTAAGGTGCAACATTTTTCTTTTACTTAGTCCATTAGTGACCGTCTGTTTTCGCAATGAATTGGTCACTAACTGTTTCTATAAGGACAAGTTCAAGAACATTTTTAAGCATATTCAACAGTGGATCTTTTGAATCCAGATTTTCTAATTTTTAATGCTTTATTTATTGCTTGTGCTGTAACCTAGAAAGAATGCCAGAATTTATGGGTTCTAGGTTCAACTCTTGAGTTGATCAATTTGACTATCTTAGCAAAAAAAGTCTCTCTCATCAGAATTTTCAAAAGCTAAATATCAGAGAGTGAAAAAAATGTACCTTAAAGGAGCTTTGGATAATGCACAATTTTTCATCGCATGAGAAAAGCAACTATCTAACATTAAGATGGAACAAGAAAACTTAGCAGATATCAAGTATAAACTCTGAATCATATATAAACATATTCAATCACTACACAATGAACTGAGATATCAAGCAAAAATACATGTAATATTTGAAAAGCTATCAAAAGAAATAAATAAATAAATAAATAAATTCTGCATCTTCTCCCCCTATTATTTATTTATTTATTTTATGTTGAAAAAAAAAGACAGAAAAACAACAAAACATGCTTATGGAGAAAAGAAATAATATCTAGCCCTAGCATGTAAGGTAAGAGTAAACCTAACCTCGGGGAGAGAGGTTTGGAATTACCAAGATAGAAAAGCAGCTGCCCGACTTGCTTTTTCTGTCATCCCCATAAATATCTGTAGAAGTTTTTCAAGATAACAAGAGAAAACATGGGGATAAAACATATATGGTTCCTCAACGAGAATGCAAAGCATAGGCAAGATATGACAAGATAAACAATGCAATGCAAACATACCTGACATGCACTAGGATTTAGGAACCAAAATCCTAGGCATAGTGAGACTGCACCTCTACTAGGTGAGTCCACTCCCCCTCAAGGTGTGAATGGTCTCATTCTTCCTTACCCATACCTTATTTACTTGAGAGGCAAGGTTGTAAGCCATGTCCAAATTCAGTCTGACTAGGACACTCTTCATCATGTGAACAAGCCCTTCATAGATCTGATTCTTCTTGGGCTTGTGAAGCTTCACTCTGAAGCATTCGGCCTTGGTGTGGCCATACTTACCACAGTGATGGCATGAGGGAGAGCCCCTTTGAGGATATTTTCGTTTTTGCCGAAAAGCATGATAAGGCATAAAAGGTTTAGAGTTAGACTTACCTTTCTTTGGCTCTTGATTCTTGATTCGAGGTTTCTGATGCTGGATCTAATGGCATTGTGGCCTAATGTGTCCTGTGACACCACAGTGATGGCAAGTAGGCTGACTTCGTTTGCTGAAATGCTTCTTGACAAGCTCTGCAATTTTAAGGTTAGCATTCTTACACAAAACAGGATTCTTACCTTCTTGAGATAAATGTCTCCTATGGGGCGGGACATATATATCAGAAGAAGGTTTTGCATTATTGTCCTTTTTAGGAGCAACCTGCTTATTCCAAGGCCTGTGGGATTTCAACATATAACAATTTTGTCTAATATGACTAATCTTCCCACATTAATGACAAGTAGAAACAAACTTATGAAGTCTAATGCGTAGCTGCGGCATGAAGGTAAATCTCCTCAGCCTCCTCCATTTCAGTTTGAGCTACCTACAGGAGCTTCCTCTTCACAGACTGCTCCACCTCTTCCTTATGGCTTTGCTTAGATTATGAGTGCCTTGAGTTCTATTCAGCGACACGTCGGCTCTATCAATGTAAGAGTTGAGCAGTGCCAACTTGACATCCAGGAGTATCTCAGACATCATCATCCATCTCATGATGATGAGGATTGAGTGTTGTTTTACTCAATATGTTTTATTGTGCTTTGTTGATTCTTATTTTAAGACAATTTTACTTTTATTCATGTTTTGTTGAATATTGGTAATTATTGCTACTATGATTTTTCTATACTCTATTTATCCTTTGTCCTTTTGAGACAAAAATGATGAGTATTTTTATTTTTGGACCGGGAATGTATTTTTAAACCAGTTAAGTAATTTTTGTCCCAGAATGGCTAAAGGGGGAGTTTGTTAGTTTTGTTGACTTCATTTTATTGACAAAATCACTATTATATAATGTTGCTGTTTGTAAATAGGGATGCCGTATTATTCAAAATCTCCAGTTTATTAAAGTTTATTTCTCTAAGATGGAAAGAGCATTATTATAACAAGTTTCAGTGTCACAAGTTTCAAGAAGGCTATTTCAGAGTTCCAAGAAGATTATGTGCATATTCCAACTTAGCAAAAATTGGATCCTTCTTTTCCGTCTGGACGGCCCAGTAATGCGTCCAAATGCCCATCAGTGTTGAGAAGCTTCTGAATTGCTCCAACATGCATCCGTCCGAACGACAGGGCAACACCGTCCAAACGCTAGTCAGAGTTCGAGAAGTATTTGGATTTCCTTTTCAGACACGTATGGGAAGACAGCTTGCATCCGTTCGGACAATAGGGCAACACCGTTCGGACGCGACCTTAATATGGAAACGTGTGAAGCGCATTATGGAAAGGCGGTTGCACAATTCACTGTCCAGACGCTCTATGCTCCAGTACAGATGCGGCCTAGAGAAATTAGAGACAGACTCGTTTTAGGTCTTTTAAGCCTATAAATAGAGGCCTCTAGGCATGTATTATTTACAGAATTCGGTATTTAATTCTCTATAGCTTAGAGAGGGTGTTTAGTGAGATATTGTGAAGATTTGCTAACTCTCTAGCTATTGCCAGTGTGTGGCTACTTTGTTCGTGTGAAGTCTAGCTTAGGGAGGAGCCCTAAGCTAAAGGAATCCATTGAAGGCCCTTTCAAGTAGGAGACTTGGTTGGGAGGCGTTCACGTTGGTTTATGAAAATTGAAATTTGACTTCTAAATAAAACGACAAGTGTGCGTGCAAAGTGTCAACAAAAATAAACACAGCGGAAAGTAAATGACACATAGATTTTTATTGACGAAGTGGAAACTTAATAAAGAGAAAAACCACTCCAGGGCAGCCAAACCCAGGAATTCCACTATTCAGAAGACATAGCTAGATACAAGATCGTAACACTCACATATACCCGATGCAGTGGTCGTACCTTACTCTCTGACGTGTAACCCAACACGAACACTTCCCAACCAGGTCTCCTACCTGAAGGGGTCTTCAATGGAATCCTTTACCTTAGGGCCAACCCCTAAGATAGACTTCAGATGTAGCGTAGCAACAGCACACTTGAAATAGCTTCAGAGGAAATATCACGTCTCTGAGCAGTTGTGGAATTCAATACCGAATTCTTGCAGTTCTCAATGCCTAGGGGCCTCTATTTATAGGCTGGGGGCTCAAATGAGCGTCAGGCAAAATATAGCTGGGCGTCGTCCGGACGGTGGACATGGGCCGTCCGGACGGACAACTGTGCAACAGGATTTTTCAAAAATTTTACTGAGAAATCTTTCATGTTTAAGAGCCGCGTCCGAACGGGATGGCACATCGTCCGGACGGTCGCACGTCCACTGCAAGTAATTTCCTTTTAAGGCTTCGCGCGTCTGAACCATGGGGGATGAGCGTTCGGACGGCTAAACTTCAATACGCAATTTCCATATCTGTTATGCGCGCGTCCGGACTATGAGAGGCAGGCGTCCGGACGGTTGAAGTCGAATCGGCAATTTCCATATTAGTTGCACGCGCGTCTGGACCAAGACTGACAGATGTCCGGACAGGTATATTTGAATTGCGATTCTTGCCTTACGGAGACACTCGTCCGGACGGGATACCACATCGTCCGGACGGTCGAACGATCTTTCCTTTATTAGAACTTGGAAAGAATTTGAGACTGGTAGAGTACCGAGAGGCGTCCGGACATGCTGCTGAAATGTCCAGACGGATGCAAGCTGGATAGAACCTTCTCGACACAGTGGAGGGTCTGGACTGAAGTGCGCGTCGTTAGGACGGATGATGCTTGGTTTGACTGGGGTCCGGACGGTATGGCACGTCGTCCGGACGGATGGAATAGTGGTCAGATGAGCGTCCGGACGGGATGGCTCGATCGTCTGAACGGCTGACAGGGAAACGAAATCTTTGCAGTGCAAAGTCTTCTGAGAGAGCTCTGAATAGTGAAATCCCTGTTTACAGCATCTTTTCACATACAAGTGATTTTGTCCAAAACACAGAATGAGGCCAAAATACTAACAATTTACGTGTTAGAGTGTAAGATATATCGCTGCATAAGGGTATGCGAGTGTTACTGTCTTGTTACTAGCTTTGTCTTCTTAACAGTAGAATTCTTGGGTTTGGCTACCTCGGAGTGGTTTTTTTCTTAATTGAGTTTCCACTTTGTTAGCAAAATATTTGTCTCATTTAAATTCCGCACTTTTGATATTTTGTTACACGTTGTTCACACACACACACACACAGACACCGTAATTTTGGAAGTCTCTTTATTTTTCACTAAAAGTTAGGGTTTTGGAGATTTACCTTGATTTCTCACCAAAGTAAAACCCGATGCCTGGAAATGGTTGGAATACCTCAAGAACACCAAATACCTAAAGAACATTGAGATATTAAGTTCAATCCTTCAATGATCTACACAAAAACTAAAGGAACTATAGTTTTCGAATTTACCTCAAATTGAACGGTGAAAATGTAGATCTTGCTTCGTGGATCACGTTTTGGGAGTCAGATTTGAGTTTGGAGGCTTAGATCTTCATGAATCTAGGGTTTTAAATGAAAACCCTAAGTTGGGAGGAGAGTATTTTTGTTTGGAAGGGAGAAAAGACTGGAAGAATGGCTCAAAAATTGACATTCAATGTTTTTAATCGAAGCCTGTTCGGGCTTGCAAGTGGCCTGTTCAGACACGCGTTCAAGGAGTTGCAGAACTGAAGGTTATGGAAGCTGTGTCTGGACATAACCCATAGAGAGTCATTTTTGGCTCTGTGATCAACCCGTCTGGACACAAGTTTTGGCTCGTCGGACCCAACACCCAGAAACTCAATTTTGAACATTTCCTAAGTGTTTTCTAGGTGTTTTCTTTCCCATTAACTAAATTAATCATTTACTTAATCTAAATCATGTTTTAAATTCTAAATTATTGTCTCATACATTATAGGAGATATAAGGGACATATTTGATTGAGTATGTTTTGAGTTATATGCCATGGATATAGGGGTAGTTTATATGGTTTGTGACTTAGTTATATTATTCAATGATCCGTTTATATATAATTTTATGTATCCCCATATACGTAATAAGCTTGGTAAGTGTTTCAAATTATCACTCAAGGCTCTTCAAGCAGGTTATGATCTACTTCTGGCTTTATTGATAAGGTAAATTTAAGGTAAGCAAGTCTGTTAGTTTGTAATTGGCCACATTCTGTTGGACAAAATCACTTCTTTGTAAAGATGCTTTGTAACAGGGATTCCGCCATTCAGAAGTACTTCTAGAAGATTCTGCACAGTTTGCAAGGCATAAAATTCTGTTCTCAGTCAACCATCTGGACGATGTGTCATACCGTCTGGACGCCCATCTGTCCAAAGTGCCAACCGTCCGGACGCCCATCTGTTCAAAGCATCATGCGTTCGGAAGACAAGAACTTCCCGTCCGAACCTTCCCTTGTGTCGAGAAGTTTTGAACTGCTCCAGCTTGCATCCGTCCAAACGTTTCAGCAGCATGTCCGAACGACCGTCAGTGTTCGAGATCGCTGCAACCTTCCGGATGCGCTTATCTATAAGGCAAGTATCGCATTCAAAATCTAGACGTCCGGACGCCAGCTAGCATGGTCCGGACGCGCGTGCATCAGATATGGAAAATTGTGTACATCAAATCAACCGTTCAGACGAACATTCCCCCGGTCTGGACGCGCGAAGCCTTTATATTGGAATTGCTTGCAACGGAAGTACGACCGTCCGGACAACAGGGCACCACCGTCCGGACACGGCTCAAAAATAGGAAAGAATTTCAGCGAAATTCTCGAGAAGTTGATTGCACAGTTGTTCTTTCGGACGGCTCTTGACTACCGTCTTGATGGCGCCTATGTTTTATCAAGCCAGAAGCTCATTTGAACCCTCAGCCTATAAATAGAGGTCCCTAGGCTTGAGAACAGCAAGAATTCAGTATTGAATTCCAGTAGGGCTTAGAGAGCTATATTGTGAGATTATTGAGCTGAGTTGATCTTTCTAAAGCCGTTGTTGTGTGTGTTGTTGCTGCGCTTAATCTGAAGTCTATCTTAGGGGTTGGCCTAAGATAAAGGATTCCATTGAAGACCCATTGAAGTAGGATACCTGGTTGGGAGGCGTTCGTGTTGGTTTGACGTTAGAGTGCAAGGTACGACCACTACATTAGGGGTATGTGAGTGCTACTACTTTGTAACTAGTCTTGTCTTCTGAATAGTGGATATCCTGGGTTTGGCTGCCCCGGAGTGATTTTTCTCATACTAAGTTTTCTACTTCGTTAACAAAAATTCTTGTATTATTTAAATTCCGCACTGTGATTATTTTGTTAACACTTTGTGAACACACAAACTTAGACGTCAATTTAATTTTCAATTGATATCAGAGCTTGGTACACTCTGTTGAGATTCAATTCTTGAGTGTTATATTTTTGACTTCTATCTAAAATGTCTCAAACTCTTAATACTGTTCTTGCCTTTGACGGTACAAACTATGGCTATTGGAAGGCTCGTATGCGATTCTTTTTAAAATCTATTGACTGTTGGAGTATTGTTGAAACTGGTTGGTCTAAACTAGCGGATGCAACACTCGAACTAGTCCCACAGAAAAACGCACGACTTTCAAATGATAAATTCACCGTTTGAATTTACAAAGATTTCAAATTGTGAATCTGCTCAAGAAGCGTGGCAAATCTTGGAAACAACATATGAAGGCACCAAACTTGTAAAATCTGCCAAACTTCAAATGTTGATTTCTAGATTTGAAGAAATTAAGATGTTGGAAGAAAAGACATTTGGAGAGTTTTACTCCAAAATGAGTGACTTAAGAAACTCCATGGTGAGTCTTGGGAAGCCCGTCTCAAATGTAAAACTCATTTGAAAAATTTTAAGATCTTTTCCTGAGCGTTTCAGGATCAAGGTGACTACAATTGAAGATAGCAAAGATCTGGAAGAAATGAAGATTGAAGAGTTGGTGGGATCTCTTCAAACTTATGAGCTGTCCCTGCCCCCAGTCAAAAGGCTGAAGACCATTGCCCAGAAAGCTTCCAAGAAAAAGGTAGAAGCCTCATCTGAAGATGAATCTGAGGAGGAAGAAAAAGCTGTGGCTATGCTGGCCAAAAATTTCAGAAGACTAATGAGAGATGACCGATTCAAGAAGAAGTTTTCTGAAAAGATGAAGAATGCTCCTAGAGAAGCTGAACCTGAGGAAGCAGAGAAGAAAGATCCTAGAGGTCTGAGATGCTTTGAGTGCTCAGGATTTGGGCATATACAAGCTGATTGTGGGAACCTCAAGGAGGGTAAAGGGAAGGCATACAATGTGACTCTTAGTGATGAGTCAGAAGAAGAACAACCTCCTGAGTCAGAAAAATTTCTAACCTTTGTGGCTCCACTTGTAGAAGAGGAGGATTCTTATTACTCAGAGCACAGCGACAATGGGGATGAACTCAAGGAGGCGTACAAAACTCTTTATGTAGAGTATGAAAAGCTTAGGGAAGTATGTAAGCAGCACCTTCATGATCTGAATAGTTTGTAGACTGAGAAGAGTTCCTTGCTGCGAAAAATACAAGAGCTAGAGGATAAGTTACTAGAGACACAGCTCCAATTAGACAGAGTCACTGATGAAAAGCTTACTCACATGCTATCAATTCAGAAGAGCCCAACCGACAAGACTAGTCTCGGGTATGTAGCTCCTCCCACTGACACTCCCTCTACTTCTAGGACTGTCTTTGTTAAGCTTGCAGTCCCAAAGCCTCCCCCCACTACTGAAGATAAAGGGAAGGATAAGATTAATGGAGATGTTCCAGGAACTTAGAAGCCCCCTTCCATCATAAGATCTCCTATATGCTATCACTGCGGTCTATGTGGGCATGTCCAACCTCAGTGCTCCCTTCTGAAAGCACAGAAAGCAAAGGTTAAGAAGGAAGTGTCCAGACAAGCTCATTATGGCACTAGACATCTGACCCAGCATCAGACTCCATGGTATCAGGCTCCTTACCAAGCTTCATGGAGGCAAGCACCAAGGCATCAAGCTCCTTAATATCAAGCTCTTTGTTCTCATGCACCTTGGCACCAGGCATCTTAGCATCAACGACCTCAGCAGTGATTTGTACCTGCCAATCACAGTGGCAAATCCAAGAACAAATCCAAGCACTCTAAAAGGTCGCAGAAGGTGTAAGATGATCAATACTACAGAGAGCCACCAATTTGGATGCAAAGCATGATGGAGTGGATGGGTCAACAGATGAAGTCCGGCCAGCAACCACCCACAGGAAGGCAGGCTTGGGTCAGAAAGAAGGGAGATGCTCACCCCAAGAAGGGGAATATACGCACCTAGTAGAAAAATGTGTTCATGCCTAGGATTTGGTTCCTAATCCTAAGGCATCAGGTTTGATTGCTTGGACCTTTACTTGTTATCTTTTGTGCTTATTATGCAATCTAGGAACCAGTTGTGTTTTTCCCCCTATTTCTCTTGAGAGAATATTGTAGGTATTATTTGGGGAAGACAAAAAAAAGCAGGTCGAGCGACTGTTTTTCTGTATTGGCAACATCGAGCCTACACATGTTTGATTATGTCTTGCATGTTATATGATGTCATTTCCATTTAGCATTTTGTTTAATAATAAAAAAAAAATGGGGAGAAATTGCAGGAATTTTTTTTATTTTCTTTTCTTGGCTTATCAGATATTGCATGTGTTTTCACCTGATATCTCAATTCTTTATGCATTAATCTACTTTGCTTAGATATGATTGAGAGTTTATGACTATATCTGCCAAGTGTTTTCCTGTATACGCAAAAGTTGGATAGCTTCTTTTCTCATGCAATGAAAATGTACACTATCCAAGACTCCCCTAAAGGTACATCTTTCTTTCTTTGACTTTTTGCTTCTAGAAATTCTAGATAAGAGAAGAGAAGAGGTTTTTGATAAGATGACCAAATTGACCAAATGTTAGTTGAACCTAGAACCTAAAAATTCTGGCATTTTCTCTAGGTTGTAGCATCAAAAGAATCAAGCAGTTACACTCGCTATATATGCATATTTTCTGCTTATGTGCTAAAATATGCCTTGTCCTTCATGGTGCAAGTAAAACATTTACCTTGTCCTTCATGGTACAAGTAAAACAATTGGATGCTGCATCTTAGGAGGAGTGTATCAGATGATGGTGGTTAGGCCCTAGTAATGAATAAGGTTTGACTTTTGACTAATCTTTCACTGATTTTCTCTCTTGTCTAGAAAATCTGGTTGCTTTTTGTCATATCAGTGAAAGTCATATCTTGTGGGAAAAGTCTTCACACACATACGCTTTGCATGAGTTGAGTAATCTATCTATATTTTCGATCTACAGGAAAATCTTTTGTGCTGATTGAACTCTCAACTCTCTTTTATATCTCTGCATAGTATTGAGATGCTCTTTGATTGCTTTATTAGTTGATTATGCATGCATGTTCTGAGGCTGACATTAGGAAAAATATTTTCTGCTCATTTTTCCTCAGTTTCTGCCCTTTCAGTGTGAAATGTCTGGACATGCTCTCTTTGCGTCCGGATGGGTGTCGCTCAGTCGGCCGGACGGTTCTGTTACACGTCCGGATGCGCGTGGCTCCAACGGCTGGATGGCAAGGTTACAAGTCCGGACGTGCGCGACCTATCTGCATATTTCCAAGGCAACGCGCGTCCGGACGGGGTTAATGAGCAGTCTGGACAAGGACCCCACAGCCTCTATAAAACCTCGCCGCCGCATTTTCAGCCTACTCCACTCATTTTCTCACTCTCTTTTGGCTGTTTGTGAGTGTCTTCTCGTGAGATTTTGCTTTTTTCTCGCCCTCTTTTGTCCTATTGTGATTACTCACCACATTCTAGGTATTTTTTTTTTCAGTTAACATTATTCTTTTCAGTTTCTTTTAAAACTGTTAGAATAGTGATATTTTGGAATGTTATTGAGTTTCTTTAGGGAATGGTAGAATTTCCTTTTGTGATATCTGTTGTGTTGAGAATATCTGGTTCAGTATTTTTTAGGACTGTTTTGTGATATCTCCTGTTTGTAATCTTTTGAAAAGTCCCTTTTACTGCTGTTATAATGCCGGATTTTCTATGTGCACTAACAAGATTATTTTTGGATTATTCTTGGCAAATCTTGTTGGTTTCTTTTTGCAGAATCATGTCTACAGGCAGTCCACAACACAGGGTCCACCAGAGGACAGAGGGAGATGGAGCAGCCCTTAGAGCCAAAATTATGGACTGACTAGTGATTGCTGAGAGAAACGTTGTTCGGTCCGACATTATGGTGGCTCCTCTGGATAGTATCCACGACACTATCCAGACTTATCATTGGGGGTATCTACATACTTGTGCCTGTGTTGTGTACACCAGGCTGGTCAGGCTATTCTATGCTAGATCAGCCTGATCATCAGTCAATTCATAAGAGTTCATGTTCTTCCGATGCCTGGCAGCCCTTACAATGAGGTGGTAATCCCTCCTTCTTTGGATGATCTCAGAGAGTTTTTCCACGCAATTCCATAGGGAGAGGAGTGCCCCACCACCATAAGGATCGGTGCTTTATCTACTCCACACCGCATGCTAGCCAAGATTGTTCAGCACAACCTTTGGCCAGTTGTAAGGCCCAGTGACCTGATTTTGAAGAGGGCCAAGTTCGTCTACGCTATCCATCTTCGCTTGCCTTTCTGCTTGTCCAAGCATATTTTGGGCGTTATTCTGGAGGCCCGTGATGAGGGCAATACAGGTCTTCCCTTTGGCTGCTTACTCACATAGATTATTCTACAGTCAGGCATCAGTGTTGCTGGTGAGCCGAAGATGAAGATCCACGATCCTTTCAGCAAGCAGACTCTGATGAAGTTCAATGCTCAACTGCGGTGCGATGAGCAGGATGATGATGTGTCCCCGCCTTCTCCTATTCCTGTTGGCATTCCAGATGTGGCGTCCTCTTCTTAGACTATTCCGCCACCACAGCCGGATATTAGCTATTCTCAGATTATGGATGCATTGGCCGCTATTCAAGGGGGCATGAGTTTTATGTAGCTCTCCATGTCATCCATGCAGCAGTCCATCTCTGTCATGCAGCAGGAGGTTCACTCCATTAACCTCTGTATAGAGCAAAACCAGCTGGACCTCTGGGAGTGTCTCAAGTTCCACCACCCATCCAGCAGTGATGACAAGGATGATGCACCGATGGCTGATGCATCCTGATTTTTTTTCTTGATGTAGTTTATTTTTGAGACATTGGTGTTATCATTTTGATACTTTGCTACATTTGTTTAAACTCTTGGATATTTGATTACTCTGTTTACCCTGGTCCTTCTGAGACATTTAGGGGGAGTAATTTTTTTGATGTGTTTGATTTTTATTACTCTGTTTTACCTTTGTCCCTTTGTGACAAAAATGGGAAGTAATTTTTATTTGGACCGGGATTGTATTTTTAACCGGTCAAGTGATTTTTGTCCTTGAATGGCAAAATGGGGAGTTTGTTAGTTTGTAATTGGCCACATTCTGTTGGACAAAATCACTTCTTTGTAAAGATGCTTTTTAACAGGGATTCTGCTATTCAGAAGTACTTCCAAAAGATTCTGCACAGTTTGTAAGGCAGAAAATTCAGTTCCCTGTCAGCCGTCCAGACGACGTGTCATACCGTCCGGAAGCCTATCTGTCCAAAGTGCCAACCGTCCGGACGACGTGTCATACCGTTTGTTCAAAGCATCATTCTTCCAAACGACGAGAACTTCCCGTCCGGACCTTCCCCTGTGTCTAGAAGTTTCGAACAGCTCCAGCTTGCATCTGTCCAGACGTTTCAGCAACACGTCCGGACGACTCTCAATGTTCGACCAAGCTTCAGGATTTCTTTCCAAAACATAGATATGGGAAGATCGCTGCAACCGTTCGGACCATGTGGATTCCCGTCAGGATGCGCTTATCCATAAGGCAAGTATCGCATTCAAAATCTAGACATCCGGACGCCAGTCAACATGGTCCGGACGCGCACGCATCAGATATGGAAATTGCGTACATCAAATCAACCGTCCGGACGACCATTCCCCCTGTTCGGACGCGCGAAGCCTTTATATGGAAATTGCTTGCAGCAGAAGTGCGACCGTCCGGATGACTAGGCACCACCGTCCGGACACGGCTCAAAAATAGGAAAGAATTTCAGCGATATTCTGGGAAAGTCGATCGCATAGTTGTCAGTCCTGACGGCCCTTGACTACCATCCAGACGGCGCCTATGTTTTATCAAGCCAGTAGCTCATTTGAACCCTTAGCCTATAAATAGAGGTCCCTAGGCTTGAGAACAGCAAGAATTTAGTATTGAATTCCACTAGTGCTTAGAGAGCTATATTGTGAGATTATTGAGCTGAGTTGATATCTCTAAAGTCGTTGTTGTGTGTGCTGTTGCTGCACTTAATCTGAAGTTTATCTTAGGGGTTGGCCTAAGATAAAGGATTCCATTGAAGACCCCTTCAAGTAGGAGACCTGGTTGGGAGGCGTTCGTGTTGGTTTCATGTTAGAGTGCAAGGTACGACCACTGCATCAGGGGTATGTGAGTGTTACTACTTTGTAACTAGTCTTGTCTTCTGAATAATGGATATCCTGGGTTTGGCTGCCCTGGAGTGGTTTTTCTCATATTGAGTTTTCCACTTCGTTAATAAAAATTCTTGTATTATTTAAATTCCACATTGTTATTATTTTGTAAACACTTTGTGCGCACACACACTTACAAGTCAATTTAATTTTCAAAGTCTTTGGGGGAATATATTGTAACTCATACGTGAAGCAACCCAAATTCCTTGCTAAGGTAAATTTAAGACTTAGCCTAGATAGATAGTAGGTGCAAGTTTAAAAAGAGGATGGGCTAACCTTGTCATTCAATTTGAAGACTTAATAATGAATGATATGGTTACCTTACGAGTATGATTAACAATACTAATATCTTGAGGACACAAGTTTGAATCTCCATAAGAATAAAGCCTTATGTTTCCACTAATTTTAATCTAAATCACTAAAAGGTTTTTGGTGCATTAAGTTAAATTCATTTGTCCTACCACTACATTATTAAATGCATATTTAATTAATTTATTAAATTTAAGAGTTACTGGCTAATTGAGTAAATGACAGACACTAATTGGTAGAAAACTTTCCTAGTAGATTCACTTGGTGAGAGGTACATGAAAGGATTTAGTATTTAAAAACTTTTATTTTAATAATTAAAGTCCATTTCCATTCCAATATGAAACCGAACTTTAAAGTAATACTTCATTTCAAAAAATGCCCCATATGAACTTTAAAGCCACATGCCTTTTTATTTCATATTTCTCTCTTGAATAGCTTTGTTTACTTAACTGATGCATCGAACGTGAAAATTGTGAAGTTAAATTTTTGTTTTAAACACTCTCTTTGGTTTATGTTACACTTGAATGATTTGATTTCTTTAAATTTGGCATATGAAAAACTACATACATTCACGTCATTTACACCCTTTCACCTTCAGTTGATAAAGATGTTAGGAAATATATCCTATTTCCCAAGACCCGTGAGATGCAAAAAAAAAAAAATCAAATCAATCACACATAACACCAAGATTTAAGTGGTTCCCTCAATGTGAGGTACATCCACTGTCAGAGACAACCCGAAGAAAATTCACTATAAAAAATGGATACAAGGAGAAAAATACTCAAAGTCGAAAGCCCCAATACACCCAGATATCCCACTCTCAAGAAAAAGAAAAATAAGGAAACTCTCCTTTTCTTTTTGTTGTACGACAACACAAATGTTATAAACCTTTCTTTTTCTTTTCTTTGCTTCGGTTCTTTTTATCACAGACCGACGCTTTCCTTTTATAACAAGAAAGGATGAGATACTTAGTAGAGAAGTAAAGGCTTTCCTTCTCCGAGAAGTAAAGACTTTACTTCTCTGAGAAGTGAAGTAAATACTTCATTAAGAAGTAATGCAACGTGGCAACCACGTATAGCACACCAAGATTTATCTAATAAGTCATGATTAGTACTTCTCAAAGCTTCAGCAAATATCTTCTCCAGGAAATATCTTCTCCATGAAATATCTTCTAAAATAATCATGAAAAGGAGGGCTTCACCAAGACTTAAAAATCAAGTCAACAATAACAGTCTCCCACTTGACTTGAATTTCATCAAGTCCCAAAGAACAAATTTTCTCAAGACATCTCCTCCACCCGTCCTCACGCTCGAAGACCAACTGAATCTGCGCACAACTTCAATTTCTCAATAGTTACACATTTTGTTAACATGTTTGCCGGATTTTCAGTTCCACTAATCTTCTCAAGGGTCAACTGTTCACTTTCTACAAGAAAGCGAATGAAGTGATACCTTAACTGAATGTGCTTCAATCTTAAATGATACGCCGGGTTCTTCGCAAGAAAAATGGCACTCTGACTATCACCGTGTAGAATGCCCTTCTCATTCTTCTTACCCAACTCATCCAAGAAACTCTGCAGCCAAACCATCTCTTTCCCGGCTTCTGTCACGACTACAATTTTGTACAAATTTGAAGCCCAACACACAATAGTACCACCAAGGGTATATACAAACCCTGTAGTACTTTCCTGCTATCAA
Organism: Alnus glutinosa; assembly: GCF_958979055.1. Lineage (NCBI taxonomy): Eukaryota > Viridiplantae > Streptophyta > Magnoliopsida > Fagales > Betulaceae > Alnus > Alnus glutinosa. The sequence continues at coordinate 10,734,632 of NC_084887.1, forward strand.
CATCACCTGCTAGATCAGCATCCACGTAGCCCTACAACTTCAAATCTGCACCTGTGAAGCAAATGGACTTATCTGAAGCTCCTTTTAGATATCGCAAAATCCACTTGACTGCCTCCCAATGTTGTTTCCCTAGATTACTAATATACCTGCTCACAACTCCCACTACATGTGCAATATTCGGTCTAGTACAGATCATTGCATACATCAGGCTTCCGATAGCTGAGGCATAAGGTACCTTGCTCATGTATGCTTTCTCTTGATCCATCTTCGGTGATTGATCCTTAGTTAGTTTGAAGTGACTCTCCAAATGTGTGCTCACTGACTTAGCTCCATCCATGCTAAATCTGCTGAGAATCTTCTTCACATACACTGTCTGTGAAATCTTCAGTGTACAATTGGCCCTGTCCTTGATGATTCTCATCCCAAGGATTTGTTTAGCAATACCCAAATCCTTCATTGCAAACTACTTTGACAGCTGGTTCTTCAACTTGTTGATGTCTTCCATACTGGCTCCTACAATAAGCATGTCATCTACGTACAAGAGTAGAATAATGTAAGAGTTTTTAAAAATCTTGACATAATAGCAATGATCTGCATTGCACCTCGTAAACCCAGTACTACACATGAAGTTGTCAAACTTCTTGTACCATTGCCTCGGGACCTGTTTCAGGCCATACAAGCTTCTTTTCAGTTTGTACACTAAACTCTCATTCCCCTGCACTACGAATCCCTATGGCTGCTGCATATAAATTTCTTTCACCAACTCACCATGAAGGAACACAGTCTTTACATCTAACTACTTTAGATGTAAGTCCTTCGCCGCCACAATGCTCAACACAATTCTGATGGTTGTCATCTTCACCACTGGAGAGAATATGATTGTGTAGTTGATGTACAAATTTTGATTCTTGCAAGTGCACGAGTTGTATGTAGCATAGTACATGCAAGTGCGAGGTCGAATCCGCAAGGAAGTGTATGTAAAGAAAAGAAAATCAATTTCTATTTAAATCACTTTTGTTTTAACCTAGAGCCAAGATTTTTGATTTCTTTTAAGGACTAAGAAATAAAATAAAATAAAATGAGTAAATACGGAAAGAAGAAAAATCGTAAGGTATCAGAATTCACCAAATCAAATCAAACACCCTACTCTTGCATTTTATTCATAAATTCAATTCAAGAAACTCGATATTCAAATTCTTAAGTAACAAAGCGTGAAAACATTTGAAGAATTCAACTCAAATAAATCACAACGATTATCCCTTTAGATTCGAAATCATCTATTGTATCCGGAAATCACAATAGATACCCCAATCTCAAAGAAATCAATCGATGTATCCATCGATTGAAATACAACAAACATCC